>NC_143399.1:60920901-61223931 GCF_052110815.1 Crocodylus siamensis
GAGGCTTCCAGGACTCAGAGGTAGTGCAGGGACCTCCTGGAACTGGGGATTCCATTTCATTTTACTGTTGGAATTACTGAAATTAAAAATAATTGAAATTTCCCTTTCTGATGGACATTTAGAAAATCCTAGTTTTAATTCCCATTCAGGATACAAACCTTTTTTGAAAACTCAGAATTTCTCATAGCAGGAAAATTCGAAGTTTTGATGAGGGGATGGAGACAAAAACCCAGAGGTAAGTAAAGTGCCTAGAGACCTAGATAAACACATAATAATGGAAAGCAGTAATGGTAACCTTAGCATTGCTCTCAGGGAGAGGATAGGATAGTCAGTTACATACTTGAAATAATGTTCATACACTATGCAGGGTGTATTGGGAACAAACCGGAAGAATTGGAAGTCCCAGTACAATCACAGAATTATGATGTAATTGGGATTATGGAGACCTGGTGGGATACTTCACATGACTGGAGTACTGTCTTGGATGGGTATAGTTTGTTCAGCAAGCATAGACGGGGGGAAAAGGAGGAGATATTCCTTATATATAAAGGCAAGGTATGCATATTCAGTGGTGCAGTCCAAAATGTAAAGTAGGACAGTTGAAGACCTTTGGGTAAAGATCGGAGGGAAGAGCAGCAGGAGAGTTGTCATGGTGGATATCCAAACCAAGAGGAGCTAGACAAGGCCTCCTTTAAACAAAAGATGGAAACTTCAAACTTTAATTATTTGGTCATCTGTGGGGAGGGAAGCACAGCAGTGCATAAATGCTTCAGCAAGTTCTTGAAATACCTTGGGTATAACTTTTTCAGATAGTAGAGGCCAACAAAAGGGGGAAGCTCTTCTTGACTTACTGCTCACAATCAGGGATGAATTGTTTGATAATGTGAGGGTGGAAGGTAACTTGGGTGACCATGAAATGATAGAGTTCGTGATCCTTAGAGAAGAAGGGAGGAGAACACCAAAATAAGGATGATAGACTTCAGAAAAACAGACTTTAATGTACTCATTGGGCAGGAGCCCTTGAGAGGCAAGTCTGAGGACTAGGATAGGTGGCTGTACTTTAAGGAGGATCTCTTAAGGGTGCAGAAGCAGGCTATTTTAATGAGACCAGAAGAACTTCCAGGGAAGTGGAACAGGAGATCAGCCTGGTTAAGTAGCTATCTCTTCAAGGACTTGAAAATCAAGGAGGAATCCTATAAAAAGTGGAAACATAGTCATAGTACTAGAGGAGAGTACAAGAGTATTATACGGGCACACAGGGAGAAAATTTGGAAGGCCAAAGCACAGTTGGAGCTGCAGCTGGAAGGGATATTAAAGGCAATAAAAAGGGATTTTACAGATATGTCAGAAGAAGACCAAAGATTCCATAGGTCCCTTACACTACAGAATGAGTAAGGCAATGTGGTCACAGACAATACAGAGAAGGTTGAAGTATTTAATGCCTTTTTTACTTCAGTTTTTGGAAATAGGGGCAGCTACCCGCTGTCGAGTGCAGTTGGCAACAGAGATGGGGAAAGAGACAAACAGCCGACAGTAACGACCGAACAAGTTAGGGATTATTTGGAGAAGTTAGAGCCATCAGGTTGGCATGACTGAATGGGATTCACCCAACAGCTGAACTGGCTGAGGCAATTTCAGAGCCATTGGCTATCCTTTTTGAGAACTTCTGGAGGTTTGGTGATGTCCTAGATGGCTGGAAAGGGGCTAATGTAGTACCAATCTGTAAGGAGGGGAGAAGGATGATTTGGAGAACTACAGACCAGTCAACCTGACCTCTATACCTGGAAAAATCATGGAGCAGATCCTCAGGGAATCCACTGTGAAGCACTTAGAGAAGAACAAGGTGATCAGGAACAGTCGGCATGAAATCACCAAAAGCAAGTCATGCCCGACTAATCTGATTTCCTTTTATATTAAGATTGCAGGCTCTGTGAATGAAGGGAGAGCAGTGGATTTGGTATACCTTGACTTCAGTAAGACTTTTGACACAGTCTCCCACATCATTCTCATTAACAAGTTAATGAAATATGGACTATATAAAAGGAATGTGAGATGGATACATAGCTGATTGGATCATTGTACTCAGGGTGTAGTCCTTAATAGCATGATGTTTAGATGGGAGGAGGTATCTATTGGGGCTCTCCAAGCACATATCATGAGTCAAGTATTGTTGATTAGCTACATTAATCATTTGAATGATGGCATACAATGCATGCTTAGTAAATTTGTGGATGCCCCCAAGTTGGGTGGAACTGCGAATACTTTTGAGAGCAAGGCCAGGATCCAGAATGCACTGGGTAGACTGGAAGAACGAGATGAGATTAATCAGGGACATGTACAAAGTCCTGTACTTGGGACGAAATGACTACATGCACAAATACTGACTAGAGAGTGACTGCCTAGGCTGCACTACTGCAAAGAAGAACCTTCAGGGGTTACAATGGACCTTAAACTGATTATGAGCCAACAGTGTGCTTTTGTGGCACTAAAAGGTCAACAGCATCTTGAGGCATATAACATGTTTCCTTTTTAAATCAAGACAAATAATTCTTCCTCTCTATTCAGCACTGGTGAGGCCTCATGTGAAGTACTGTGTCCAGTTTTGACCCTTGCACTTCAAGGAGGACATGGACATTTTGAAAAGAGGACAGAACAGGGCAACAAAAATGATCGGGGCCTGGGAGACAGGGTTTATGAGGACAGACTGAAAGAACTGGAGTTATTTAGGCTAGAAAAAAGAACAAGGAAGGGATCTGACAACAATCTTCAAATAAATGAAGAGTGATTATATAGAGAATGGAGATGAGCTATTAAGGATAACGCTAGGAGCAATGACTTCCAACAGTAGCTGGGGAAATTTAGGCTGGGGATTAGGAGGACCTTTCTGACTATGATGGTGGTCAAGCATTGGAACAGGCTACCTAGAAAAGTTGTGGAGTCCATCAATGATGCATGCCCCCAGTGGTTTGGGGGGTGGGGGCATAGCAGCACTGGTGGTGGTGGGAACGTGGCAGTGGTAAGTGGGGAGCTCCTGCAGATGCTGCTGGCATGCACCCCCTATGCACCACCAGTGTTGGAGTATCTATGCTTGGAAACTTTCAGAAGCTGGTTAGACAGACACTGGGCTGGATAGTAGTCAGGGATGATCCTGCCTCGAGCAGGGGGCTGGACTAGATGATTCCCTTCCAGTTCTATATTCTTATGATCTTATGACCTTTGTTCATGTCTTCTGGGATGTGATACTCTATATATTTATGTATTAGAAGATTAGAAAGACCTATTGCAATTTTCTCATTTTAGCTCTTGTGTAATGCTGGCCATATGATTTCCCTGAATTCTTATTTGAACCAGATCACTTATTAATAAATGCTGTGATAGAAGTCCTAGTGTGTTACAGTTGTGATCCTTTTTTCTTTTAAAAATTTTCAGCTTTGTTGAAAGTATTTGCTGGCTGGTTTTTTTCTTTATCTTTTTTCTTTTCTTTTTTAAAAATATGTCTGATGTCACTATGGAGTGGGATTTGGAGGTTGTTTTACTTTACAGAATAAGGTTAACATTCTCTAACAATTCTTAGGTAGAGAAAAGCCATTTTCTTCGGTTAAAATACTAGGTATAGTTCATTGTCAGATCTGATCTTTCATAAATGGGCCAGCAAGATCATTTACATCATTTGCACAAAGATTTCATATTGGATTGCTTCCATGAGAAAGGCAAATGATTTTTAATATTTTAAAAAGATTTAAAATTAGAATAAGTCTTATAAAGTTTATAATGAAGCCTGTCAGACCCACCTGGCCTATAGTAAGAGTCCCTTGGAATGGGAGATTCCCCAAGACTTTGCAAATTTTATTTCTCTTCTGTTTGTATTGTTGACATTGGGGCATACTGAAGAGTTTGGAGCCCTTCTCCATGACACTTCTAAGTTAGATAGTTTGTACAACGATCTTACAGTGTTCAGATTTTCTTAGCAACCCTTTTCCCTATCTTAAAAAACAGAGGGGGAAGTGAGGCTGAAGTAGAGTAACTGCATAAGGGAAGAGAGACAGTTGCCATAAATTTAACATAAACTTTTTCACTTCTTGTCACTTGGATTTAATGATGATGAACAGACAGAGCCCAGAAACTGTCATGGTTTAAAATTCAGTGCTGCACATTTTTTAGCTAAGTCATCCTTTCCTGCCTTAGAGTGAAACACAGAGTATTTATTCATGCGGAGAAAAATACATTTTTGTTCAAAGAAAAGGTTGCATTTATTTCAGACACTAAGGAGTATATAGCAGAATCACATTTGTGTAAGTCATCCATTCTGCATTGATTTTGTTTCCTCCTTCTGTAATAAATGATATGCTTAGACTTTGTACAAATGTTTATTAGTTTTCTTTGATTTGAAGATAAATTTTGAGACCTCTAAGCTTCTGGCAGCCAGATACCCCTAAATTAGAGAGAGGGGTCAGTGGGCCTATACCTTTGGGGTAGTCAAATTGTGGCATCATTTAACAAAATTTGTATCTCACTTCCTGAACACAGAATGACCCTTCATATGCATCCTTAAACAAACTGCATAGATATAAACTATTTCCCCATGTCATTGCATCAACCTATAGCAAAGCCTGCTGTAGAAGTTTAAATATTAATGTCTGTTCATGGGGTGTATTCTGTAGTGAAAAGGTAGGGATTGAAAACAAAGGGATTCTACTGAGGCTAGAAATTTGGTTACCAATCTCTTACAGATGAAGTAATTTTTATTTTGTTTGTTCTCACATATGTAGGCATGTGAATATCCCTACATGCATACACGTTCTTTAGAGTTCAGTTTTAATTATTTTTATAAACATGGTAGATATCACCTCACTTTGGCCTGCGGGCATATATTTTTTTTAAATTTTAAAGATAGAGCATCATATTCTCAAATATTCTCTGAATTGGAAAGAGAGTTCCAGAAGGATAACGCTAATTGTCTCAAGAATACTCAGCATGGCCTCTTCAGATATGAGGGATGAAATCTTGGTCTTGTAGGTTAATGGCAAAATTGACTTGAAGTGGAGTGAGGATTTCACTGCAGAACAGCATGTGGTAAATGAAGCTAGGGCTTAGTTGTTTTTCAGGAACTGCCTGGTGAGAGAGGGAGTTCAAACCAGGAGTACAAAAAGCAATAAAGGTCAAGATGAATACACTGAATATAATATATTGATTCACAGTAGTAATTGGTGTAACTGATCCTGAACCAGAGTTGTTTTTCACTCTATCTGGTACAAATCACAACCCTTATAGCAACATTTTATAATAGCAGCAGTCTGTTAATTGTGCATTCAACAAGACCATCATTAGAACAGTTTAAATGGGATCAAAAATGCATGAATAAAGACTGCTGCATCAGCAGGAGAGGGGTGAGGAGGATACCGTCTGGTCATGTGACTAAAGAGGTGAGGTATATAGACAAATTTAATCAGGAAAAACTTGCAATTCAAATGTCAGGTCAGAATCGGGTAGGACTCTTGAACTGCTGCGAAGGAGGAATATGTAACAATATTACTGAACGAGGGAATGAAAGATGTGGGTACTTGAGGCTGGTGACTAGACAGAACATTTTGCCTATGTTGTGGCATCATGAAGTTATTGGAAATATGATTTTCCCTTAAAGGTGGCACAAGGACAATTAGGACAATTTTTCAAATCAATCTTTGTTTTATTAACACAGCATATACATTCAAGACTATGCTGGTAGACTAGATTATTCATTGGGAGTATGTACAAATAGAAAATGGTCTGAGGACCCAGACATTCAGGACAACAGAGTTAGGGATGTCATTGTCCTCATTGGAAAAGCAAGTGCTGAACTCAGGATGATGCCACACATTCACCTGCAATGATTGCAGTTGAAATGTCATGACCTATAAATTAATAGGTATCAGGAGGTAATCTTTGCCTGAAAGTGAGAAACTTTGCAATGTCACAATGGTATGTAACACGTGATAAACTGTTTGAATGTCTGTCTGCTCACAGTTTACCTGCACTTAATAAGTGTTAAGGTGAATATGTGACACCATTCTTAGGGTGAAGTTATACATTACACTTGGGCCATACTAAATCTGTGAAATGTTAAGTGGTGTTAAAGTAAGAACATGCTGTTCCTACCATTCTTGCCTGCACAGCTCTGACTTCCTGCTAGATGGCTGGCAAGCAGGGGCATGACCAGGAGCCAGTACACTTGGGCTTTATCCCTGCTCTGGATGTGGGGCTGAGGGGGGTGGGAGTGGTGCATCCTGGGATGTTGGAGAACTGCAAACTGTTTGTTTTGTCTCTGTCAAGCAGACTGAAGTTACCTTAACCTGAGCTAGGTAGCATGGCCCAAGAGCTAACCTTTGCTAGAAGTGATGCAACTTTCATAGATTTCATAGACATTAGGGCTGGAAGGGACCTCAGAAGATCATCAAGTCCAGCCCCCGGCCCAAAGAGCAGGAAGTCAGCTGGAGTCATAGGATCCCAGCAAGATAAGCATCCAATTTGCTGTTGAAAGTGTTCAATGTAGGTGCTTGAACCACATCTGATGGCAGGCTGTTCTAGACCCTGGGGGCTCAGACAGTAAAGAAATTCTTCTTTATGTTCAGCCTGAAACAGTCTTGCAGTAGTTTATGACCATTGGACCTCGTCATCCCTTGGGGCGCTCTGGTGAACAAATGTTCCCCAAGATACTGGTGGTCACCCCTGATAAACTTGTAGGTGGCCATCAGATCACCCCTAAGCCTGCACTTTTCCAGGCTAAAGAGCCCCACGGCTCTCAGCCTGTCATCGTAAGGTCTGTTTTCCTGACCTCTAATCATGTGTGTGGCTCTTCTCTGGAGTTTCTCAAGCTTCTCCACATCCTTTTTGAATTGTGGAACCCAAAACTGGATGCAGTACTCCAGCTGCGGCCTCACAAAGGCCGAGTACAAGGGGAGAATGACGTCCTGAGATTTCCTTGAGAACCTTCTATGGATGCAAGCCAGCATTTTGGTCACTTTACTAGCCACAGCATCGCATTGCAGGCTCATGTTCATCTTGTGGTCAATGATGCCCCAAAGTTTGGTGTCATCAGCAAACCTGGCCAGTCTGCTTCCGACTCCAATGTCCACATCATTAATGAAGATTTTGACCAATATGGATCCAAGGACAGAGCCTTGGGGGACCGCACTGGTCACAGGGCACCATGACGATTGACTTCCATCAATTACTACCCTCTGGGTCTGACCACGGAGCCAATTTCCCAGCCAGTGGATCATGGTGGACCCAAGGCCACAATTGGCCAGTTTTGCCAAGAGGTGATCATGGGATACCAGATCAAAAGCTTTTTTGAAGTCAAGATATATGACATCAACCTCTTCTCCCTTGTCCAGGTGATAGCTCACCTGGTCGTAGAAAGAAATGAGATTGGTCAAGCAAGACCTACCCACAACAAACCTGCTGGCTATCCCTCAGGATGTTGGTGTCGGCCAGTCTATTAAGGATGGCCTCTTTAATAAACTTTTTGAAGATCTTCCCCAAGATAGAAGTCAGGCTGATGGGACTATAGTTAGCTGGATCCTCTTTCCTCCCTTTCTTGAAGACAGGCACCACATTGGCCTTCTTCCAGTCTTCGGGCACTACACCAGAGCACCAGGAGTTTTCACAGATCCGTGCCAGAGGCTGGGCTATGATGCTCGCCAGCTCCTTGAGTACCCTGGGGTGTAGATTATCAGGGCTGGCTGACTTGAAGGTATCCAGCTTCTCAAGGTGTTGCTTCATGAGGTCATCATTAATGGAGGGCAGGGGATCTCCCCCACCCAGACCGCCCTGTCCCATGGTGGGCATGGGCATCCCATAGGACTGATGAAAGACTGATGCAAAGTACCCATTTAATAGGTTGGCTTTTTCCTGGGCATCAGTTGTCAGTTGGTTCAGTAGGGGTCCAATGTTGCCCTTGCTTTTCCTCCGGCTCCCCACATATCTGAAAAAGGACTTTTTACTGTCCTTGATACTCGAAGCTGGTTGGAGTTCAGTTGCAGCCTTAGCTTTCCTGGTTTGCTCCCTGCAAGACCGGATCAGTGCAGAATAATCCTTCTTGGAGGTGAATCCCATCCTCCATCCTTTGTAGGCCTTTCTTTTTAGCCTCAGGAGGTCTGCTAGATCCCTGGAGAGCCAGGGAAGCTTCTGTGCCCTCTTGTTGCCTTTCTTCTGAGATGGAATAGAATTAGCTTGTGCATTGAGGATTGCTCCCTTGAAGAGCAACCACTCTTCTTGAACTCCCCTCTTCCTTGGGTTGTGGTCTCTTAGGGCCTCACTGACAAGCCTCCTGAGCTTGTCAAAGTCAGCTTTCCTGAAGTCAAGGACTTCCGTGTTGCTGACTGACTTGCCAGCTTTATGGCGGATGATGAAGGTGATCAGCTCATGGTTGCTGTCACCCAGCTTCTCAATGATCACTAGGTTGCTGATTAGGTCATACCCAGTAGCCAGTACCAGGTCGAGCAGCGCTTTACCTCTCGTTGGCCCATAGACTTCTTGAGTCAGGTAGAGGTCATCCACGCATGAAAGGAAGCTTTGCAACCACTCAGATTTTGCTGAGTGATCCTTCCACAAGATGTCTGGGTAATTGAAGTCACCCATGACAACCATGGTCCTGGAGCATACAGCCTCAGCCAGTTCCTGGGCGAGCTCCTGGTCAAGCTCTTGACTTTGGGTGGGAGGTCTGTAGCAGACTCCCACCGTTATGTCCCCTGTGCTGTGTTCCCCATGGATTTTAACCCAGAGGGTCCCCAGTCATCCACCCTGGTCGCCAACATCAGCTTGCAGGGACATGTAGCTTTCCTTCACATAGAGAGCTACACCCCCACCCCTTTTGTCTACACGATCCCGCCTGTACAGGGTATAGCCATCTATACCCGTGGTCCAGTCATGGGCAGCGTCCTACCAGGTCTCTGTTATCCCTATGACATCATAATTATTTGCATTAAGCAGGAGGATGAGCTCCTTTGAGATACTCAGAGCATACTTAACACTAGTTAATCAGCTTTAATGTGCCAGCACTCCCATTTTAAGTGCCCTTAGAATGATTTAAGTGTAACATGTAACTTCACCATTAGCATAACTAGTTGAACTTAGGCTAAAACTATCTTCAGGAGTCAGTTCATATCTAAAATAATTCTGGTGTCTAGGGTGACAAGTGAAACTCTGTGCTGATATTTTAAAAGGCAGCCTACAATTTTGAACAGTTGTCTCATTCTGTTGTGGAAGTTCTGTGGTTCAGCCTTTACTCCTTTAAAATCCCACTACACTGTGTGAGTCTGTGATCTTCACTCCTGCTTATTCAAGAATCCTCAGCAGATTTCTTCTTTTTTGCAAGATGACTTCCAGATTGAGCAGTGCTATCTGCTTTCCTATAGGGCAGTATTTTGAGAGTATATATTTTTCTGACCTTTATAAAACATGGCACACTTCACATTTAAGCATATCACATTTGCTTAAATAATGTACCCAATACACTTTCACTCTCCATGAGCTTAGAGCTCGCCTCCCAGTTTCTTTTCAAGAATACTACCTTCCCTGTCCTCAGTGATCATTTATTCCATTATTGGTTGGGGGTTTTTTATATCTTCTCCTAGTATTTGCTAGATGAATTTTGGTTTTTTCTCGCTTACTGCTTGGAGGAACCTGCTTTATTTATCTATATATTCATTTTACTGTTGGCATCTTCTCAAATGTACAAACTGTTGTTCTCTATCCTCTGTCATGTGATATGTTATTTGTTACTACGTATAAGAGCTCTGATTTTCTGGCTGAAATGATTTGCTTACATGGCTTAGAGCAATGCTGTAGGCCAATGCATTTCTGTGTTTCTTTTGGTGACAGGAAAAAAAGGCTCCTTCAAAATGCCATCTTGAGCTCTCTGTGTTGAATAGATTAGAGATAAGTGTAAATTGTCAGTCACAATGAAGCTTTTCTGCCTTAAAAATGACCTTATGTTCAAAGGTTGCTTTTTTTTTATAAATTGGATTTATAGTATTTAAGACCTTTAAAGAACGAGAAGTGTCCCCCATCCTAATCCTTCGAAAGCTCAGTAGGATTCTGTGGGCTATACCTAGTAAGGGGGTCTGAACTCAAGTCTTTTGAAGCCCCTACAATGCTAATGCCAGTGGAAGAGTACTCTATTTCCTACCCTTACAGCTCATTCTCTTACAATTCTGTGCCATTTGCAGAGCCCTGGAAAATGGAGAGTGATGATTGCAGGATGGAACAAGACCTGATTCTAAAGTGGATCTGAAAATACTAAGTGCATCTGAAAATGTAGAACTATAGTGTTTCTGGCAGAAAGATGATGCTGCTGTTCTATTTTCTATATGATACATGTTTAAAGAGGTGTTGCTCTCTTCTTGCTATTATTTGTATCAGTGCAGAAACAGAACATGAATGTGAATGAATCCCAGTATGCTCTGTCTTCTGGAGACTTTACATTCTTTATTGGTTTGTTATGCTGGTTAATATAACTCCTTTAGCTTTCACCCATATTTGAAAATTATCCCACCTTCCTTAACTCTGGACTAGCTCTGCAAGCATTGTACATGTTGGGACGCCTATAGCAGCATACTGATAAAATGGCTCATGGCAGCCAGTAATTCATCAACACTCACTGGATGCAGATGGTCTGCAGGATCAAGGCCCTCCATTTGTGACTAGAAGAAAACTATCTTCTCTCCCCTGTCTTCTCTTCCATCAATTTTTTCCCTGTCTATTGGCTCTACATTTTGCAATTTATTGCAGGTTAGCACCATGTTGTGGTCTGGATCTTAGCTGACAGTTTATATTGGCTAGTTGCAGAATGTTTTCTATGACCAGGTTTCAATTGCTGCTGGTGGAATGCGTTGTTGCCTTGGGTTTAGTAATAACTCCGTAGTGCTGAAGAGTTTTTGCATTCTTTGTTTCTTCCAGTTTCTGGCAGAATGCTCTTTTTTTCCTCTCTTTAAAGATCAAGGATATTTTTAAACTTCATACGGTTTAATGCCAGTTGAATGATGGGGAATTTTAAATATATTTATCTGGACCATATTAATATTTGTACTATAGCTGTCTTACTTCAAAAGAAGTAAAAATAGTGCTTTAATTTTCCATGTTTTGTTCTGTAACTAAATAGCAGTATGCAGCAGATTAAATGCATTATCTCTCTTAATAAGAACAGAGTGAAAACTGATTTTGGACTTAATGACAAATGGGGCATTAGAAAAAATATTTGTATATTTAGTTACTTTTAAATTAGACATGAAGTAGAAACAAAATATCAGATCTAAACACATTAGACTGGATTTGGTGTTCAGAATCCAGATAATGATTTTTCAAAACTAGATCAGAGTGTCATCCCCCATAAAGCGTGTTCCATTAAGGTAACAGTAACGAACTGGTTTAAGATGGAAAAATAGATTTTAGGGCACAAACAGTAGGCCTGTGCAAAGTAGCTAGTATTCCCTTCGGATTTGGATTTGGCCAATTCAGGGGACAGTGATTTGATTCGGTGATTTGAATCACTGTTCCAAATTATTTCAGCTGAATCTGATTCAGAGATTCAGCTGCAGCCAAACTGGCTGAATCTCTGAATTGGCCCCATCCCTCACCAGCTCTTGCAGCTCCGTCAATGGCTGCCCCACCCAGCCCCAGTTCCCGACTCTTTGGGAAAAAAAGCCCACACTTACTAGCTGCTACCAGGCATGGGGGGGCACAATCCCCACTGCCCCCCACTGCTTCATGCTGCATGGGGGGCTCTGTCATGAGCCCCCAGCTCCTGGCTCTTAACCCCCCCCCAAAAATGCCCCCACTCACCAGCTGCTGCCAGGCAGGGGGCGATCCCTGCTGCCCCCTGCTGCCCTGCACTGCTTGAGGGGCTCTGCCATGAGTCCCCTGACTCCTGCCTGCTCTCCCAGCCTCCCCCCATAGCTGCCCTGCCTGGCCTCAGCTTCAAGCCCTTAACCCCCCGCCAAAACAAAGCCTCAAGTCAATGGCTGCTTCCAGGTATGTGTGTGGGGGTATGATTCCCTCTGCCCCCCCACTGTCCCACGCAATACCCGGAATGCTGATGGACTCAGGTGTGAAATAATATATGTGGTTATCTACAGTAACAGATTTTATGAAGAACAAAAGCTAGAAACAGTGGACCATCTCCAATGCTTTTGCCTGGTTATTTCTTTATCACTACAGTGGAGAATGAACAAAAATCTTCCACCTACTTTAATAAGTGCACTGTAAAGTTCTCAACTATAGATAAATGCATGTTAGTGATGTTGGATCAAAAGCAAAATTAAATATTTCTTTGTGTTACAGCTCTTGGTCTGACTTGACAATTTTCTTTATTGTGCAAATTCGGTAACAAATGTGGAGACCATTATCAGCGTCTGATGAATCTAGGAGTAAACATGTTACTTTTTTGCATAGTGCTTTCCAACCTAAAGGAGCCCTTGCTTGCGCTTTACATAGTCTCTTGGAGTGTCCCCTGTGGCCAGCTCAGGTGTAGCTTCTAGAGTGAATGAGTCCCTAGTTCCTTAGCCTTTTGATTCCTGACCCCCACCGCCCCAGTTATCCATGTGTCCCTCAGAGATTGCTTTCCAACATAACTTCTTGAGAGGAACTTTACCTCTTCAAACGGATGGAGTACATCCAAAGTCACATGCAACAAAGCAGGTAGCTCTTTGTAGGCAAAGACAACCTTTGCTGGCTAGTAGCAATACAGAAGATAGAATCCTGCTGGGGGATTCACACCCCACTTTGGCACTGTGGTGCATGTGCAGTGAACTCTCAGAGTTCACTGGCTTTTCAGTGTAGCTTTCTGTGGGAACCATCACTTAGTGCGACTCCAGAACCCAGAGCGTAAATGCTGTCACCACCATTGCCCCCCAACACCCTTTTTATTTGCTGCTAAATTCCCCTCCCCTGACTCTTCTCCCTCAAGAATTTCAGAATGGGTTTACACATTATAATTGCCATATGCTAACTTGAAGGTATGCTAGGTTGTTGTTAAAGGCTGCATACACATATTCAGATAATCTGGGAGAATTCTCCCAGGTTTGTTCTTTGGTAGAAAAACTTATTCAGAACCATGTGTACAGGCATTCAAATGCTGAGGCCCTGAAGAGTGGAGAGCTAGCAGTGATGAAATTGTGCACCTAGTGGGTGCCCCTGTGCACACATCTCAGTGTGCCCTGCAGTCTCCCTTAGTTAGTCTGGTGACACATGGGACATAGTGCACAGGACAGCCCTACATCACTGACCAAGACTGTCCTAGGTTAACCTGTGTTTCCTTGTAGTACAGTGTGGGAATTCTGAAGGGGCATGTTCTGTTCCCTGCTGGAGCAGCAGAGTCCAGCAAGTAATACACTGTTTCCTGGTGGGCAAAGGGGATGCTGGGAGACTATGTTCTTTTCTGAGAGAAGCCACAGCATATATAGACATTTGCTTTCCCAGGATAAATTTTCTTGGGAGTGATTTAACCCTGGTTGTTCCCAGGGTATTTTTCTCCTGAAGCAGCCATTTTTATTCTGTCAAGATGTGTATGCTTGTGGTTTCTCTTGGGAGAGCAGCAAGTCTCCCAGGAGAAACTGAATGTCTGTACAGGGCTAAAGTTAGCAAATGTTAGGATTAGTGGCACATCAGAGTTAATTCCCCCTGTGATGTGCACAGCTCTGAGCTGCTGCCAGAGGGCTGGCAAGCAGAGACATGGCTAGGACTTGCTCTGTGCACACTCCAGCTCTCTAGCAGAGCAGCAAACATAGCCCCAGCAAACACAAAAATGCATGCGTATGCGCGCGCGCGCTCTCTCTCTCTCTCTCTCTCTGTCTCTCCCCTCAGACATGATTCACAAGATAAGTGTTTGAAAAAGTTTACTTTAGCTGTAAAATATTTATTTATTTGTAGTGGTTATTTTCTGACAATTTATGTTAATCCAGCTAATATCACCCTTTCCTCCTCTGACATTCCTAGGCTAAAAGATACCTTTTCATAAGTGCCTTTTAGGGGGCTCAGTCTCATTTCCTTTGTCATGAGATTTCCTATTCAGTTGCTGACACTGAAATTGTTTAAAAGGCAATTATTTAAAAGAATGATGTTTATGCTGTAGTGCTAAATAGCACCAGTAGACTTATATTAATTGGAAACATATCTTAGATGTAAAACCAGCAGCAGGAATAATCATATATATAACAAGAATGTGATTCATTGATCTCATTTTGCTGGTTACTCTTTCATTTTAGCAGCTGTATTGACCCCTACATGATATTCATTTGTATTTCCAGCCACTGGAGATATTGTTACATACCCTGGTCTCATGTATGCCTTCAGATTTAAGATGGCCAGCAAATAAACTGAAGTCTGGCCATCAACATCATGGTAATTTGGACATTAGTATGAAACAGTGATTTTTAAATAGATTTTTTTGGAGCAGTTTTGATCCTTTGGTGGGAAAATCAGAACCGTGGAGAGCATGCTCTTAGGCTTCAAACAGTCACCAATTTTGTGCTGCCACAGAAATTTTTATGGTGGCAGAAAACCTGTGTGAACAGGTGTCATAACCTTTTGTTGCATCACACATACTTAAATTTTTAGGTGCCAACAAAGGTAATAAAAATATATGGTGGCTTTTTTGTGGTTGATGTCTGTTTACTCATGGCAGGAGACTGTGGGCCCAGGCAGAAATGCCTCTGGCCTCAGGTGCTGATCCTAGGGGAAAAGGGTCCCAAGCGCCCCCACTGACTTGGGGCTTGAGTCTGCAAGGAGGAAACCCCCCACTTGCAGATGCGCCTCTGTGTCAGGATGTTCCCGAGCAGGGAACTCTCCTGGCACATATCTAGAAAGCAGGGAGAAGAAAACTTCCATAGGGGTATCCCTCCAGCACTTGCACATGGTGCCCCAACTCAGAGGTGGCAGTGAGAAAAGAATGCCAGACACCAGCGTAGTTATAATCGGAGGACTCTCTTCTTGCAGATGTGCTAAGGGAATGACTCCTCTGCCGCAGTGCACAAACAGAAGGCGGAAGCCCTCTGTTCTTGCAGACTGGTATGGGGGACATCATAATATGGCACAGCTGATCATGCTTCAAAGAGGACGTCTGTCTCCAGCCTCTGTGTGCTGCTGAGGAATAAAGTTGGCTGAATTCACACTTTTGTAAAAGCTACCAAGGACTGTATTTCAGCAAAAGACTTGGCATCAGGCTTCCTGAATTGGTGTCTCTGCCTGCCACAGAGCAGCTTTTTAACTGTGGGCAGTTCATTAACTGTTCTCAGTCCCAATTTATCATCTGCTATGCATCTAAAGTCAGGAATATTCTTCAAGGGCATTACTCACACCCTTAAATTCCTTGAAGGATCAAGACCTAATTTACATCTCAGAGTTATTTTGAAGCTTAACTGGTGTTTATAGAGTGCTTTAAGATCTTCAGATAAAAGCTTTTATAAACATGCATTATGAAACAACAAACTATTTAGCAGTATTAAAATGTTTGAATGAACATTTAATCCCCCTGAGAAGAATCTGTTTTTCTTTATTTGACAACTGTTTTGAGTTTTGCAATAGGTTAATGTAACATAGCTCTCTTTTGTTGTTTACTTTAGCATTTTAAGGGCCACATTCAAACATTTATTTAATTACATGGAAATTCATATATAAATATATGAATATAAATACAGCCCATAACAGAAGACAAACCTAACCTTACCCCTACCAGGTTCAGAAAGGTTAACAAAACTCCTTCTATATATGTTTTATAGCTTTAGGAAGGTGCAAAACACTGTTATACATACTTCATTAATCATATATTTTATTGAACTATTATTGATTGACACACTGTTTGAGAATAAAAAAAATCCTTGACAAAGCTAGCAAACAGCAGATGCAGTTGCATAAGGAAAGAAACTATCTATGTCATCACACAGCCATTTTCAAGGGCATAAAAACATTGCTTCTGACTGCGAGTATTTTATTAGGCTGCTTAGCTTCTTGCATTTTCTGCAGATTCTTTCAGTTCAACCTTTGCTTCTCTTAAGAAGCATCTTTAACTCAGTTAAACACTTTAGCTGTTTTATCTTTTTTGTTTGAATTTGTTTTCTTTCCCTTTAATAGAATTAGAAGTATCTCTACTTAACTGTATGAGCCATATTGCAATATCTTTGCTTTTGCCAAATGTTTCTTATACCTTGAATTGTCTCAACACACTCTGTCTGGAAAATAAGGTAATATTTTTTGAGTTAGACTGACTCAGTTCTAACTAAAGGACGGTGCATGAGCTGCCCTATTTCAGTAGATGCCCAATAACGACACCCTTCTGTGTCACAATTTCTATTTTCCTTCTTTGTTAATGGTATTTTCATTTAGTTTTTGCTAGCAGTGGAATTAGTATTTACCCCATGCTAACTAAGCTACCTGAGCTATTAAGTAGGCAAGAATGAAGCAAAGATTTGCTTTATTCTCTAATTTTCTTCTCCCACTGCCCCCTAAAATTGATTGGAAAACAGTTTTTTTCTGATGAAAAATTATAAAACTCAAAAACTTCAAACAAAAAGAGATATTATTCTATTCAGCAAAAAAATCCTTTTTATTAAAGTAATTTTTTGTTAAAGAAGATACAAGGTTTTGCCAAAAAGGGTTCTACAAGCTTCTTCTCTACCACGTTGATATGAATCCAGAAAAAGTAGACAAGTTGCTCTATTGCCTAGGGACATGCCAAGACCCAATATATGAGTGTCCTTCATCAGAAACAAGAGGAAGATTTTATTTGCTCTTACCTGTTAGATGTATTGTCCAAGTCAGTCTATTTTTGTGTTTGTAAGAATATCAACATTAGAATCAGGTCTCTGATGTTTGAGAAATACCCATAATATTTCCCTTTGCAGTTTAAAGTTGACTATATCCAAAACTATCAGTGTTAAATTAGACATTGGTAATGCATACACAATCTCATCTTCCCAGTTTTTTATGCACAAAATCACTATTGTGGTATGCAAAACTTTGAGCACAAGAGGATATGCTTCTCGACTCTAATTACTATTGCATGAATTAGGAAAATAAACTGTGGAGATGAAATAATGACTTGTCTCACTTTTCCTTTTGTTCAAGTAAGTATATATTGATACTGGGCAAATCTACATGAGATGCTATGTCACCATAGCAATGATCTCCAGTGACGTAGCTTGTCGCTGGGGCAATGTAGCATTGGTGGGCATGAACTGTGATGCCATTGCTATTGTGCAGTACCTACTGCTCAGTATCATAGAAAGTTAGGGTTGGAAGGGACCTCAGAAGGTCACCTAGTCCAACCCCCTGCTCAAAGCAGAACCATTCTCAACTAGATCATCCCAGCAAAGCTTTTGAAAACCTTCAAGGACGGAGCTTCCACCACCTCTCTGGGTAACCTGTTCCAGTTTTTTACTACCTTCCTAGTGAGAATTTTTTTCCTAATATCTAACCCAAACTTCTTTTGCTGCAACTTGAGACCATTTCTCCTTGTTTTGTCATCTGTCACCGCTGAGAACAGTCTAGATCCATCCTCTTTTCAATCCCCCTTCAGGTAGTTGAAGTCTGCTATTAAATCCCTTCTCAGTCTCCTCTTCTTTAGACCAAATAAGCCCAATTCTCTTAGTCTTTCCTAGGTCATGTCTCCCAGCCCCCTCACCATTTTTGTTGCCCTCTGCTGCACTCTCTCTGATTTGTCCCCATTCTTTCTGTAATGAGGAGGCCCAAAACTGAACACAGTACTCCAGATGTGCCCTTACCAGTGCTGAACAGAGGGGAATAATCACTTCCCTGGACCTATTGGCAACACACATACCAATGCATCCCAGTATGCTGTTAGCATTCTTGGCAACAAGGGCACACTGCTGGCTCATATTCAGCTTATTGACCATTGCAACTCCCAGGTCCTTTTTTGCAGAGCTGCTGCACAGCCAGTCAGCCTCCAGGCTGTACTGGTGCATGGGGATTGTTCTATCCTAAGTGCAGGACTTTGTTCTTGTTTTTGTTGAGCCTCATGCGATTCCTTTTTGCCCAATTCTCCAATTTGTCTAAGTCACTCCGAATCCTAGCCCTATCCTCCAGCGTATCTACTACTCCCCCTCCCTTGGTGTCATCTGCAAACTTGCTGAGAGTGTGCTTTATGCTATCTTCCAGGTTGTTGATGAACAAAACTGGCCAGAGGACCAAGCCCTGGGGCACTCCATTTGATGCCAGCTGCCAACTAGACATTGAGCCATTGATTATTACTCTCTAAGTCCAATGATCCAGCCAGTTTTCTGTCCCCCTTACAGACTGTTCCTCAAGCCTGTAATTCCTTAGCTTGCTGGTGAGAAAGTTGTGGGAGACTATCAAAAGCCCATCAGTCTCCCCCCATCCTTGGATTTCATAGATTTCAGAGACATTAAGGCTGGAAGGGGCCTTGGAAGAGCATTGAGTCCAGCTCCCCACCCGAAGGGCAGGAAGTCAGCTGGGGTCATAGGATCCAGTCATTATGATGGAGCCAGTCATCTTTTCATAGCTAATTGCTACTGTGCAGTAGGGTCAGAAGTGACCTGTGCAGTGCTGGGGCTGTGCAGTCCTGTTGGTAACTGTGCAGTCGTTTAGTACTTGCTTTAAATGACTGTACAGTAATAACTATGCAGTCAGGAACACATGTAGATGCGCCCACTGTGTACTAGTAAGTTCAGTCTGTAAACTCTTTATAACGGAAGCAGCATTGAAAATATATTCTAGACGATTATACTATTCAAAGTGTTCCTGAAGGAAAACATTTAACATTTTACAGTAAAACTTTTCCAATTGTGAGGCATTTGGCAGACACTGCCAACGGTATATTAATTAGTGAAGCTACTCCAACATAAAATAATTATATTCAATTTATAGAAAATATATTTAGTCCTGGATGAATTCTATTATTTCTTCTCTGTATGTTAAGATAGTTGTAGCAAATTCTCTGTAAATATATAGAGAGAATTAAATGAATTCTTGTGGCATTAATAGCCTAGGTCAAATTAGAATCCCTATAAAACTATGTGGCATATTTCCTTCTTAATGATACACCTAACTTTCAAATTCAATTGCTCAGAGAAAATTCACATCTCACAAGAATCTCCATGATTTATCAAGTACTTCTCAAACATTGGTATTCAAATCTTTGTTCTTCTCAGTTTTTTCTCAGAATCCACAGATTAGGGTGGTTTTCTGAAAGGATAAAAGAATATATAGGTGAGGGGGAAGGAGAAATAAGATTTGTAGTGCTCTAAAAAGAAAGGAGCTGAGGAATAACTGGTATAAAAGAAAATCTCACTGGACCTAACCTTAAAAACAATAATAAGGTAACATTGCAAAAACTCAAGAACTGTAAATTTTAAGAGACTTGTGGACCTAAATTATTAAACATGCTGGAATCCTAATTTTTCTGAATGGAAATCAAAAAGAATCAGGTTTTCATTTCGTTCACAATGGTGCAAATCAAAGTCACTTAGTTAAATCAATGGTGTTTATCATTTAAAAGGTACAAGAGACTTTGGCCCATAGTTAATTATAATGCCAGTATCTAACAAACATGAGAGGCAAGGATTTTTGGGTGATACCCTCACCATGCAGTTGGTGAAACAAAAGGTATGTGAGGAAGAATGCCTTGCATTTTAAAGCTTATCTAACTTTTCCCCAAATATGAAGTTGGTTCAATAAAAGATACCACCTAAAAAAAAAAATCTTCCCTCTTACGTAATTCCTAGACCATCACAGCTACAACATCAGTCTAACACTACCATTTCTTTTAGGACATCTAATTAGTAATAATCATATATGTAGTTCTTATGAAGTGCTTATCTATACATGTCAGAATTCTACAATAGGCAGTCAGTTTTAAAATGTGGAAATGAAAAGGGAGGTGGCTTAGAGAAACAGTACAATTGATGATGATTATTTGGGAGTTTTGATTATTTTTGTAGATATTGAAAAAGTCTGCATGCACTTGGAGGGAGAAATATCACGTAAGTACAGATCTATTTGTCTTTTAAGGGAATTTTGGAAACCCTTTTTCATATGTGCCATTAAAGCAGGCAATTATACAAGTGTAGAGTACAATAGTACTTTAGTTGATGGCACAAGAAATCCAGCTGCACAATATGTAAAAAATATTTTGGAGGTGGAGCCAGCTGTAATGTAAATTATATGAACGCTTTAGAAATACAAAACTTTTATAATATTTATTATGGATTTCCTGCGATATGATAAACCATCACAACCATACACATGGTTAATCTTACTGGGTCATTTTAGAGCCTAAATTACTGAAGAACACTATTTGCCTGAGAATATAAAGCTATAGGGGTTGATTACATTCCTTTTTAAAAAGAAAATGCTGTGTTAAAGTTGCACTGTTTTAAAAAGGCAACTGAACACGAGAAAAAGAAAGCCTGAGGTGAACAATAATAAATATACTGTGTATGTGGGAAACAGATTTTATTGAAACTCCTTGCCCACATTTTCAAAATAGGTTTAATCTATCACTTTCCCACTAAGCCTCTTAGATATTAAATACATTTTTCTTGATAAGAGATCCAAATTTGAATTCTCATCAACATCCAAATGATTTCATGCAGAAGTTGAGAAGGATGTGTGATTGTGAAAGAATGGAGAGAAGTAGTGAGGATCTGTTGCTACAAGCTTATATTTGATGCTTTTGCTCTTCAGGAGAACATTTAATATGTTTCTGTCTCTGAATCCAGTAGGTCTCACTTACACTCTTAAGTGATCTGTTGAACCAGGACCTTTGTATCAGAAGGAAGTTGCAAAAGCCATGCGGGAGAAGAAATGAGCTGGAAAGCTCTCTGTTTTCTCAGGCTTAAAACAGACTACTTTTTTGATGTGGTCCTAATTAGGTAGGGATATGACCTGCATCAAAACAGACATGGCCCATCTGTGTACATACTAGATTTAAATGGCAATTATGCTGAATTAGCCACAATTCTTTCAAGGTAAATTTGAATAAATCACAGATATTAATGTGGGATATTGAGCTTTGTTGTCTGCAAGGTTTGGATTTGATGTGACAAAATTCTCTGATGCGAGTCAAACTGGTTGTCTGTTATTAGCCTCATCTACTGGAAAACAAAGAAGTAAGATTTGTTCCTTCAAGTTTTGTTCTTCTAGGCTCCATTTCTATTGTGCATATTTCAATGGCAGTTTTGCTATTTGATTTTGGTAAAGGGAGGATCAAACCCACTGTATCCGATATATTGTTAGTTCTTACAGCAAATCCATGACACATTTATCAGTTAAAGGTGATGGTCTATATGCCATTGAATGATTAGTTAGGTTGCTATCATAATTAATTATCACTGATGAATAATATCACTTTACCAGTGCTATGATAATAAAGTTATTATTTTTAGATTGCAACTGATAAATTTCTTGAGATTCTCCCACTGTCTCACTGCCTTTAATTCTTTTTACTTGCATTTCACAGAAGAAAAGGAGCTGGGGGGGGGAGGGGGTCCGCTGTTGATTTATAGAATGTTTTTATTGAGCTCCCATGTGGTATGTTTTATAAAGAAGAAAAGTGAGTTGCCTTCGTACTGAGTAAGCCCTTGAGAATCATCTGGAAAGATATAAGAAAAAAAAGTCAGGCATTAATCCATTAAACTGCAACTAATAAGCATTTATTTAATGGGCCTTATAAATGTAAGTCATACCCCATTTAAAATCTAACTGCATTTAAAGCATATTACATTAGGGAAGATAATTATCAATTTTGTTCCTCCCTCAGAATTAAGGGTGGTGTTATAGATTACCTTTAAACTATTCTAAAGGTATTTAAAATGGGAGTGTCCATTTAACACTAAACGGTGTTAAATGGTGCATAGTACCCTTTAAATATCTTTAAGTTATGCCATTTTGGGTGAGGATTATCTTTAAACTGTTGTACCTAGCTTGAGCCAGGGTATCAATCTGTTCCACAAAGATAAAGTGACCAACTTGCAGTCTTCCAGCATCCCAGGCCTTGGCTTCCAGCCCCTTGAACCCTGACAAACCCCAAGATCTACTGCCTAAGGATATTGGTCTCATGCCAATACACCTACCTGCCCCATTGGGTATGACCCCATCCCACATGGCACCATACTGCTGGCTCTAAGAGCCCCAGGAGACCCAATTAGGGTCCAATCTGGGGGCCAAGCATGCAGCCCTCCCCTTGAGTAAGCCTTTGCTGTATGTCTGGGTGGCTGTCCCCTACCCAGGAGAATTGCCAGGGGGCAGTGGTTTCCCTCTCCAACCTTCCATATTATTGGGGTGAAAGAAAAAAGAGCTGCCTAGTGCTGTGTGGTGAGAGCATGGAGCCTGAAGGCATACTTTCCCAGGCTCCATGCTGTCATGGTGCTTAATCTCTGGGGCTCTGCTAACTCCTGTTCATGCTTCTGCTTGCCAGGCTCTTTAGCAGCAAATCACATTTGTACAGGTTTCTACCATCTTGAAATCTTAATCTGCGACTGCTCTGAAATTTTTCTAGCTTTAATACAACTTAATATTCAGCAGATTTAGAATGGTTTAAAGGTAACCTGTAACAGCACCCTAAGTATGTTACAACACAGTGGTCACATCTACACGAGATGCTATGTTGCCATAGTGATGAGCTATGATGACGTAGCATTGGTGGCATGAACCATGACACTGATGCTATGTACAGTAGCAATGAGCTCATTGCTCCTGTGGAGTAGGGTTGGAAATTACTCTTGAGGCACCAGGACTGTGCAGTGATGGTGGTTACTGCACAGTCATTTAGCACTTGCTTTAAAACCATTCTAAAACTGACTTCTGGGGTCCGTGCTCTCACCACTTGGTGGCTCTGCTCGTCATGTGGAGCCACCAGGGGTTAACTGCAAGTACTAAATGTCTACAGTTGGGTGCACATGTAGACATGCCCAGTAAAAACCTAACTTGACATTTAGACAGTAAGCAGGGTATTTGTGCAGGAAGAGGTATGCAGTCTTGTACCCATTTTTTTCTTTGTTGGAAACAAGGCCTGAAGTCAAAGATGAGTATATGAAAAATTCTTATATTTTTCTCCAAGTAGCCTAAACTTCTTTACCCAGTCCTTAAATCATATTTTTATACTGTTGATTTGGAACCAGCCATAATACTAATACTTGTAAATTTCAGATTAAAATAATGTCAAGACAGATTGTTAACTTTATGAATTTATATAACTTTATTCATCTCTAGGATTCCATACAGATTTATAGCAGTTCTGCATTTGCCCTTTTGTCTGTCTTGTTAAACAGATGAGAAAAACCTTACAGGATGTTCTAGTTTAGAAAAAAAAAAACAATTATAAAGTCAAAAACAGGAAAAGACTATATTTAAAACAAAGAAACAAAAAACCCATACTCTTTGGAAAATCAGGAATGAAGAGATTATCATTCAGACAATCTTATCTCTGCCATAGGATCAACACTTTCAGTGCAAAATCTGAGCATCTTTGGGCACATCTATGCATGCTCTTTAATGTGAATTAAAGCATCACAATGCCACCCCACTCCCTCTGTTTCATTAATGTGCCATAAAATAGGCTCTAGTGCATTTTTCTGGTACCTCACAATTTAATGCGCATTACCTAAAGCACATTAATGAACATGTAGATGCACCCTTTAATACCATGATCAATTTTCTTGCTTCCAGAAATCTGCAAATTTTACTAGTATTTCTGTTTTAATATTGTTAATTTTAATCCCTTCACTACAGCCTAGTGAAGAGGTATTTACAGATATGGACTCTTCAGTCACATGGAACTACTTGATTCTCTTGTTGATTGGACATCGATAAATTATAGAGTGCATAAATGTATGCTGCAGCCCTCCTAAAGTGCATAAGCAAACTCCAAAGATATGAAGAAGCCAAAAATCTTTACTGATGTAAGTGCAGAAGCCCGTGGAGTTGTGTCAGCAGAAGATTTGATTTACAGCAGTTTAGAAGTTTGCAACCATAATTTATGGAGTTCTTAAGACTCTTAGCAAAAGTTAAAAGTTTTGGAACTAGTATGACGAAGTAAATAGTGCCTGATATTAAGTAAGAAAACTTTACTTTCCTTCACCTAACAATTAAGAAGCAGCTTCTTGCTGCTATTTATATATGAGAGGCTATGGTCCTTAAAATTATTATTTTATATATCTTAACATTAATATTGAGAGGAGAGTTGAAACTGTAAGCTACAATCCACATGACCAAGTTAATAAGTTAAGATAACGAAGAATGAAATTCCGCTGATTGTGGAAAGACTAAAACTCAGATTTTTTTTGATCTTCCTCTCCTCCAGCATTTAATTGTTCAGAGGGATGAAAGAGGTTTTAAGGAAATACAAGGTAAATGTAATCAAATCTCTCTGTGGACATTTTGAAAGTCCAAAGAATACAAATTAATATTTGGGTTGGTGAGTGGTTGGGTGATCTTGAGTGTTATAACCTTGAAAAAAGAAAATTCATTACCTGTTTTCTTGTTTATTACTCCCTGCAGTGCATATAGAAATTTTTTTCCCCCCAACTTAGACAGGGTTGTTTAGTTGTAATAAGATGTGGCATGGAAATTAAGTAGGGGAAAATGTGGGGAATTAGGTATGTGACTTGGCTGTTTAATTTTCTTTAATATCACCTCCTTTCAGAACATGTGAGGAATGAAGAATTTGTGTTAAAAATTCTTGAGCTGCCTAACTTCTGCCTGGAACTTTTTCTGATCAGATGATGTTGGAAATATAATGTTGCATATATGAATGATCTTTTACACCTTCTTCGTTATCAGTGCGGCAACTAATAATATGGCAGAAGATGATATAGCAGTCCCTGGTAAAAGGCATATATGTTCATGATTCGACCAAGTCATAATGGCATATAAGGAAGTTGAAGAAAAACGTAACAGAGTTACATAACTTTTTATCTATATTTTGACAGGGTCTTTTGAAAACAATAATTAAAGCTAGGAAACTGAAAATGTAGAGAGAGAGAGTTCTACACATTATGGGCATGTCCACTTGTGCATTTGTGCTTGCTTAAACGTACTGTGTGAGCAGTAACGTTACTGAGGAGTAAGCATGAATAGACTGGTGTCTACATGTGCAGGCATTAAGGTGCATTAATGCACAGTAAGGCATCTACATGTGTGTTACTACACAGTAACTACCTGCATGATGCAGGTATCAAATTTACACTCAAGTTGGCATAAGTCACCATATTTACTGTGCAGTACAGGCATGCATGTGCAGACATGTGCCTATACTGTGCAGTAATTTTGGCTACTGTGCAGTAAATGTGCATGTATAGACATGCCCTGTGGGTATTATAGGTGAAATAAAAACTTGACAAAAGTAGGTGACAAAATTCCCTATAAGTGTTAGGGCCTTTCCGTTTCCCAGGTTAGGAGAAGGGTAGCGATGCTCTCAAAAAAGAGTAAAATCATAACTCCTAGCACTTCATCAAAGTACCTTCCTTTTTCCTACCTGAAGTGTCACTTCATCTTACCCATCTACTTAATCTTCCAGCTTCTAGATTTCTATGAAATAAGGCATCTGGAACACAGTTTTGATTGCTGGGAAAAAGACATTGAATTGATGTCCGCTAAGGATAAATCTATTTCATTTTCATAGCTCACCCTACTCTGAGAGCTAGTTGATCCTGACTGTATTTATGAGGGGAACAAAGAAAGTAGCTCAAATTGCAGGAAATATATCAAGAACAACATTTTAAACAACACAATCAAACCAGTGGTCAATCTTGTAAAAGCTAGACTGAAGCATGCAACACAGTGTTGAAGCCTATTTTTGTATTTGGAGCAGCTGTATTCTATTTAAATGTTTATAAAAAATATATATAATTTTCTGTTGCCATATGCTCTGGACAATGTATCTGCCATAAGTAGATGTTTTCCTGGCATGTACTGTATGTCTAGATCATACATTAGCAGTTGAAAGAAAAGTCGCTGTACTCTGGGTGGCATGTCTGATAACCCTTTCTTTGCTATAGTTTCCAAAGGTTTATGATCCGTTTCAGCTATCACCGGCTTCCCATAGATGAATATATGAAATTTCTTACAGCCGTATACCACAGCTAAACTTTCTTTTTCAGTTTGTGCATATAGATACTCTGACTTAGAGGGTGACCTAGCTGCATATGCTACTGGTCTCCAGCTATCCCCATGTTTTTGAAGCAAAGTGGCTCCAATACCTACTTTAGAAGCATCTGTTGACAACTTAATGGGCCTTTTAGGGTAATAGTATTTTAGTCACAGAGATTTCATTATTTTTTCCTTCAAGTTTTTAAATTCAGCTTCATGTTCATGTTCCCATATCCACTGACCATTCTTTTGTAGGACTAAGGTGATCTAAGGTGTTTGGTCTGCTCTGCTAAGTTAGGTAGATATTTCCTTACAGAACTGATCATTCCTACTAATCTTTGCATTCCTACCTTATTTATAGGGGTGGTATGTTTGTAAGGCTTTAACCCTCTAAGGAGCAATTTTCACCCCTTTCTCAGAGAGCTTTTCTCCCAAATGTTATTTCTTTGGCCCTGAATTTGCATTTTTATTTGTTCAGTTTTAAACCTGCTCTGTGAGCTAGTGCCTTTTTTGTTTTCTAGTGCCTTTGTTAGCCTCAAGTCATGTTCTTCCATAGTATTTCCCCAACCTAATACCGCATCAATATAAACCATAGTTCCATCAAGAAGTTCAAGAATTTGTTGCACCTTTTGGTGAAATACTTCAGATGCAGAACACAGTTCAAAAGGAAGCCTACAAAAGCAATATCTTCTGAGGGGTGTATTGAAGGTACATAATGTAGTGCTATTCTTTTCTGGTGGAACTTGCCAAAACCCAGAAGAGGCATCCAGAGTGGAGAAATACTTAGCTTCTGCCACATTGCCAAAAACCTCTTCCCTGGTGGGAATGGGAAAATGCTCCCTTTTGATATACTTTTTCATTTGCTTAGGATCCAGACACAATCTCAAGGATCCATCTTTATTTTTTTCTATTATGACCAGTGAATGAACCCAAACAGTTGGTTGCTTTACTTTTTCTGTTATGTCCATGTTAACTAATTTATAAAATTCCTTTTTCAGTTTCTCCCTTAGTACAAGAGGAACGTTTCTTGGAGCATGTATGGTGGAAGTTTTCAGTTCTCTTAATTCTGTCTTGTATTCAGCTGACAGTTTCCCTATGCCTTGAAACAAACCTGAAAATTCTTCTATTTTCTTGCTTCCTAGTCCCTCAGTGGCATCCATTCTCTTAATTAAACCTGGAGTTTTACACATTTGCAATCCAGTAATTGACACTAGCTTTCCTGAGACTGTTACAAACTGAATTTTTACTATATTATCCTTGTGTCTAACATTCAGTGAACAAACACCCTTGGTTGCAATCATGTTCCCATTATATTCTTTAACTCTCACTTTCTTACTCTCATAGTACACAGGTTTAGTTTTCATTTTTTGAATAATGTATTCTGGTATTACATTGACCTGTGCCCCTGTATCTAATTTAAAAGTTACCATTAGATCATTGGTGTCCAGGATGCAGAAGAATGAATTTTTGCATTGTTCCAGTGAGGAATTCTTCCTTTTCCTCATTGTGCATGCACCTACTGTTTCTTGTGTGTTGCATCCTGCTTCTTTCTGCAAACTCTTGCAAACTGATTGAATCTTTTGCATTTGTTGCAGTGTTTACCAAATGCAGGACATTGTATAGATTTGTGGTAACCCCAACAGCATCTATAGCTGACCATTGTTTCTTCAAGCAATTCTCTTTGGCCTCCACTTGCCTGCTTCATAATGAGGTCCTCCTTTTTGTATCGTTTGTGTGTAGCCTTAGGTTTCTGCTGTATTGTAACCCTGTCTAGTTCAGCTTGTTCTGGTTTTTCCTCTAACTTCTGCAGCCTAGCATTTGTTGTCTCAGCCACTTGGCACATTCTAATCGCGTTTTCCAAATTAACCCCAGAATCCTCTAGCAGTCTTTTCCTGAGGCTTGTATCTGTTATACCCAATACTATTTGGTCTCTTATCATGGACTCTTTTAGTTCTCCAAAGTTGCATATCTGGCTCGGCAGTCTGAGGTCTTTGGTGAACTCCTCTATTATTTCATATTCTTTCTGCTCTTTCATATGGAAATTATACCATTCAAAGGTTTCATTTTGTTTGGGTATACAATATTCCTCAAACTTTTTTATTACTGTGCCATAGCTTTTCTGTTCTCCTTCTGACAGGTGTAGGCTATTATAAAGAGACAGAGCTTCTGGGCCTGCTATATTTTTAAAAAATTTCTACCTTGAGTGAATCTTCCTTCTTTGTAGCTCCACTGGTTATCATATATATGGTAAAGCTCTGCTTAATTTTTCTCCAGTCTTTTGCTGCATTGCTAGACAGCTTTGAGTCCTCTGGAATTCTGAGATGCTCCAATTTTTTTTGTCTTTCCTCACACCCCACTCCTGGTACCATGTGTTGTTCTCAAAAGATCAAGAAGTTAAGCTTACAGAATGATAATGCTTATTTATTCAGAGAAAAGTACCTTGCCTACACTTCTGCTGTTCCCTTCTGCAATCCCAGGCAAATGTAACAACTTATACATAACACTCTTAAAGGTATCCTACATCTCTTACTATGGGCTTGTATATTTGTATAACTTACATTTTGTAGAGTGCTTGGCATAGCTAAGCTGTGATCTTGGTTGTAGATTTTTATAGGTTAGTACATTAACCTAACCATGAACCCACAAGGCACTTATTCTTTGGAATTCAACAAACACATCCTTGTGCTACTTTGACCTTCTCCATAAGCATATTCCTTATTTTCTGTTAATGTTTGGTTCCATGTTGTAGGTTTCCAAATAAGAAATAAAAGTTGTTGACATTAGAACAGGATTTTCTCATTATGCTTCTCCCTCCCTGCCCCGCCCCATGTTTGACGGAGAATAGCTGCTTGTTAGGAAGGTCATTCTGGATGAGTCTCCTGCATTTAAGTAGGCTTTAAATATTAAATGAATGCTGGAATGGTGTTACCTGAGCAGCGTGTCAAAGCAATTGGTGTGTTTTAGTGTAAAACCAACATTGTGGTGGTTTGATATATTTAGCACAAAATGAATATAAAAGTGATTGTCAAATAATTTAAGCAATGAATTTATAGATTTTAATTTACATCAAGTGCTGCAAGCAATTTTTACATATCAATTTGAATTTCACTGATTATACTTGGCTGAGACAAAATGGTGGCTTTAAAAAAATTGCTTGGGTTTCATAAATAGGTTCAACACAACATTAAATTGAGTGGGAAAATAGGAAAGGAAATAAGGTGTTTTCCTTAGTATTTTTGTAATTATTACATTTTAAAATGTTTGCAGGCAGAGAGGAGTTCAGGACAGGTGTTGGAGGCGGCGGTGAGCCAGAAGCAGGAGAGGGAGAAATGAGACAGAAGTTAGAGGGGCGAGGAGCAGAGATTGGAGCAGGGCCAGAACTGTAGTAAAGCAAAAACCAACTCAGGTGTCCAAATAACAGGTTTATTAAACAGACAACATGCTACACAGCCCCATGAAGTTATTGGTTCACACAGACATGCGCACGCATGCACGTGCACGCACACACACACACACACACACAGAGGCACTCACAATGGCAGCAGGAGAAAGAAACTCATTGGAAAGGTTGGAGTCCAGATAAGGAAGAAAAGCAGAGTCCAAGTCCTTGGTTGAAGAGGGGGTGGGGGGCTGATAGCTACTACCTATCCAGGATGGAAAGGGGTCTTTGTCCAGCAGGTGTTGTCCAGAGGGGGGTCGCTGGCAGGGCCTCTGGGTAGATAGGTGGTGTGGCGTGGTGCTGGTCCAGATGGAGAGGGCATCCCAAGGAGTTAGTTATCACTACCCCTTTTTATGGGGCAGACTACCTCTGATCTCCTATGGGGAGGGCCTGTCCAGGCAATGTCAGTCCTGTTCCAGAGGGTTCCAGGTGTCCTTATTGAGTATGTCCAACCTTGGCACAATGGTGGGTTGCTTCATCTTTTGTTTCTTGAATGCTGAGGGTGGTTTCAATGGCTGGGTCATTGGTTCAGGTATTGGTTTTGATGGTTCTGTCATTCAGAAGGAGCTATTTTTATACCTACTGTCATTGCCTCTCAAGCCCCTCATTCCTTCCCATTCATTCAGGAACCAAGTTACATAGGAGGGGTAGGTATTGAGTCATAGGTTACACAACAGGGCCTGGAGACTTGACGAAGAAAATGGAAACTTGGCATGACTAATGCTAACTTACATATGTAGGCCTAAATCATATAGTACCAGTAAAACAGTAATATAGAACAGTAAAAAAAAAAAAAAAAATATATATATATATAAACATAATAATTATACAATATAAAGAAGGAGAAAAAACAAACCAAATGCAACTTGCTACCAAAATAAAATGCTGAAGCTTATCTTATGTCTTAGCTCACTTATACTTATCTATAGGGTATAGAGAGGGAGAGAACAAGTCAGAAATGATTGGGAAGGGGAGGGAATGCATTTTAAAATAAAATAGAAAAGAAAAACTGGGGGTTTTGCTACAATAGAAATTGCAACCTTTGTTTGTTTAGTTTGTCCTCTGGCCAAAGACAAACTGTTCAATATTCAAAAGCAGGCTATTATTCACTTCTTTTTCTGGACCTTTTAACAATATTTCCAACTCTTCTGTTATGCTGTTATATCAAGTCTCTTTTCGCAATGCACTTTTTCTGGGAGTCCTACCAGTATTAACTCGTTCTAAAATTAAAACAGGCAATCCTTGAGTTTGGAGCTGCCCCCTTTCACTTAGTTCCTGGGCAACTAGATCTGTTCCCTCCTGCTTGCTGAGCACTGTGGTTGGTTACTAGGGGCCTGAAGCCTCCTGCTAAACTTTGGGATGAGTTCCTGGTGGCCTGGAGCTCCCTCTTGGCCCTCTACATCAGGATTAGACTCTGGTGCTCAGTGTGCCTGGTCCTGCCTGCTAAGATCTCCTTATGTGTCCAGAGATTTGGCAGCAAGTGCCACCATTCTCTCACCAGCAAATCTCCCACATTTTAAAATGAAGTCCCACAGTCTGGAAGTAGAGCCACCCCTATGTTATAGGATGAAGGCTTTAGACTTTACTTTTCTTAGGGGTGATGAATATGCATTCCTTGTGTAGGCCAAGTTTATTATTAGTCCAGTTATTCTAACTATGAATTTTCTAATATGTACGTTGATTACGATGACAGGGCATCTTGTATAATAATTAGTTATTTGAAAAAGACCAAATCCATTTTTCATTTTGAGGGAACCAAACAAGGAATACTCTTATATCTCACTGTGTCCTAAGTCACAGCTGGCTCATATAGGAAAGATGGTCTAGTAGTTTGGGTACTAGTCTAGGACTTCAACAACCCTGTCTTCTATACTGTACCATGTATTGCTTGTGTAGCCTTCAGCAAGTCACTTAGTCACTCTTGGCCACAGTACAATTTGTGAAACAGTAATAATAGTACTACTTAACTTCACAGGAGCATTGTGAAGATAAGTGTATAGTCAAGTGTTTAGATACCACAGTGATGTGTGCCATATAAATTCTGCATAGCTGCCTTATACAACTATGCAAAAATTAATGGTCTAATAAATATATTATACTTGTAACAGAGCACAGGGTGTGATCTGGTACTTGCAGGGGCCTGAGCAGCAGCAAGGCAGCCTGCAGCTGCTTGCAATCCCAATTAGGAAAAGGACCCAGCTGTTCTCTACAAGAGCAGAGCCCTGAACAGCAGAAGTGGCAACGTGCTGATAGCAGCTGGAGAGACACCACTGGCTGAGCTGCTGTTCAGAACACCTTGGAGGTAAGATCTGGGGCTATGGGGAAGGAGGAGGCCCCATGGTCCTGGGTATGACTGAAAATTGCAACCTGATGGGGAAGGATGGCTTGTTGGGGCTACTTGTGGCAGGGCAGTCCCCAAGAAATGCCAGACCAGCCACTTCCCCAGTGAATGGGGAGTAGCCCTAACTCCAGCCCCACATCCTCTCCTATCCTTGGTGAGTAGCGATACCAAGCAGGGGGAGCCCACACTCATTGTAAGTGCTGAGGCAGGGCCCAGGTCAGGTGTAGGGACCTGAGGCAGTGCCCAGACTCACAGATGAGTTCTGAGGCTGCACATAGGAGACAGGAATGAGGCTCCAGGTGGGGCCCTGAGCCTCAGGGAGCTATCAGCAAAGTTCCTGAGCAAAGGGATAAGGGATTGTAGGCCAGGGAGGGCAGGGGATGGGGCTTGCAGCCCTGATCCTGGTAGTATTGGCTTGGAGCCCACAGCAAATGGTGGGGCTGGGAGCCCTGAGGGAAGGGGACCATGAGGGTCCTGAACCAGAGGTAATGGTAGGGACTGGGAGCCTGATGGAAGATGAGAGACTGGGTGCTAGGACATGGAACATCTGCAGGGCTGTAACAGGAGGGACCTGTTCATGGTCCATCTACTGGTGGCCCCACCCACCTCTTATGGGTCAACCATAGGTTTGGCCACTGTGGGCCTACCCCTTTTCTCTCTAGCTAGGCCTGTCAGTCAAAAAACTCCGTTATTCAGGGTTCAACTCCCAGGCTCTAGCTCTCAAAAAAACCAAAACAAAACAAACCCCTCAATCAAGCTCCTGTGCCCTCTGTGGCACTAGGGTCAGCTCACCCCTGAATATTGCACCCTCTCTGGTGCTGGGGTCCCCACACTGCAGTGGGCCCCTAATGAGGCCTCCTCCTTTACCAAATAGCCTCACCCAAACCACCAGTCTTAACATTCAACACAAAACATAGGCTTCCAAAGCCATATAATGGAAAAATGATAATACAGAAACAAGAGAGGCAACATGCCTTCTTACTTTAGATGATAATGAGGGTGGCTCAGGGCATGGTGTAGTCTTCCAACAGAGACAGCAGCCGTGGCACTGTGGTCATTGGGAGTCCACCTCCCTGCTGCCCCTCTGGCCTTCTCCACTTGCCATTTGTAGGATCCTGGCCTTCCTCTTCCTGTCACCTGACCAGTTGGCAGGGCTTGAGCCTTAACCCCTACTTGACCAGCCGGCTGTGACTGGAAGGTTCTGGATTTAAAGGGACCACCCTGTCTCTTAGTAACAGGGTCAGGGTTCCCTGTTACAGGGGCACTGGGACTAAGAGCTCCAGAGGGGACTGGGAGTCCCATGTGAGACTCCGGAGCTCGGGTCCCAGTGTAAAGCACTGGACTATGGAGCTCAGGTCCCAGTGTATAGCACTGGACATCTGCAAGGCATGGGACACAGTACAGGGGTGGTCAGAGCTGTGTACATAGTCCCTTGTCACCAGGGCAAGTAAATGAGTAGCCTCCCACCTCATTAACATCACATAATCATTAACATCAGTGCATGGCAGGAGAGGAAGGCAGACAGTTAGCTCTAAGGCAAGTGGGTGGGCAAACAACTGACTGGCCCCGGGATGCCCACTTGTTACAATATTCTACATTATTTTTTCATGCATAGGTTTTAAGGTACTTTTAGATATGTAACTGTCAAAAACCTCTATTTAGTCTGTGGGGAAAATTTGTTCTATTAATAGTAAATAATTTGCCTAAGAACACACTGTAAGTCTGTGGTAGAGTTAGGAACAGATTGACTTTTATTAGTAAATGTTTAGGATTGGGAATCCAAGAAAAAAGATGACAAAGCCGGTAAGGAAATACAGATTGCCCGAGTGAGGACCTAACAATAGAGGGATGGGGGTGACGAGGGGAAGCAACTAGGTTACAGGAGATACAATGTTAGCCAACTAAGCCTGGGGGTGGGGGATGGGGGGAAGGGGGAAGGGGAGGGAGGGTGTTTGCGACGCTGAGAGAGAAAGGAGATAGATACACACAAACCCGTTACAGTGGTCCGCAGTGGTGGAGGCAGAGGTTTGAAGGAAGTGTCTCAGTCCATATAGAGTCTCATGGGGGTCCTCTTTGGGTGGAGCAGGGTTGTTCGTGGTTGAAGACTAACTTTTATTAGTAGATGTTTTGGATGGGGAATGCAGAAAAAAGATGACAAAGCTGATATGGAAATACAAAGCGCCCAAGGGAGGGACTAACAATAGAGGGATGGGGGTGAGGAGGGGAACGTGACTAGGTTACAAGCGATACAATGTTAGCCAACTAAGCCCAGGGGTGGATGTGGGATGTGGGAAGCGGGAAGGGGGGGGGCGGTTAGCGACGCTGAGAGAAAAAGGAAATAGATACACACAAACCTGTTACAATGGTCCGCAATGGTGGAGGAAGTGGCTCGGAGAAAGCGTCTCAGTCCATAAAATCCTAGCCCAGTGACCTATGCATTGCACCATATAGCTTCCAAAATTGCACGAACCCTTTTTCCCAGTGGAAGAATGCTCATGAATGGTACAAGGATGCTCAGGCTGTTTCTGACACGACAACCCCATTGAACCAATAATTGATAAATAAATCTGCATTAAAATCAGAGTTAATGCTACTCACAACCTAATTTGCAAAAAAGATTATTTTACCCCAGAAATATTAGCTGTCATAATTTTTTCTATTTTCTAGTATTTCCAAAGTCTCTTAACTCTCTTGTATTATTTTGCTTAACTAACTTCCCCATTAGAGAACCTCCCAATGTTAAGCCTTTAGAAGCTTAGTTAATACGTCATTTTACCCTCCTCTTTTATCTTTGATAAAGTTGTTAAATTAATCTGGGCCTAAAGCTCATCCGTGTGGCATCTCTCTAGGTCCAAGTCCTGCCACTTATTACTCCCTTTTATTCACAATTCTTTAAACCTTTTTCAATGTTCTCAGCATAACAGTGCTCATGAGCAAATCAATTTAAATGATTTCTTTTAAGTAATTTGTGACATATACTTTGATTTACTGAAGTCCAGTTTACTGTATATTACTGTATTTCTTTTATTTATTAAGTTTTAAAATTCTGTTGGAGATATGATCTTTGTGGCATGATTTCTTATTTGTAAACTTGTGCTGTATAGTATATTGCTGTAATATTTTGTGTGTGTAATATGTGCATAGTATGAAAGTGATGTAACTTTATTTTTGAGAGCCCTTTATATTTTCTGTAATTTATAGTAGAGCCATGATTTTGAACTTTGGTTTTGTGCTGGATTAGAACATTATGTTTTGATTTCTTTTCCCCAAAGGAAATTCCAGCACATTTCAGCAAAATCAAAAGTTACCTGGGAGGTTTTGAGAGTGATAAATAGCTATTTCCAAAGGAAAAATATTTAGTCAGAAAAGTTCAGTCAACTAAAATCTTCTGGATGCCAAAGCAGCTGTCATTTGTATTTGAATGCATCTCACTGCAGAATGGAGATGCATAGTCTCTCAGGGTAGTTTAGCCTTATTTATTATTGTATTTTTTTCTTCACTGAAAGTAAATAATTTACTTTGACAATACTTGTACTATTGCCAACTTTCATGGTTTCATTGCAAGTGTGTTGATATTTGGTGTTCTCTTAAACCCCAGACTGTTTCAATTAAGAGATTACATGCAACTATTAGTTTTCTTTTCTTCCCTTAGAGTATTCTGCTAGCCCTTCTGGTTGCAGAGGAAATGTTAACTAAGGTAAACATTGTGAAAACAAAAGGGCAATGCATTATTCTAATAAGTATTATTACTTGGGGGGAGGGAGTGGAGCAGACTCTGATTTATGAATACTTAAGATTGTGTCTAAAAACATGTTTTTCATCACTGAATAAATCATGCCAGATCTTATACCAACAATAGGTTTTAACTAGCTAAGGGACTGGAAATATGAAATCTGAGAAGAATCAAGGATTTGCAACTGCTAATGAATGCCAAAAAATAAACGACCATACTTGGTCCATGCAGCCCAGTATCCTGTTTGCAACTGTTGCAAGTAGCAGACACTATCAGTGATTCGTAGCTAGTGTGCTATGAGATTCTTTTAAGGATGTTGCACAATGTTAGCACTGTTAGGTTTGGGTATATGAAAGCATTACACTTAGATTGACCTACCCAGGGTTAGGTTAATCTAAATGCCCTGGTGTGCAGGAATTCACAGGACTTACGTTGCCCTAAAAATGGCATGTCTGATCTAAAATTAATTCATCTCAGAGATAACCCTTTATTGAGCTAAAGTTAGTTTAACTTTAATGATCTAGTGAGCATGTATACACATTCACGGCACAGCTCTGGGGCTTAGAAAGCTGAGCCATTCACGACAGCCCTGGAACTGTGTTGTTCTTACTCCTCTACCCTGAGCTTGACTGGGCCTTTTTTTATGCTCCTACCTCCCTGAAGCCCCACCAACTCTCCTCTGCCCACACCTCCTGACCTCCAGCTGCATCCAGAAAATGAGTAACTCTTGCATGTGCTACTCCCACTTTAATTTTAGGTGTCTTAAATTAAGCCATCTAAACCTAAGCTGGGTCCCTACAAATGCTTGTTTGCACCCACATGACACATGGTTTACAAGTAAGAATCCATGGTAATAAAAAAAGTTATGATTTTTCTTGTAGTAGAAGAATTGGTCTACTATATTTTCCATAGTCAAAAATGAGTGAAACCTGAGATCTAGTATTTTCCAAGTGGGTGCCTTCAGTCTAATGAAGGGCGTCTTGACTCTAAAAAGGTTGAGAACCACTGCTTTATTTGAAAGCTTGTCCTGTTCATTTACCTTTACATTATGAGACATGTATAGGCTTGAATCTTCTCTGCCTTACCCTAGTGTGACTTTGGAATAGTTCCTTGAAGACACCGAAATAGCACAGGATCTTTTTCTATTGTTTTGTCATTCAATATTAAAATATTATTCTTATGCTGTTAACAAAATAATAATTATTTATACTTGAACCTAATGAATTGGTAGCTTTAAGTGGTTCAGACACTATATTCTCTCACCTAGCTCCAAAATATACTGATTCTACTATAAACCTATTATTAGTTATTATTATTACGTGTCTAAAAGAAACTATTGAAAAGAGAGCTTTTTGTTAATGTTTTTCTTTTTCTCCCAAGGGGGTGGAAAAAAAAGAAAACGAAAAGCAAGGTGCAGTTCTGCAGATAAACGTAACGCAGTAAAGTATAATGGGACTTGGGATGGTGAATGCATTGGGTACATCAGCAGACAAAGGAAAGGATTGTAATGCTTCTGCTGATTTTAATTTTGTTCATGCTGAGTGGGAGAAATGCAACAATCTGCCGCCGATTCCCAAGTTTTTCATAATTCCTCCGTTGTCTTCAGCATGGGCTGCCATGAAGCCTGGGGAACTGTGATCAGAAATTTTTAACATTTCAGAAGCACACAGCTCTGAAATTTTAAAAGGTCCTTTTTAAGTTCTTCCAAAACAGAATTTGTAAATGGAAAAAATTACATGTCCAGCTTCTTGTTTCAGTGCTGTGAGATCCTGTTAAGGATGCTCTGTCACTTGGTACCCATTTGAGGAGGGTAACCCCTTTCCCCACCACTGCTGTGTTGAGATGCCCCAGCTACTCAGTGGTATCTGTGGTTGCTCCTTTGGGGATGACTGCCCTTCCTTCCCCCACCCCCTGGAAGCTGCTGTGCTGACTTTGCTTGTGCTCCCAGCACCATGTTCTTTGGGGGGGGGAGGGGGGAAGAGGGCTGGAAGACAGACACACAGGGCAACATGGGCCTGAAACCATGTTTTGCATGTCCCCTCTGTTCTTCCCATGCTCCCAGGACTTGCAACATGCAGTGAAGAAAGTTGCCAGTATGTAGAACCCTGTAGGAGCCGCTTCAGTGGCAGGAGCTACTCTTGCCCTCTCGGGTGCAAAAAGGAGGTGGGGAAAGTGCAGACTGTGGGAAGATCCTGCTCCCACTGCCCTTACCTTGATCAATCTATATAGGTGCTTCTTAATCTTTTTAGCTTCAAGGCCCCCCTCCATATCTTTTCTAAATTTAGGTTGCATCTCAATGATTCTCAACTGGGATTCTCCTCTTTTTAATGGCACCGTTTCATATTTTTTAAAAGTGCTATAATGTCCTCCCCCATTTTAGTTGCTTTTATTGCAAATTCTCTCAATGTATACTCATGCCACTTGCCTCCCAACCCCTTTATAATTGTTATCATTGCTTCTAGACCCTCTCAGAGCTATCCACATCCTTCTCAAAATGTGGAACACAGAACTGCATGCAGTACTCCAATTAGTGCTGGTTAAGACTCACATAGGGTGGCACTATACCAGAGGTGGGCAAAATGCAGTCCATGGGCTGGATGTGGCCATTCTATCTGGCCTGTGGCACCCCTAAAAATTTTAGGAAATTAATATTTATCTGCCCTTGGGTGCCTGTCATGCAGTCCTCAATGGCTTGCCAAAACTCAGTAAGTGGCCCTCCATCCGAAATAATTGTCAACCCCTGCACTATACCCTCCTGTGTCTTGCACTTAATAAACCTGTTGATACAGGACAAAATTTTATTTGCTTTTTTGTTGTTGTTAACAATTGTATCATAATTCTGACTTGCATTGAGTCTGTGATCCTCCCAAACTCCAACAGTCTCCTCAGCCATGCTGCCCCTAGGCACTTATTTCCAATGTGCTTTACACATGTGGAGTAGACTAATTCGCTCTGCAGTAAAGCATCACCATCTACATGTGCATTGGTATTAGCACAGAGTAAATTAATTAACTCCATTGTAAGATAGTACCATCAGGTACAGTACTGTCTTACAGTATGATTCTGTGCTGTGGGATGCACAGCTCTGCCTGTTTCTCCCACAGCATCCTGCCGTCCTTGATGCTGCGGTGGAAGTAGCCCACCACCTTCCTGCATTTTAAAAATCAGCTGGCTTGTAGCAGTACTAGTGGTGGCACCATCACCGGCAGCCCTGTCCCCCTCCAAAGCATCCCTCACTATTAGGTACAGCCTGTGTGCCACACAGCAGATGCCAACAAAGTTGGCATCACAGACAGCCTTCACCATATTGGCCCTGTTGCCAGTGACCGTGAACCCGTGGGTGAGCTCAGCCTGCCCAACGAGCCACCCCTGCACCATGCGGCTCCCTTGACGTGTCAGACTCATCCAGCACCCCAGCTTGCAGCTGAGCCCACCAGTGGCTTGACTGATTGCACCAGTGCCCTGTGAGGGAGAGGTAGGAGTGATCACAACCCTGGCTGTTCCAGATGTTGGAGGTGAAGTGCAAGGCTACCTGCAGCCCTGCTTTGTGCAGCTCCTCCCTCAAGTCCTCCCTGCATGCCTGATACACGGAGGGCACCACCACCCTGCTAACAGTGGTGTCTGTGGGCACTTTGTAAAATAGGGCCAGAAGTGCTATGAGCCGCCTGAACCCTGGTTGCTCAACTAGGGAGAAGGGCTGGCTATCCAGAGCAAGCATCTCCCCAGTGCTCTGGGTGATCCTGCTCACCTTGGGAACATGCCCCCCTTTCTGTCCACCTCTCCCCCACTGGTCCAGGGTGGTCTGCCTCTGCTTTGGGGGTAAGGGGGCTTTGGAGCAAGCGGTGCAAGCCTTGCAGTGGTGCCAGGCTGAGCAGCAGGAAGAAGGGCAAGGGAGTGGTGCCTCCTCGGATGCAGCAGCATGGCCGTGGTGGAGAAGTGTCTCATGTTCTTGCCACGGCTCATGTGCCTTCGGCAGTGCTGGCAGATGGCAAACCTGGGATCATCTACCACTTCAAAATGATCCCACACTACACTACTCCCCCGCTTCTGGGTAGAGGGTGAGGATCCTGCCTTTTCCCCCTTCTCAGCAGGCTGAGGCTGAACAGCAGGATGAGCTGCCTCAGTTGAGCCACTTGCCTCCACAACCTCTGCCTTCTCCAAGGTACTGCTTTCTGGAGCAGACCTGGGTCTAGGGGAAAGTTGAGGAGTGTGGAGCACAAACTCTGATTCCCCTCAGTCCCCACAATTGCTTGGGCCAGAGTGCTCAGCATCCCTGGTTCCAGCTCCAGCTCCTCCTCTGGCAGTGGGAGGCTCACACTGACAGCTGAAATTGGGGTGGAAGAGGCAGTGATTCCACTGCTGGTGCCCACTTCTGGACTGAGAGGGAGTGGTGCAGGTACAGGGGCGTTAGGTGCAGACACTGCTCCCAATGCCTGACTTCCACTGGCAGCACTGATGTTATGGCTGCTCGGGAATAGGATGCATCTGTGTTTGGGACGGGGTGGGGGGCTTACAGCTCTAGCTCTCCCCGTACCCCCTCTCCCTTCCCTGCCAGAAAACCTGGCACCTGCCTTTCCAGAATGCTTCATATTGATCTTTCCTGTGCTGCAAAAGATCTCTGTGTGTGTGTGGATCCTTTTGTATATCTGTCTGTCTTGTTCTCCTGTGAATATCTGTGTCTATCTTGTGCCGTGAATGAAATTATTTGTGTGTCTTCTTTCTGGCTCTCACTATATTATCTATCTTGTGGTGTGAATGAAATTATTTGCGTGTCTTCCTGTGTCTCAATATATTATCTGTGTCTTGATCTTCTGTAAATATCTGTTTTCTTCCACTGTGATTTTTTTTCTATATTCTGGGCCTCTGTGTATGTGTGTGCGTGAGTGTGTGCAAGCAATCTGTGCCTCCCTGCACAGTGATAGATAACACTGGCTGGAAAAACACAACTGTCTTTTTGCAAAGTTTCCAAAACAAGTTCCCCAAAAAATTATTCAGAGCAATAAATTGAATTGTAATGCTACTAATAATTGAATTGAATAGCTAAGCTAAACTAAGCTAAATCCTAGCTACTCTTTTATAACACGAAAAAGCGGCAGGCAGGTCTCAGTTGCAGTGCTCCTCTCTCTCACAGCTGCTGACAGGGAATATGCTGCAAAAGGCACAGAAGGGCTGGAAACAGGGGCTTTTATACTTTTTTTTAGTCCCACCCCACAGACACTGTCATTGGAAAGGTAGCCAGGGAGAAATCCTTCTCCCCCTCCCTCCCCCCGATTCTTCATCCCTCCCATGCTCCCTTTCCCTCTTCTAATTTCCTCAAAATGGCTGAAGCAGCTCTGAAGCTTCTGAAGTGGGTCCAAAGTGCTTCGGATGCCCCTGACCCACTCCAGACACCATTACTGGGTCCTGCTTCGATCCAGAAGTGCCACTTTGGATGCCAAAGCATCCAAAGTGGGTCCAGATCCGAAGCAGGATCTGAAGACTCGCACAGCCCTAATGGATAGTGACCAGGGCAGAGCAGCTCCAGGCAGGCAGCAGGCTTGGGGGCTGGGAGGTCAGCCACATGGCTCTGAAGTTTTGGCACTCTTGTGCCCCCCACCAGCCCCTCTATCACCTGACATCACCTCCTAGAGTCTCAGGCTGACCCCCTGAGCATGCTGCTAGCCCGAGGCTGTTCCATCTTGCCTCAAAGTACCAGTGTCCCATGCACACATGCAGATGCTGTACCTAGGAGCAGTGTACTCTAGAGCAGTGTTCTCAACCTGTTTTGAACCAGGACCCATTTGTAAACATTGATGACCAGTCCCAACCCAGTGCTCCTTACCCTCAGCCCCACAGGGGGTGGGTGTGTAGGGCAGGATGGGAGGTGTGGTGGTGGTGGGAGGGGGCCAAGAAACCCCTGGTAGCTGGAACTGTGCCAGAAAATGGCAGTGGTATGCTTTTGAACTAAAACACCTTTCATGCGTTTTAGTTCAAAGGCAGACTGCCACCATTTTCTGCATGCTGATGCATATTTCGCCACTTATACAACTGCAAGCGATGCAGTGCTGGGTGCTTTTCAAAGCAGCTGGCACTGCAGCGCTTACATGTGTAAAAATGCTCTTTGTATGCTACTTCTATCCTCCAATGCGTCTGCAGTCCTTCCTAGTTTCCCATCCTCTGCAAACTTGATCTCAAACCTCTCTATTCTAGCACCATGATCATGAATATAGCACTGGCCCCAGGACAGAAACCAGCAGAACCCTAGTCAAAACTTCTTGTCATTCTGATATTGATCCATGTATAATTAGCCTTTGCTTGTGGTTATTCAGCCAATACCTACTCGCATAATTTGCTTATGAGAAAGTCCTATGGGACTTTATCAAAAACCACGAGAGTACAAATGCACCAGGTCCACTGCATTCCCTTCATTCACAGAACTCGTGACTTTATCAAAGAAGAAAATCTAGTTGGTTTGGCATCATTCATAACACATTCATGGTGGCTGCCTGTGATCAGTCTTTTTTCCTCCAAATGCTGACAAATTGATTTATTTAAAATTTACTCCAGTAACTTCCTACTCATTGATGTCAGGCTGACCAGTATATAATTTCTTGGTTCTCTTTTCTTTTGGTATTTTCTATATTGTGATGACCATTCAGCTAATCAGTGGCTTGGCCCCTTAAATGAAAATGCGATTAAACAAAATGTTAAATACTAAATTATACTGGACATAATTTAAAACTCCTTCTCCCTTGCACTTCATGGAGTTTTTGCTAATCATAACTTAGAACCTTTTTGCCTCCTGAGCATGTATGACATGATTTTCATTTTACTTGTTACAGCTACTACTACAGTTGGCCAGTAAAGCTACTTCAGCATATAATGAATGTGCTGTCAAAATGGATGTTTTATCTATTTTACTGAAGAAGTAGATTCCATTAGAGGAAGGGCAAGAGTCCTGAACCTACCATTGTGTCACTTTTCTCTAGAACGTTATCCTGCTTCACCGATAAGGTATGCTTTATTACGAGAAATATAAGCAACTCATAAATGTTCCTTTAAACTTTTCAACTCTAGTGTAATTCCCATAACAGAATAATGGTTTTTCGTTGGAGTAATAACTAATAGCTAGGTCTTGAGAGTGCATGCGGAGGAAGAGGGAGTTGTTGGGGTGTTGCTGTTTGATGCTGTGCTAATGTTGATTTAAAAATAAATAATTAGTTAATTGTTCACAAAAGTGTGCAACTGTAAAGAAAATTTAGGTTAATATTTAGGTGTGGTCTGTCCTTCCTTCTTCCCAAGAGTACTGGCTATTATTCTTTAATGTGTCAAATGCCTTCTCATTTTAGGCTATTTTATATATTTAACTTAGCTTTTCTAATGATCAGTAGCAAATGTATACAGTACCACAGTACATCAGAAAGATGCCAATACCTAAAATACATGCTGCAGTAAAAATACATATAGTTACATATATATTGCTATTTGCACACACACAAGATTTGTGCATTTTGGCTGGTGGATCAATATAAAAAAGGGTTTTATAGTTTTTTATTTTGTTTGGCTGGATGGCAGCCACAGTTTATTAACTTTTTAACAACGTAAAAATGTTTGAATATTATTAGTTTAAAAGAACCACCTGATTTAAGTCTTTGGGGATTATTTTTTGATCTGTAGCACTGCAGTGCTTTGCATATTTAAGATTAAATTAACCATTAAATTAACACAGTCAGAGGCAATATAGTCTTTATTTAAGATGATTTGAAAACCTTGGCTAAAAAAATAAAATGGGTTGGCTAAGGTGCCCACATTTCAGCTGTAATTCAGCCAAATTGCTCTATAATTCAGATGTCATCCTTGCTGTATTCTAAATAAATCTTCAAACTCTATATTAAATGAAGAACTGTATAATCAGTCCACTACAAGCCAGGTCTTTTGCTGGTGTAAATGAGTGCAAGTCCAGTGAGGCTGGCAGAGCTGTGCCAGCTAACATCAGAAGTTGTGCCCCCTATATTTCTTGTACTTGCAATATTTGTTACTCCTTTATGCATGCTTTAGGGTCTCTCAACATTTTCCCTTTTGCAAATAAACTTCCCATTACTTTAACACCAAAGTCTTTACTAAATCTGTGTGCAGCAATGGAGCCTACCCGAGAGAAATAGTTAGTAAAGCTAAATTGTGTGTGCAGATTGAGCTATTTAGTTTTTACTCATAGTGGGTCTTATCCCAAAAATCTTTGCCTATGTGACTAACATTGTTTATGTCAAGACCTTTGCCCACATGCTTGGGAGATTGCAGTTTTGGCCTCCCATGGGAATTATCTACTAGGGCTGTGTGAAATGTCACTGGCTGTTTCATTTTAATGCTGTTTTAACTCATTTTGAGCTTGAAACAACAAAATCAAAATGAAACAAAGGGCTTCAAAACAGCCTTGAAATGAAACAAGTGCAGTCAAAGCATTTCAAAAGTTTCAAAATGTTTCAAGTTTTGAAGCTGAAACTGGGCTTGCCCACAGGGAAACAAAAAGTTAGGAGAGGGAGGGGGAAGAGAGGGGAAGGACTGCTCTGATATTGACTGTATAGCTCGTCAGTGACTGTGATCCTTCCCTGAGGTCCCTTCCAATCCCAGTGCTCTGAGGGAGGGATGGAAAAAACAGCATAAAAAGCAGCATTGTTTGAACTGAGCTGCTTTCTGCCTTGGAATCAGTTACCGAGCTATGTCTTCCAGCAGCTCAGCAGTATCAGATAACAAAGGCTATCATTTATTTCCTACTTGCTATCCTTGCAAGTGGGATTCATCAGTACCTTTTGCTTTCTATACCCTTTTATTTTATTATTATAGTCATTAATTCCTTTCAATTTATTCCTCCCCCAAAATCTTGTTTTTTTGTTTTTGTTAGCCTATTTTTATTATTTTCAAATCTGTGCTTTCTCTCACAGTGTGCATTCCATTCACTGTGCAGGGAAGCATAGCATAATTATACTGCATATTATAATATAGAATTCATACAGGAACACATACATTCATTTATATATTTTTATTTTACTTATTACACAAATGCATACATACACACATTACATAAATACACATATGTACATTTATCCTTATCTACATATATTACATAAATCAGATTATATTACAGAAGAAGACAGATTTTCCAGCACAGCAAGGCAAAGACAAGACACTATGAAACACCCCATATAATGTGCTGGAAAGGCAGCTGGCAAGCCTTCAAGGAGGGGTGGAAGGGGGGGTAGAGGGAGAGCTGTAATTTTCCCTGCTCCTCCCAAACTGAGATACAGCCTCTATGCTACAACAAGCAGGCATGAGGCTGCATCTAGTGCTACAGGCAGCAAGGAGAGGGGAGGAGTGCCAGTGCCACTGCCTGTACCTGAGTTTGCATTCCTTCCAAAAGCACCATCCATAACACCCCACCACCACCACCGTGACAAGCAGCAGCACCAGCATGACAGTCTTCTTCCCCCCCAATTCACTTCCCATGCTGAGCCTTCCAGTGCCAGGGGAAGAGCCACAACCGAAGAGGCACCAGACACCTATGGTCAGGGATGCCTTGGAGGGGGATAGAGCTGCCAGTGACCATGCCAGCACCACCAGCAAGCTCATTTTCAAATGCAGGAAGGTGACAGGCTACTTCCACCAGAGCATCAAGCAGGGCAAGATATGCTGCAGAACAAACAAGCAGAACTGAACATCCCGTAGCGCAAAATCATGCAAGATGTGGAGACTCAGTGGAATTCCACATACCTGATGCTTGAGAGGCTGGTGGAGCAACAGAAGGCCATCTATGAGATGGCTTTGCTTGGGGAGATCAAGATCAGCAGGCCCCTTAACAGAGTTGGGTGGAATACCATCTCCTAGATCTTGGTGGTCATTCAGCCTTTCCTTGAGACTACTGAAACCCTCAGCGCTGGTGATGCACTCCTTAGCCAGGTGATCCCTGCAGTGAGGGAACTTCAGAGCCAAATGGAGAACTTTCAGGGGATCACTGTTCCTGGCAGGGACAAGCTACTGTCACCAGAAGTGCAGGCATTGGTGAGGTGGCTGAAGTTGTGCATCAGGAAATGGCTTGATCCCTTGTGGTCCAGTACAGTCCATGTGCTGGCTGTCATGTGTGACCCAAGGGTGAAGGGCAGCATATTCAGCAACCTAAGCCTGAATCAGTGGATGGAAGTGCTGGTGAAAAGAGTCAGGGAGGCAGAATGGTAGAGGTGGGAGGATGTGGAAGAGGGGGATCCACTGTCCCATGCCAGCACACCATCCACCAGCCAATCTTCTCGCTCAATGTGGGTCAAAGGTATGGCTTCCATGGTGGGGTCCAGAGGCACCAGCCCTCATCATCAGGCAGGTAGTGCTCAGGCCTTGTTGGCTGCATATCTTACTGAGGATTTGGAGCCAGTGGACTGACCCCTTGGCCTAGTGGGCAAGCTGCAGCCAGATGTGACTACATCTGGCCTTGGTTGCCAAGGAGCACCAGTCCTGTCCACTGACCAGTGTTCCAAGTGCAAGGGTGTTTAGCATTGCTGGGGATGTAGTGACGCTCCACTGCACCTCCTTGGATCCTGGTTTGGTGGAGCAGCTGGTGTTCCTGATGGTGAACCTCCTGCTGCTGGGTTTCCCCCAGCTCCAGGTGCAGATGGAGTAAATGCCACCCTCCTCAGTCAGCACCTATTTCCTTTTTTCATTAAAAAAACTATTTAATGTCCCGCCCTCAGAGATGGAGGTAGGACTCACTTGATCACCAGCCAGAATAACATGCATCTGGTGAGCTCCCATGCCAGGATGAACTTGGAGGTATGGCTGGGGCTATAGGGAAGGAGGAGACCCCACTAAAACTGCATTCTGCCATGGTTGGGAGACCTGGTGGGACTGCTGGTGGTGTGGCAGCCCCAGGAAATGCCAGGACCGAGGATCTCCCTGATGAAAGGTGGGTAGGAGGTGTCATAATCTCCAGCCACCATGCGCATGCCCACAGTCCTGGCTTATGGTGATGAGGTTGGCAAGGTTCAGTGCATGTTTGAATTTACAAACTGCTTTTCAAAGATAAGTGTATGAACGGCACTTTATCAATGTCGTAGGTACAGAAACTCATGGACTCAATATAGACATTGGAATTCTTACACACTACAACCTGTCAGACATCTGATTCCCCAGATACTTCTCCACTTTTACCTGCGCTGCTACATCCCCCTTCCCCCCACCACCCTAGCCTATCCCTCACCCCCTGGTGCCTCCATTTCCATTTTTACTGACTGGCTTTCTTGCCTGCATTGCATACTAGCCTCTGACTTCTTTACTATTCCTTCCATACAGAAACAGTGCACACACAAAATGCAGGTGATTCCTCAGCCTGACAGGATTTTTCACCCTGAAACCTTGCTAAGATGTATTTCTATGACTATTTAGTTGGTCTACCAAAAGATTCCAGATCAGATTGACCCAAAGAACCTTGTCCATCAGTGCCATATTCTTAGACCAACACCCCTAGCACCTGTCCCCGGTCAGCTGACCAGCAGGATGCAGGGCCCTGGACACATCTAAGCCCCAAGGCTGGGGCTCACAGGGAGAGTTCTATGGCTGCTTCTGGAGAAGAAACTGCTGCAGGAAAGGAAAGAAAGACTTTGTGACAGTGGCTGCCTGAGTTGCTGCTAGTGTTACTGTGCTGCTTACTTACCTGTTTTTATTTAAGGTGGCAAATCAGACTGAGGCAATAAGGGAGGAGGAGGCCTCATTGGAGCACACTACCATGTCATTAGAGGCCCCAGAACCAGTGAGAGTGTGCCATAACACACACACACACGCACACACACACACAAAGTCAGGTCATGAGTTTTGCTTGTCAGCAGCTTGAGGTGCAGTTTTCCAGAACCCATTTCATCTATCTCCTTGAAACTTGGCAGCCTTCATGCCCTCAGGAGGGGCTACTACCCCTGCTGTTGTCTTCCAAATCTGCCACAAAATGGCAAAATTATAGGTAGTTTTGTGATTCCCCATTATAGCCTCTGGGTGGAACTTTGAAACAGTGTTTGAACAGTGAAACAGTTTCAATTAAATGAAACAGAAGAGTACTTCAAAATGAAATGAAATGAAACTCAAAATGAAACACTGGCCTGTTGAAATGGTGAAACAGAAGTCAAAATGAAACGGTGCTGTTTCCCACAGCCCTATTATCTATTACTCTGCATGCATGTTGATACATTTCATGATTATACCTTTAGGAGCTAATCCTATTACCCAGTTCTCTCAGAAATAGTTATTACTAGCATGAGCAAGGACACAAACAAATAATAGATATAACTGCACTTACTGAGGTTTTGGGATTATATATTTTATGTTAGCAGGTTTAACTAGTCTGACTTTAGTGGAGCAGCATCCATTTACTCCGGGCTTGAATTTGGCCCACTCTTGAATTTGTTGGTTATTTGTGTATATGTGTGTAGCCTCCCATGTCTCACCCTTGTCTGTTGTGTATGGGGGTTCCTCTTGAACCTTGCCATTGTTCTTAGGAATGAACAGTTTGGTTATTAGGGTGACTTTGGGTCAGTTCCCCAGGGGGCCTCATCTGCCACGTCTTTTTGATGATTACTTTCAGATTGGGAGGATGATGTTTGGTCCTGCCTCCCCTGGGCATCTCCCTTTGGTCATTCCTGCTGTTTCTCCTTTGTGGGGCTCTGCCTCCCCTACACCCCACCTAATGCCAACCATGATGTCCTCACTTGCATCATTGAAGTTGATCTCCTGTACCTTCTTGGTGCTCTGGTTCTTGGAATTTTATGGCCGCAGGATAGGGGTGGTGTTCCTATCCTGAGTGTTTCCTATGCCCCGCTTCTCTCCATTTATACATTGTCCAGCTTCAGTACCATTCCGTCCCCTGGCACATCGCCTCTTCCCTGGGCTTGGTGCTTGCCATCTGTCAGCCGCATCTGGATCTTGGTACTGCTGGGTCCTGCCAGGCTCCAGTCTTCACTGCAGACTCCTCCTGTCCACACTGACCCTGTAAGTAAATCCTCGGGCCCTCTCTGGCCCTGTGCTCTCATGGAGACCCTTTCCTAGGGTAACCACCAGGTCCCCTCACTGGGACTGCCTGTGGGCTCTGGCCCCTCCTGGCCAGTTGGGGACTCCAATTCCTGTTCCCCCTGCTTGTCTTCTGCTTGGTCTTTGATCCCAGACCTGGGGTTCTGGCCGACCAATCGGTCCCGGCACTCTGTTATAAAGCATGCCTACACTGACAAAGGAGCTGGTCCTGGCTCCTTTGGGCTCAGATGCTTTTTTTTCCTTTTTGCTTTTACCCATGGCGGCTCTGCCCACAGTGGTTTCACTTTCGCCGTGTTTGTTTTCCAGTGCGGCATCCCGCTGCCTCCGTTTCTCATCTGGTAAGTCTTTTCCACAATGTGACTGAAAGAGTTGATTTTTGGTTTTTCTGTATTCCATACATAACTTATCATTACTAATTCTTTGATGGATTTTATGTAATTGAAAAAAAATATTTTTAGATTTATACTTGCAAACATCTGTAAGATATACTGAAACATAATATTGTTCTCCTTCTTCCAATATGTCTATAATTCCCATAAGCATATAGTGGGATATTGCTGCAAGCACTAAGAAAGAAATCTATCACTTATAAGGATGTAGTGCTGCACTTGGAGCACAGAGGCAATGGATGTCAGAAAACAAACTCTGTATTTTTAATTAGAGCATAATATCAAAGCTGTACAGAAAATTGACAAAAATGTGGAAAGCATTCAAAATACCAAAGTTTGCTAATGAGGTCCTGAAGGTGGCCTATGTTTAAATCTTCCTGACATGAAAGGGATGGGGATTTAGCTTCTGTCATAAACTGTAACTGAAGTTCCCTTTTTTTTGGTTGCCTGGTCACTAGTGAACTTTCTAGCTTCGGCTTACCCGTTGAAAGGAGTCTTTCCGTGATTGCTTTTCTTAATTATTGGCTCTTTAAAAATGAGGGACCACCTTCTGTACCAATAAAGGAACCATTCAGCAACTTACTTTTACAGGCAGTACCTTTTTTCATCCAACTGGTAAGAACTGTTTTCTACTTTTATGTTCTCTACAGATGTGTTCTCTCCTTTCTGGTAAAGGGGCATATCCTTACTTCCCTATGTATTCTACTATATGTCTATACTGAGTCTTGGCCTATGTTCTGAGTATAGGATAGCTCTATAGAACCCTCCAAGTCAGAGGTGTAATGGCCTGGCCAGGTGCCTGGGGCAGCTGCCACACATGGGGGGCAGCGGTGACTTCTAGTCACCATGCTGCCAGCACAGTTGTACAGATACAGTGACAACTGTTTTTTTATCCCAGCTCCCCCCACCCTCTCACTCTTAAATAGGTGCCCTGTTTAGTATACCACTGTTCCAAGTAGCTGTAGATATATAGGATAACTATGTTTGAATGTAATTCAAGAAATGAAACATTCAAAATTTCAATTCAGTTTCAAAGACTATAGTTTTACCTTGGGTTGTGTTATTTTGCTCAGCCATTTTCAGTAGTCCCTTTGCAAAATATGTTAAATAAATCATTTTATACACCTTACATTTTTGTCATATTTTCGTATCCATAAGGCCTATCTGTTCAGTAAATGAATTTTATTTCCTAAAATGGCAGCTCAAAGAAAAAAAGCAACTAACCATCAAAACCTTAATTGTCATTTCACCTTGTTAGCAGAAAGTGAGTGTGTGAACTAAAAATACCTAGGGGGGAAAAAGTGATCGGCAGCAGATAACAGCACACTGAATAAGAGGAATGAGTCCTAGTGCATCATACAGTGAAGCGGGGTGGGGGGGAGGAATTCAGCAAGAGATAATGACATGCCACAGAATAGAAGAGACTGAAACCACAGCAAGGCAACTCATTACAAGAACAGACATAAAACCTAGAATGAATAGGAGGTCAGGAGCAGAATTGTCACTTAGGACCTCAATTTCAAGAAACAAATCATGTATGAACAAGTTGTCATGAAAGGTTATTTTTTGTCCTTTTATCAAACTTTTTATTGTATTTTGATTGATTGTCCTAAATGCAAGCAACAATATAGCACTAGGCAAAATTACTTTGCACCTATTCAAACAGCATATAAATAAATAAGACAGTAAAATGATTAGACAATTTAAACAATTGGAAAACAACTTTTAAAAGCCATTTTACATACTTTTTATGTGATTGGACCTTTCATGATTGTAATGGGAACTCTGTATTATCTGGAGGGTAATACATTAATTAAAATGAAGGGGTGTTTTTGGATCTTCTCCCTCCATCTCCCCCTTGGGCCAAGTTCTGTATTTATTAACATACCAAAGTGTTTTGGGTGCTCAAAATATAGGCCTGGGTCTCTGGTATACTTTAAAATGCCAGAGCATGTCCTATTTACTGTTATAAAATGATTTGTGCAACACTCATACACACACAGAGGGAGAATTGTCCCAGTGTCTGGAAACTTTCTCCTCTTTTTTTTCCCACTTTTCTTTTGAGGTTTTAAGGGATCAGTATGGGGGGGAAAGCATATTGGTTCCTTGGGTTTGGCTGTCCAGGAGTTAGGCTTGGCAGTTTAAACAGGGTTGAAACCTGGGACTTTCTAATCCTGCCAGGATTGGGCTGTGGTTGAGGTTTGCAACTTTGTGCTCCTAGGGGAGCTATGACCAAACTACCTGCAGCCCAGGTCTAGAGGGTAGGCTTGGTCTTTCCTCATTTCTTTTGATGCTTCTTTGCGCTAGTCAGGCTGTGTGGTTGGGCTGGCTGTAGCCATTAATCAACCTGGCTCCTTTTGGCATTTTTTCCTGAAGTTTTGTTTTAGCAAGCCATATAATCCAGCCCAGAAGTTTTCAGTGTGTGTGCCTGCTGTTTGGAGCCACAGTCACTTCCCACACAGAGAGACACCCTCTCCATGGGAGCAAACATTGGCATACTACTATTCCTTCAAAAGCAATGGGGGGCCCCTTGCACCACAGAAGGACCTACATTCTCTATCAGCTTCCCCAGTGCAGCTCAAACTATAAGCTCTCTTGTAGTTAGTGTTTTAAATTGCATTTGGTGTTTTTCTCTGTTTTCTGTAATAAATCTGTCTTTTGTGTTTACACTGCTTGCAAGGAGGAGGTTTGTGTTTATATGGACACACTAGTAATTCATTTAGAGTTTCTCAGGTGGTCTGGGTGGGGGTTTGAGCCAAGGTAAAATATCTTTAGTATCCCAAAATTGAACCTGGCCCTTATTGCTGCTGACTGGTGCTTGGCAGAAGGTTTACACTTGGAATAACAATTTCCCAGGTTTCCAAGAATCCTTGGAATTCTGATTGCCATTTTTTGCTCCTTTCTATGCTAACTTTACAATCAGTTTATGTTTCTTTTGTTATATTTGCTGTAGAACTACATTGTTCTCTTCCTGAAGGTTTGTATCGTGCTTTGGCATGCTTTATATATTGCTTTTACAATGTAAATGATCTTTTTTCTTGCAGTAGGAAATCTATTATGGGGGCAAAAATGATAATTAATATGTCTCCTTTAGAGGAGAGATGCTTTTAAATCAGACTGAGATTTATTTCACTGAGGTAAGTGGACTTATTTCAGATTTACCTTAGGGATAGCTAAGATTGAAATTGCACTCTGTTGATATGCTGCATTTTTTTTTTTTTAAATTTATGATATGCTGCACTGACTGCTCATATCACTGTTGCCTTAGCTGTGAATTTCTTGTTCACACTGGTGAGGAATTACTGGAAAAGAAGTGTCATTAGGATCAGACTAACTCTTTAATGAAATGAGTAAGAGGTCCTTAAAGTAACACTGTAGTGTTTTGGTTTGTTATTTCATAATCCCCTACTGAGTTCTTATAAAGGTGCATAAACTAATAATACTGCAATCATATAGTATTCTCTGATACTGGGACATAAAACTTCATTTTTAGAATGCAGGTAAATGAAATGGTAGCTTTAAATAAGATGGATAATGAAGTGTTTTTTATTTTTATTAATAAACAACACCTAACTTTTTAAATGATCCCTTTCTCTCATTCAGTTTGTGGCCATATTCTGTTCTTCCATGTATGTATACAGATATCACTTCAAGCAGTGGAAGCTACATGCATGCATCTGAGAGCCCTTAGGTAGCAGGCTGTTTGTGGTAGCTAGGGAGTCCTAGCCAGAAGCACGTAGGAGGGAATGGAAAGCATTTGAATGAGAAGAAGCAGGAGCAAGAGGATGCTGTGCTATGGCTTCATTTTTACTGTGTACCTAGGATAACTTTTGGATTCACAGAGCAGGAAATAATCCAACAGAATTAAAAATTAAAGCCACTAAAAATGTAATGGGGAGTATGTGTGAGAGAGTGTGGATGTGTGGTAAGGCGGTTGGAATGGGTTAGTTCCAAGTTTCTGTTCTTCTGGGTGGGGGGGGAGGGCATGGTTCCTGCTAAATATTCACTTTGTTCAGGGCACCAACAACAAACTTGTGCTGAGCAGTACTTCATAAAGACATATCTGGAAACCCTCCAATACTCTGCCGCTAATTTATACCTATGAGGATAACAGTGACCAGGCAGGCCATGAAAATGACAAGATTTATTCCCATATGATCAATTACAATGCCTCTTAAGGATAAGTAATGTTTTTATATATATATATATATATATATATATATATATATAAAAAATTTGTTATACTTCATATGCAATCTAGGAAATATACATCAGTAGCATAAATGTAAGTTTTACTGAGCTTATTAACATTTTATGCATTAGAAGTACCTGTAAAGGTTAGTCCTTAATAAGGGTACATACAGATGTTCAGGGAGGTTAGATTACATAAAAAATGGCTACCCCATCTAACTTAGTTCACTCAGGTATGGACTTTACATTTAGATTCCTAGTTATGTTGATCTACGTTCAAACTGTACAGAAGTTCAGGAAGGTTAGATTGGTCTAAAAATGGCCAATCTGGTCTAAATTAACTGTACCTCAGAGGTAGTTTAATTTAGATTGGGTCCAATCAGACTGATCTACCTGAATTCTGTACAGTTCCCATTGCAGCTCCAACCCTGGGGCTGCACTTTTCCTAACCCCTCCGTAGCACAAGGCTATTTTTAATGCCCTGGGCACTTATCTCAGCCCCAGCCCAGATGGACAATCCCCCACCTTACAGATCAGCCAACCCTTCCTGAGTTTGCCAACCTTCCATCCCTCAACCCACTCCTGGTTCTGGTTTTACCAGTGTTTGCCAGTGTTGGGAGCCCAATGGAAGTAAGTCAGGGTGGGAGTGGGGTGGGTGAGATTGGGAGGGGCATTGGTTTGCCAGGATGGAGTTGTTTATCTGGGGGTGTGGAGTGGAGGATCTTAGGAGTAGAAATAGCCGATGGTCCTGGGAGGAAGGCCTCCAATTCCACCAACCTGCCACCCCTTCAGGGACCCCGCTAGTCCCCCTGATCCTGTCAAACTCTCCTGTACCCCACCAAGCCTCCTGCAGACCTACTAGCCCCCCTGCAGACTCTATTTGCCTCCTGATCCTGCCAGACCCTCCAAGACCCAACCACTCCCCTCCAAAAAGGACCTGGGGGTCATAATTGACCATAAAATGAAGATGAACCACCAGTGTGATGCTACAGTTAGCAGAGCAAACAATATACTGGCATGCATAAACCGATGCATGTTAAGCAAAATTAAGAAAGTTATTCTCCCACTCTTCGGCATTGGTGAGGCTGCAGCTTGAGTACTGTGTCCAGTTTTGGGTGCCACATTTCAAGAAGGATGTGGAAAAGATTGAGAGAGTCCAGAGAAGAGCCATTTGTATGATTAGAGGCATGAAGAACAAGCCATATGAGGAAAGGCTGACAGATATGACTGTTCAGCCTAGAAAAGAGAAGACTTTGGAGGGGATTTGATGGCAGCTTACAAATATAACAGGGAAGAGCATCAAAGGCTAGGTGAACAACTATTCACCAAAAATGCTGTAGGGAAAAACTAGGAGCAATGGTCATAAACTCCTAGAAGAAGGTTTCAGACTGGATATAAAGAAAAACTTTTTCATGGTTCATGTGACCAGATTCTGGAATAGGCTTCCAGTGAGGGTGGTGCAGGCACCTACCCTGGAGATCTTCAAAAGGAAACTGGACTCGCACCTTGCTGGGGTTATTTGGCCCCAACAGCCTTTCCTGCCCAGAGCAGGGAGGCTGGACCCTCACAAGGTCCCTTTCAGCCTTAAACTTTTGTGAATCTGCACCCCATTTGGCTCTCCCCCAGTTCACTAAAGCCTCCCCAAGACTCCACGTGCTATCACGATCCCCCAACTCCCCCCCATCCTGACTTACCTTAGATTGGGTGGCCAATTTTAACTTGAACCCACCTCCCTGAATGTTTCTACATACACTAAGGACACTTTTACACATGCTCCAGAGGTGGGGGGGAAGGGGGACAGAGAAGGCACTCTAGCTGAAGTGCCACTGCGTCTCATGTATCAGCATCCCCATGCTTAAAAATGGAGAAAGGGGTGCTTGAACTAAAGCTCTTTTGAGCTTCTGTAGCTTAAATGCCCCTGCTGTCATTTTTAAGTGCAGGGACACAAGATGTAAGAGGCTGCTGGAGTGCAGTAATTACTGCTCTCCAGCAGACTCTATTATTCACATTGATTAATTACAGACTCAATTCCAGTGCATCATAGCAACCTCTACACTCATGTATAGGCTCCCTAAGACATTCTAGGCAAGTCAGTAAACACAGGTAAATATACCTGTGGGTCAAAACTATGAGACAGAAGAACTTTTGTCGAACATATTATTTGTCAGTTGGTTGATGCTAAGATGAGTTGTGTGGGAGAGGGAAGAATCTAGCAAAAGAGAGAACCACTCAGAACCAGTTGGAATAGCTCCACTGATTTCACTGGAGTAGCACTGATTTCTACTTGTGGAGGATGTGGTTCAGAATCCACAGGACAGCATTTTTGCTTTTCTGCTTTCTCCACTCATCATCATTCCTCTCATCCGTGTTTGTTTATTTATTTATTTTGGTATTTTTTCCTCCTCTCTCCTATTTGTGGCACTCACAGTAAAGAATTATTATTTTTTTCATTTTTAAAATCCAATTTTAAGTAAAATGTTAAAATTAAGTATGAAATAACAGGTTATTTTAAAAAAGGAACTCTTATTCCTCTCCCACTTCCCCAAAGTGGAAGACACCTTAAAAATGTACTTTGCCTGTGGCTCCAGAAGAAGTAAATCCTTTGGTAGCTATTGCCTCCTTCCATATACCAATGAGAGCTGCATAATTCACGTGAAGCAAGTTATTCAGCCAAAAAGTGATCTGCAGAAGGAAAAGGAGAAACACTTCTTTTATTATTATTATTTTTTATAACTTGATATTACTGCATTGGAGATAAACTGCCTCAAATTCCAACTTTCAAAACTGGAAAACTAATAAAAAGTAGATGTCAGTGGCCAGATTTAGCTTTTTCATTACTTTTTGAATCACTGTTAAATACAAGAGTTGCTAATGTAATAGCATTTCCACACCATTTTGTAGTAGATTTTTTTGGATGCCGGGTTCTGGTTATGGAAAGTGTATGGAAGGGATTTAAGATAAAATTTTACCTTTTGCAATATTTTATCCTATCAGTCCAGCAGCAGAACCTCAACTTGTGTAAACAACCATCATTTCATTAGCACCCCACCCATTTTGAAAACATAGCTGTTTTGATGCACAAGAAGTACATTTGGCAGTCTGGCTACTCCTATAGTGTTAATTATTCTCTTTGTATCCACAATTCCATACAAGTATCAGAAATATCTTTATTTCTTTTATGAATAATTTTCAACAGTGACAACGAAGGAATCCCAAATCTATGTATAATGCAGGTAAATTTAAGACTGAAATGAGTGTCATCCCTGGAAATTAGGGATATTTGCAAGCACTGTGTCTTGTCCAAACACCTTTCACTCAGTTAATGGTGCTACTGGGTTATAATTTGGACAGCCTGAACTGCAGATCTCCATCAGTTTTAGCAGAGGACATCCAGAGGTTTAAATGTTCCCAAGAGATTGGCTCTTAACATATGCATATCATTTCTGGGTTTGAGTAGATATTACAGGAAGCTCTCACATTTGGTAAAGTGTTTGAAGTCTGATCTTGTACTCCTGTAAAGACAAAACTCTACTGAAGAAGCCAGGCATGATATTATAGTGCAGAATTAGGCCCAACACAAAGAAAGTACCAGCATGACATGAGTAAGGGAGATTGTTACGAATTCTCTGCAAAAGGAGGACCAGGTTGAAGTCTTAGTTTTCAATCACTTTAAAAAAGTTTTAAAAACAGAACCAATAAACCCCCCCCAGAAAAACCAAATAAAAACTGAGTGCATGTTTTTTTAGTGCTGACTCCTTTATTTGCAATCAGATATGAAAGAGGTATTTTGCCATGGTCCATTGGACAGAATGAAGAACAATGCCCTCCCCAATGTCATTGTCCATTGATGTATTCGGTGATTGCTACTTTCTGATTGAGAATACATTCAATCTCATAGCAGGCAGAATTTCATCTGGCTGAATGAGCTGTTGAAGTGGAAGATTTCCCATTTAGCTGGATTTAGGAAAGTGCCTTGGGAGTTTTCATAGAATGATTAAAGTAGGTGCAAAAAAACTCTTTCTGTGAAAAATGTGAGTCAGGATAAGCGAGTCCTCTAGGAGAGCTTTCTTTTATGTTGTCCTTTTTTTGCAGATTGAAAACACTATCTGTGAAGGGTCAAACCTAAGTGAAAATTATTTTGTGGGTCTAGTCAAGTTTGAACTTTTGAGCTCACCAGCCTAATTTACTGACACAAAGTGCTGAATATTCAAATGTTTTTTGGAAACTTGCTCAAACTCAAGCACTCCAGGAACATCTAAACATACATATTAATGCAACACAACAAACTCCAGCACTTATCGTGCCAGAGTTTGTTGCTCCTTGGTGCTGTGTTTACATGTGTGCTCGGGACCACAGCGCATTGAGCCAGGCTGGAGCAGCCCCAACTGACAGGGGGCCCCAGGGGTCAGCTTGCCAGCCCAGGGCTGCTGCGACCTTGCTCAACATGCTGCAGAGGGACCTGGCTGGGGCACGAGTGCTCCAGTGTGGGGCTAGCTGGCAGGCAGCCCCCACACTGAAGCACCCTCATACCCCAGTCCGTCCTGTCAGCATCTACACGTGTGCTGCTGCACATAAAAAAATGCCACAGTGGAGTTTATTAGTTTTCTGCACCCTAGTAGGGCCGTGTGTAGATGCTGAGGTGTTTATTAGAGAGCTAATTAGTTTACTGTGCAGTAAACGTCTCATGTAGATGTACCCTCCAAGAAACAAATTTTCAGAAGTGTGTATTCGAACGTGCCCACCTAATTTATGGGACAATGCTGCCAGGAATATTAAAACCAAAAAAAGAAAAGAAAAAGAAAACCAGAATGTTGTTTGTCTGGGGACAAGAGCTAACCCATCTAGAATGTATTCATCTTTCTAGCTCTTCTTTCAAGCTTCTTGCTTACACTTTTAACCTTCATACATTCCCATGAGGTAATTCCTTACCCCAGACACAATATCTTAATGTTAATTAATTCTAAAAAAAATTCTTTTTTAACTCATGCCACCATGAGTTTAAAATGATTCCGTCAAATTGCCAACTACCTGAGATTTGTCAACAAACTGACACGTGAGGAAAGGAGAGCTTGCTACCTTCAGAGATATTTGGACACAATTTGTGGAGCAGCTCAGGAAATGGTACATTCTAGGAATACACCTGACGATTGATGAGCAGCTCCTCATTTTCAGGGGTTGCTGTCTCTTCAGTCAGTATAGGCCCAGCAAGCCTGCCAAATATGGCTTGAAAATGTGGTGGTGCTGTGATGCAGCAACATCATTCCCCCTGTCTGGAGACATCTACCTGGGCAAGCAACCAGAATCTCCATGCCAAGGTAATTTTGGTACCCAGGTTGTTGAAAAACTGGTTCATCCCTGGTACAAGACAGGAAGGAATATTGTGGGTGACAATTTCTTCACAAGTACTGACCTGGCAGAAAGACAGCTACAGAAGGATTTGATCTATGTGGGTATGATTTGGAAAAACAAGGCCGACATCCCAAACAAAATGCAAGCAAATTGAAGAAGGGTAATTTTTTCATCCATTTTTGCTTTTGATGGGGAACTCACCCTACTTTCCTGAAGTCCAAAGTTGTGCTGTTGCTGTCAAGCATGCACCATTACCTGTCAGTAGGTGGAGAGCAAAGAAAGCCGGACATCATCCATGACTACAGTAAAAACAAGGGTGGGGTAGATAACCTTGACTTCTTAATCCATATGACCACTTGCAGATGGAAAATCAGCAGATGGCCAATGACACTATTTTTCAATATGCTGGATGTGGCTGCATGTCCAGCCTCATCATTTGGCTCAGCCACAATGCAAACTGGAAGCAAAGATCATATTTAAGAAGATGGTACTTTTTTTGGCAGGAGCTTGGAGAACAGTTGATTGACGGACAAATAAAATGAAGAATGATGGATACACATAATCTGTCTAATAGGGCTGTGTGAAATGGCTATGTTTCATTTCAGTTTCAGATGCAACCATTTTGGAGGACAGTGATTCGTTCTGGTGTTTCAGATCATTGTTCAGTTTCAATTCAGCCGAATCTGTTTCGGAGTTTTGTTGCTGATTCAGAGATTCAGATCGGCTGGGGCGAGGCAGGCACAGCTGGGCAGCTACAGGTTTTCCTGCAGCTCCTCTGGCTGTGCCTGCCTCTGCCTCAGTGGGGAGAGCTGTGGGAGAAGCCCCCCAAGGCTGCCCTGCCCAGCCCCATCCCCTGCCTGGCCCCAGCCTCCCGGCACTTTGAAAGGAGGGTTGCGGGTCTGTGCCAGACTGTTCCCGGGGGACATGTCCAAAACATTTCCAAAATATTTTGGACAGTTTCATTTCATTTTGGAGATGTTTCAGAGCCTTCCAGTTTGTTTTGCATTCAGTCTTTCAGGCACCAAAACGGGCTGAAATATCTCTGAAATGAAATGTCTGCTGAAATTCGCACAGCCCTACTGACTAAGTCCATCAAGTTTGGTATGACTTCACTAAATTACAAATTGCCACAACACACCCTAGTAGAACCTTCTGCAAGCATGAGTAGACGTTGTGCTTCTTGTCCAAGGGCAGATGAGGGCAAAATCCAGAAATGATGCAAAGATTGTAACTGATTTGCTTGTGTGCACCACAGTACATCACTGCTGCTTTGAGAGGAATGCAATATATAGTTAAAATAGTTAGGAAATGTTTTTGGAAGTAATTGTTAGTTGGAAAACACTGTGAACTGCAGACTTAGCAAATTGTTCATTCATGTTTTGAAGCGCTAAAAAAAAGTTTAAATGTTCATAGTTCTAGTTACATAATATTTTGGGTTCAAATCATCATACTCTTTTAAACAATCTGCATGGCTAATAAATAGGTTTTGGTACATTTATACCATTGTCACAGGTTCCATTTTGTTCATGTGGGTGGGGTAATCAGTTATCCTATGAGACCAACAGTGTCGAATTGCAGGGTAACAATTTACCCCATGAGAACAGCAACGGTTATGGTTTCATGAGAATGGATGGGGGGTAAGCATGGAGAAAAGAGTCATTTATTCCTTTCTTAACTTGGAGCAGCATAACTGTAAACAACATTATGTGAAGCAAGAGTTAGCAGTAAGATATCGTAAAGTTATCAGATCCATAATGTATAGGGTAGCTGCATTCAATTCTGTGCAAGGACTAAAATGAAATGCTGCTCTTAACAGCTGTTATATTCTGTTCTATCAACCACAAGTTAGTTTTGTTCCTTTCATTGTGGATAAATTAAAAGGAACAGAATAATACAATACCAGAGTAATCCCACTAGTCTCCATACAATTATTGTGTATTGACTTCATAATAAATTAATGTAGAAAGTTGTAGGTACAGCTCAACAAATTAGAATGCAGTATCATTCACATCTTAGAAGATACCAGCAGGGAAGCAGGACAGCTTCAGCTTCCAGGAGTGTTTAACTTTCCACATGGACTTTTGGGCCACATCCAGACAAGCAGGGGCATGTGGTTTGTGGTGCCACATATCCCAGTGGCAAAAAGAAGCACTGGGAAAAAAACATGGTGTGGTGCATATGACACGAGTGTGCGCCAGCAGACACAGAGGTTTGGTTTTCTAGGGAGATGCTCTGGCTGCCAGCTACCAACAAGTTTGCCACTGCTAGCACATGCCCCTGCACATCTGAATGTGTCTTTAAAGGGTAAAGTGAGGTTAGAAATGAATCCCCTATCCCAGAACAGGAGACTAACAATGTTAAACAGTGATAAATTATCTGTGTTGAAGCAACTAAAGGAAGAACTTGAAAGTCTGCAAAGAAAGACATTTGTTACATACATTTGAAATTAACACTGAGTGGATCAGCAGGCTACTAGTGCTGAAAACAGTTAGATAAATTGAGGATCTCTGCTGATCCAGAGCCACTTAAGAGAGCACTAACGAAAGCTCACTCCCCATTATCACCAACTAACTATCCAGGACTAAAATACTAACAAATATTTAATGTAATGGCAAGAATGATTCTGACCATTGAGCTAGATAAGCTGTCCAAACATCTCACAATTTTTGCCATGTTTTTCAACAGGTAGGAATGGCTATTTGCATCAGCCCATCCAAGTGAATGCTGAACCAAATATCAGCAGTACTCTGAGGCACCAGGATTGTTTATTGTTGAAGATGAAGAAGCCTAGGCAGAGACAATAGAGGATCATACTCCACAACTAAACAGGTGCTGGAGTAGATTATGAAGCTGAGAAAAATTGTGGTTCTATATAAATATTTATTGACTTTTGAGGCCCTCTGATGGACCTTGAGAGATTGAGATCCACTAAGGAAATGAACAGATGAAATGATGTGAAGGGAGTTCAGAAATCTGTACTGATGACTGACTTCCTTTCTCAGCTTTTCACAATCTGCTCCAGTTACTGTGAGCCCTTGAGACAGTTAACACATAATGATGTAGCAAGGATTTGAAAAAGTGAGGAGAATAATATGCAAGACACCAATCCTAAAGTACTTTAGTTCTGCAGAGCCTTAGAGCTCCAATGTGATGCCTCAGGAGGCAGTCTAGGAACAGCACTGATGGAAAACCAATAGTCCATAGCATTTTCTAGTAGAGCCTTGATGGACACAGAAAGAAAATATGTACATATAAAAAAGGCGTGTTTTCTGGAATGGAACGATTTAGACAGTTCATCTTTGAGCATAAGGTGGATGCACAATCTGATAACAAGCCACTGGGAGGCATCAGGGTGTAGCCACGTGCACCCAACTGACAACGGTGCATGTTATTGAAACTGCAGCTTGATGATGTGAAGGTCTACTAGCGGCAGGATACATTGAGCAGGGAATACCTCACAAATAGAATCTCATTACTGTTCTATCAACATGTCACAATACTTTGAGTATTAGATAGGAAGTTCCAAAAAAAATATTGAATGGTACCAGGAGTAAAATGGTTTCCCCTCCTAGCTTGGCTATATCACAAGGAGCAAGTGCCACAGGAGTTTAATTTCCACTCCTAGATGAGGAATCAGCAGTGCACACAGCATAGGATTGTGCTCAAAGGGGATTAGGCAATAGTCTCCATAAATATATTCTTTCTGCCTGCATATAGAAGCATACCTTAGATGACCCAGGGAGTATATCTACTGGTCCAATATGAATGCTTTGTTGGAAGGGTATGAGGTATATGACCAAGGAGAACAAGGCAACACAAGGAGCGTTTTTACCCTCATAAATTCCCATTCTGGCTTTAGGACTAGGTGAAGTCTGACCTTCTAGTAATATGAACTACAAAGTCACAAGAGATTATTACTCCAGTTTCTGAGGGTAGATTACTTGAAGAATACTCATGTAAGACCTGTGGTCTTGTAGATAAAGGTACATTTTGCAAGTTATGGCCTACCTAATACAATATACTCAGGTGATGGCAGTATTTTTCAGAAGAATTCAAGTAAGCTAGCACAAGGTATCCTCCTCTGGTACCTTGAAGACAAAAAGGAAAATACAGGCAGAGTTAGCAATTAAGGCCATAAAAAAAACTAATAGAAACAAACAAAAATATACAGAAAGGGATGCTTACCTACCAAAGTCACCCAGTTGCACTGCATCTTCTTAGGGACGAGATAGAAGTATAGTACCAAGACTGACCAGAGAATCAAGATTTTTGCTTCCTACCAAAGGTAAGGTGCTGTAGTGCAGCAGAAATATTGCATGAAGAAAGTGCCAAACTATAAGCAGATGCCTTATTGTAACAAAGGAGCCAGAAGGATGCTCTGCACAGCAACTGGTTTGGGTGCCACCACCCTATCGACTTGTATGAATGAATGAGTAGGGTTTTATCATGGGAATAGTATCTTTCTGATGATTTATAACACTGAAAGAAAAAAAACACAAAACAAAAAAATATTTTTGCAAATTTTGATAGAGCTTTTAAAGGCATAACAGTCAGAACATGTACAAGTACAGTAAATAGTATGTACAGTAAACTAAATAGCACCATAAGGGAATTGATTACTTATATTTCTAAATACCATTGCTGATAAAAGCATAGCATTGATTTGTGGTTGGGCACTGGTGGTGAGTTCATTATGTGAGATGTTATATAGACCCCTCATGAAAAGCTGGTTTCTTCCTCAAAGTCCTAACAGTATAAATGGATACCAATGCAATTTCCTGGTATGACAGGATGAATTTATAAATGAATTAATAAATTCAATATGTTAAATATGCAGAATTATACGGAATAAATGTATACCTGATACGTATAGTGCTGATATCCTTGAGGTAAATTATAGAACCTGCATATAACCTGGAATTTGGATTCATTTGTATATAGTTGGGATAACAGCGTATCACCAGCATGTCTTCACTCAGGTTAAGACCCTGTGGACATGGACCAATGTTCTATCTGAATCACTTGAAGTGTCTTTGAAGCACTACAAAAACGTTCACACCTGCTGAAACCCTTCAACAATAATTCCTGAAAAAGGAACATTTTTGAAGTGCTTCACATTGAAGCACTTCCTGAAATGCCTGTTCTGTCCTGCAGAGTGCAAGAAGGGGGTTGTTCAGTACATAGACATCTTGCCGTTCTCTACTCCCTAAAGAACAGGGTGGACAGCCATTGAGTGCTCTTCGGTATGCTTGGTTGTCCTTGGGAACTTCTGGAGACTAGAGGCCAAGAGGCACACCGGGAAAACACCTCTCCTACATGGCCATTTTGAAATGCTCTGGAGTAGGGGCTATATGTCTGCATGTTGCTGAAGCACTCTGAATTTTAATATTGAATTAGCACTTCAAATGACTGTGTCCCACTACCCATTCTCTTGTGAAGAGTTCTTGACACAAATATTACAACTACAAATGATTAAGCTTGAGGAGGGAAAAAAATAGTAGTCCAGTTTCTTTCTCGTGGTTTTCCTGTGAAGTAATTGCCAAATTGGGTGGATTTTGAGTGTGGCAGGGCACTGTGTGTCCTGCCACTTTAAGGCCCTGGAGCTGGCAGCCTCCAGGTGGCTAATGAGGGCAGCCATTTTAGATTCAGGGATGCCCATATAAGCAAGGCAGTTTCTCTGCCTAGAGGCAGGTAACAACATCACCTGGCCAGAGAGCTGCTGAGTTTCATCTGGAGCTAAGGGAGAACCTGTAGGAGATGGTAGGAAACTCCTGGTCCTGGGTATGACCTAAAACTACACCCTGCCAGGAGTGGGTGGCCTGGGAGCCCCCAGGAAATGCCAGGCCAGTGATCACCCCAGTGAAAGGTGGATCAGGGCACTGTAACCCCTAGCCCTCACCTTTGGGTGGGTTGCGTCCCATTGGAGGTAGTCATGGGGGTCGTGTTCCATTGGAGGTAGTTGTGTGGGTGCCAGCCCTGAGAAGGAGAATGGAGAGTTGGAGGCCAGGTGTGGCTGAGGCTGCCTGAGCCCTGTGGGGATTCGAGACCCCGAGCTGGAGAGTTGGGGCCAGGCACGGCTATGGCCACCTGAGCCCCCCTGAGGAGGGAAGCCCTGAGACCCTGAGTAGAGGGGACGCAGTGAGAAGCCCCAGTGTGAGGGGGCAGCGCTGTGGAGCCCCAGTTGAGAGGGGGCAGTGATCAGAAACCCCAGGGAGAGGGTGATGGGGAGCCCAATGAAGGGAGAATGGGAGCTCAGCCAGAGAGAGCGAGAGGTGAGTCCTGAGCCAGATAAGTCCTCCACTGTTGGGAGGCAGAGTGTGGGTCAAAGATAACATCTGTAGTAGTACCATGACCTGCTGCCCAAGGCGAGGTGTAAGAGTCCCCTGTGAGACCCTGAGGCACCAGTCATGGTGTGAGGTACCTCAGCTCCCCATGTCAGCAGGGCAGAAAATGGGCAGTCTCCCACTTATTACCAACTAATTAATCAGTTAAGATCAAGGCGTGGTGGGCAAGAAGATGGGCGGTTAGCCCAAGAACAGGTGGGCGGGCTGTGTGGAGATCGGCCCCGAGCAGGCCCCATGTTACATTGAGTACTGTCATATATTCATTGGGAGTAACAGAAAGGCATTTTTAAAACAATCTAAATGGGTTACTCAGTTATAGTCATCCAGTTTTGAAATGGGCAGTGCTAAGTTATGTTTCCAAAGAATAAAGGGATTTTTAATATAAAGTCTGTTGCTAGGGATGGCCAATGTGGGTATGAACACTGGATATTGATTAACAGGGGACAGGATGGGGCAGGGATGGACACTAGAATGGCTGCATCCTGATGGCTAGTCTGCCAGCTACAGGCTTGGCTTATGTGGAGAAGGTTTGAGGATGGCAGTGATGTCAGGGAGATTCTTAGGTCCCAGCAGCTATGTTTTGGGGAAAAGGAATGGGGGTGAAGACAGGGAGGTATGCCACCCTACACAGTTAGGGGGTTTATTTCTTTTCTCAGCATGGCTTTTGGTGGAACTTATGGTGGGGGCAGGTGAGAGGTCATGCATTAAAGACTGTGGAATAATTAGATATTACAGTGGCAGGGGCTATGTAAGTTGATGAGAGTTAGTGCTTTCCTATATTAGGGATTGTTTTTTCTTGAGCAGAAGCTTAATGGGGTAATACTGTGAAGTGCAGTCCTGCTAGGGTTATTAATGTTTTTCCATACCTCATATGGTAGGAAAGGAATAGGAAAATTATGTTTCTCCCTTGAATCTCTCAGAATTCTCCTTCCATGCTATTGGATTTCTGTATCTGAAAAGGCATTCATCCAGGAAGAAGAGAAGGACTGCAATAGATAGTCTTCTATTTATCCACATTATACACATGTAGATTTCAGGGCATAATTTAATATATATGAAGGAATAGGGGTCTTTTTCAAATCGCATTAAAAATCAGTTGAGAAATATCCATTTATTTTAATGTGCTTTGGCTTAAATCAGGGGTGGGCAAAGTGTGGCCTGTGGCCCGGATGCAGCCCACCAGGCCACTTTATCTGGCCCACAGGGGCCTTAAAAGATGTAGAGAATTAATATATATCTGCTCCTGACTGCCTGTCATGTGGCCCTTGATGGCTTGCCAAAACTCAGTGAGTGGCCCTCCACCTGAAATAGTTGCCCTCCCCAGGCTTAGATCCTTGGTCCATTAGTACACCAAAAATATTTTAATACATTATACTTTTTCTTGCTCATTTTCCCCTGGTGTCTGTGTTTTACAGCATGAATAAAATGTCAAAACTTTAAAAAAATAAAGCACTGAGTCAAAAGTCTGTGGGAATCTTGTGCCCTGATTGGCCTGCTGAAGATTTGCATAAGGAGCTGTTCAGAGGAGAAAAACAGTAATTACAGATCTGAAAACAACAGTACCTTTTGCAGTGATATGTCTCACGGGCAGACACAAACTGAGCTATAGTGATGACTTGCCATAGTTGAATAATTAAAAGCACACATTATATGGACAGGCTAATTAAATTGTAATGTACATAATTACTTTGGACATCTAAAATAGTGAAATATGGTGATACAGAACCCATTGGCCTTTCTTTCTCATCTTCTGTTTCTCTAAATCGCGTTTGGGGTTTTTTCCCTTTAGATATAGCATGTAGCCTGTCATGAATTTTTTAGTGTTTGTTGTGGACTGTGAAGTTTGGAGCGAGGTAAAAAATTTGGTTGGGTAGATGGAATATTTTAATTATGCATTTACTGGAAGAGGTTGGGAGAATTCACAATTTTTACCATGCTGTTAACTAAAAAAAAGAAAAATCTCCTATGCTACCCTTTTTGATAATGCCAAGAAATCTTCTTAAATAAATAAAAAAGTCACCATGGGTTATAATATACCCAAAGCATAGTCATTTAAACTGCATTATCACTTAAAATTAAAACTTAAGACACTAAACTTGTAATTTTCTGCTATAAATTAAACATGAGCTGACAATTTTATAGCAGTTTCAAATAGGTCATCCATCAGCTGATGGATACAATGTGGATTTTATATCACTATCAAATGTATGTTTTAATCAATTAAAACTACTGTTATTGCTCCTGAAAAGTAATATATGGACAAGTGGCCCCATTTTAGGTTTATTAGAATTCACAACTTAATATAAAAATGAAAAAAGAAATAGGTGGTATGATGTATTGTATTTGATGTATTGTCAAAGCATAGAGGTGCTTAGAAAATTATTTTATAACAAATTTTAAAAAGCATTTTTTTTTAAGTAGAGAAAGGGAATCAGGTAATGCCAAGGTAGCATAGGATCTAAGAGAAGGGATCATTAGAGAAGATTTAGATCAGCAATTTATATTGGCAAGCTCCTATTTATTTTTAATAATCCATTTTAATAATGTTTTTGTTTGTACTTCACTCATTCTTTAAAGAAAGGTGCATTCTTATTAGCTGACATGACCATTTAAAAGCATAGCTTTACAATTAAATAGAGCTCTTACACCAGAGTCAGTACATATTTTTGGTACCTAGGATGGTATTTGGTATGTTCTAACATTATTTAGTTATTTTTTTAAAACAATTATATAGCTTAATATTGTATTTTTTTTTAGATATTTTCCTATGTTAGAAAATAGTGAATGATTGATTGCTTATTTACTATAGAATCACTATTTTGCTCATTACTTTTTCCAAGCAGCTTCTCTAATATGGTAACTGGAATTAAACAAACATGCAAAAGAAAATCTAAAATTTATTTTCATTAAACAATACAACCTTAAATGTTTTAGAGGCATAAACTTTTCTTATCAAAATATGTTTCAAATTTATAGCTAAATGATTTATTTAACTGTGGTTTTAACTACAGCCATTGAATTAAATAGATCATTTTAGGTTAGCTTGAGAACATTTTTAACTATGCTTAGTTGAAAATGACTGGAATTCAGATTCCTAAATATTTCAAAATGATGACAGTCTCCTATGTTACTTGTGCTATCCTCCCTGCTTGCTTTTATTCATAGGGAGGGAGATGTTTTTCCTACATTTTCAACTCCTAGTTGATTGTTCACCTGTGAATGTATGAATCCAGATGAAGAAAATATGCTCTCTGTACTATATAAGAGCTACAGCTGCAAAGCTAGTTTAGCATGTCAGCAAACTCTGATTCTATGCTTAACTAGTGACTTCCACCACTTCAGTGGTGTGACTTTCTTTAAAACATCATCAGCAAATATGCACTGTGAAATGGTTCACCTCAGCTCTGAAATGTATTATGGTCTGCATGATTGATGGACAATTATTAGATGCCCTTGTCATAGCAGAAGCAGAATCTTCCGCTTGGGTATCTATTGTGGTTCTCCAGGGTTAAGAATATTCTCAAAAAAATGAGCTGCAGCAAGTGTATGATATATCCTTTTCTTTATTTTCTGCAGACCATATATACAGTACGTGGCCTATTGTGCCATATTTAGAAGCTTGACCTCAAAAGTTATTTTATTCTGTACTGGTTCTTTATATACAGTAGCATAGTTTGCAATTCAAAACATTTCATAAAGGCTTTTGGATTTAGCATATTTATTGTTATTTAAATCTTTAGAAATTATAATTAGTTTAGTTCATCCTGTATTGTGTATTACATTCAGATTTCATTTTAAAGAGCTTTATTTTAAAGAAGAGAACCCTAATGGGATCTAAATAGTAAAAACCCAGTTTAAATTTGAACAAACTGGATTTTTACTTTTATTAGAAAAAGTTTAAATTTTTGATGGAGACTTCATGTGTGATGTCTGGCTGCCTTGGCTGGCAGTGCCACATGGGGCAATGTCACTGGTTGCACCAGCAGTGTTGTGGTAGCTGGTCTGGCAGCAAAATTGCATCTATTTTTTTTTTTTTTGCAATGCCCCCTTTCTCTACCCCTGCTGCTCCTGGGTCACTGTCTAGGGGTAGTACTCCAGTTGCCCCCTCTTCATTACTATTGATTTTTTGGGAGTCAAACTTCAAGTATCCTATGTTTTAATGTTCTAATTCTCATTTGCAGTCATCATAAGAATTTATTCTTATGGATTTATTTAGATTGCAAACAATAATAGAAATACAAAAAAGTGTAATTATTCAATAATGTAATAAAAACACTCCAGCACCTTTTAAAAAATTGAAGTGTCATTTTTCTCTTTAGTGCTGATGATGGCATCTATTAAAGTTTTTATAGTGCCTGTAACCAATAACTGAGGGAAATATGATCATACATTGTTAGAGAACCAATATTTTTTTCTGAGAATCATTTGTTCACTGAAAATTTTAGTTTAGGGTAGATGAAACTATTTGCAATTTTTACCCAAATACAATGAATAGTTAGAGGCAAAAAACAATGGTTTGTTTTGGCATTTCTGAAGTGAAATATTTCACTGTTTTGGATTAGATCCACAAGGGAACTTAAGTGTCATTTATGAAACTGAGGAGGAGAAAGAGATGTTGCAGTGCTTCTGCTGCCCAATGAGTAGCACATGCACTCACTATGTAGAAATACAATGATTCACAGCAGTGATTATAAGCTGGATGCCCCCAGTTCCTGTTGAGCATCCTAACTGAAAACCTGAATATTCTGGGGTAGTGGACTCTATACTCCATGTCAAAAATGGACAAATATTAAATATTCATTTGGCAGAGAGAAAGAAAGTGATGTTATCGCTGAACTAAAAAAAGGAATTATTCACAGTTCCAAATTAGATGAACTTGAATAGAGGTGGCAATAGTACATGTTAGCCTATTGATTCTTAAATGTCTTCAGTAAATTTTTTCCCATGGATAATGTTGGCTCCTATCTTCAGTCCTAAATATCTGTAGGTTCCCTGATGTTACTTGTTTACATTCAAAAGGCAACATTTAATCAACTTGCTCTAATGTGTTGCACCTTGTAACCGGGGTACACTTGACCTGCGAGCCTGGGTCGGCACGACCGGCTTGGCGCAGAAGGGATAGATGACCGGACAGGTGGGGAGTAGCGGCGAGTAGGAGTCAGGCAGCTTGAAGGGTATTGGTTGTATGAAAGGTTTATTGTACTTACGCTACCGATGGTCACAGCGTAGGCAGGATAGCTGACTTGTTCAGTTACAGTGCATAAAACAGAATGGTCTAAGGGGGACTGTTGGTTCACGGGGTTCCTGAGCCGAGCCCTTGCTTTCTAACCTGGAGGCTAGGTGCGGCTGCCCGACTCAATAGTCCCAGAACTGGTCAACAGCTCATGCACAGGGAAAAATTATAATGCACTTTCGATCAGTAAACTTCCGAGAGCTCTTTGATGAGAAGGACAGACGAACTGGTGAGAAATGAATACGCCAAAATGAAGGTCGGTGGTGGGGAGATGTCTGCAGGTGGCCAATCTGCTGACTGTGTCTCCTTGGTGTTCGCAGAGTTCTCCGCTTAATGGTGGGAATCTGCTCTTAGTTATAGTCAGCAGTGACCAATCACTTCATGCCAATTGTGAATATTTACTGACCGCCAATTACATTTTTATACCAGTGACCTAGATACCTATTCATCTGACCTAGATACCTATTCATTTGACCTAGATACATTATTCATCTGGCTGCCTTCAGCGGGTTCAAAAGGTCAACCTTATGATTGGCACCTGCAATACTTATCATTGGAGACAACAAGCTCCTTAAGTGTGGAGAACAAACTTTTAACAAACTCCAACTGCAATGCTTCTTTTAGCAAAGAAATAAAGGCTACTAGTGCTGAGGGGTCTTTATGGCCTGCGTCCTTACTAAGTTATTATGGTCTTTTGCTTTGCTGGCATCGGCACTCTAACCGACAGGTAAAACTCAGACATGACATAATGCAATAGGTGTGGCTCCTTGATTTTTTGTTTATCCTTCATTTGCATATGTGTGCTGTATCCTTTCTCTTATTTTTTAGTACCCTTTTACCAGCTACATACAGCCTCTGCTTCTGTAATGTTTTCTAGTCATCTGGTTTTGGTTTGTCTGCTCTTTTTGCTTTGCTGCCCTTCCAAATTTAGTGGTGTTAGCAATCAAAATTGTTTTCATTTTACACCAAATCAAACCTGACAAAAAAAGATGTGATAAATTTCTGCCTCTGTGGAACAAAAGCACAAAAGGAAGTTCTTGTTAAAATTTATGTAGGCACCACTAAAATTCCAACATTGGCAGAGCCACTTTTACATTTTTCTTCATGGGATCATTTCAGTTGGGTGAATCATCAGTGGTCCAGAGAGCTTAGTATTAGATAGAACATTATATAGTATATCTAATCATTATGGCAAGACTCATCCTACAAAATTCCTATTCCAATGGCTAAAGCTCTGATGAAGTTACCCATCATTAGTTGTTAGTACACAACAGGAGGTTCCAGTACCCCGTAACTGTTGTGATGCAATCATTTATTGAAGTTTTTGAGTGTTTTCCAAACAGGTGCAAAGCTGCATGACTTCTAAAGGATTAAAAATATATTTAAATACACATTAGTAGCAGCACAACACCTATAAAATATTAATACATATATAATAGTGCATTCACAAAACATTATAAATGATAAATAGGTGACAATAGATGCCCTTATAAAATATTTACTGTGCAATGTGTTCATAATTATACCATAAACTGCTCAAAATACATTAAGAAAAACGGAATGGAGTTATCAAGGTTATAGTAAGTTATTTATAATGAAACATGCAAGTACTAAAATTAAGTATTGCAAATGATGACAATAGCATGACAAGTTACAGTTGTATAAGAGTCAGATATGGAATAGCCCCCTGAGATGTTCCACCTTTTCTATAGGGAAGCCACAGGGAACATTTTATGCCACTATGCCACATTTTCAATCTGTGGAGAACAGTAAGAACAAAATGTGTTCATCATGTAATTCCTCTAATGGTCTTCAATGACGTACACAAAGTCTCAAAACATGGTTTTGAAAAACCAAGAAGACTTCTATTGTTAAATGACAAGTATTTTAGGTACCAGTATTTTGCTAAGATATTCAAATTTAAATTTTAAATTCTACACATCTCCCCCTCTATCCATGGCTGATGAATAACATTTAATCTTCTGCTTCATAACTATCTTTGGAAGAAATATGATTTGATAGGGATGTTATTTATAGATAATCAGTGCATATGATATGTATCCCCATGATAGTTTAGAAAGGAAACCATCTTTATGTAGAAATGTAGTTGTTTCAGGGTGTTTACTATTTGCCAGAGGCCAGGAAGAATATATTTTTCACCATAATGCTCACTTGGCTTTTATGTTATCTTCCCCTTTTTATTCTGAAACTTTGGACATTGTAGGCACAGACAGAAGTTTTCAAGCAATCTGGCCCTTCAAAGTGCTCTACAATCATGACTTAACCTGTGCATTAGGCCTGTGCGAAGCAGCTAGTATTCACCTTGGATTTGGATTCAGGGGATTTGAATCGCCTAATGTGCATGGCTGCAGAACACTTTAAAAGTGGCTGATTGCTTGAAAAATTAACCCTGGTTAAATCAGGTATTACACTAAGGTGCTCTGCTTTTGTGCACCTTAAGGAACTTGTGTTTCCTTTAAAGTTCATTTTTCATATGTGGGGCAGGGTTGGGCTGGTCTGATCTGGGCTGAGCTAGTGGCCAGCTGTGCTGCCCCCCAGGCTGTCCAGGAGAGTGAACTGTTAGCTGATGAATGCCCAGAGCTTGGGGGTGGCAGGTGAATGGATCCCCCTTGCCTCATGCACTCGCAGCTACCCTGGTTGGGATAGTGAGAAGATCTGGGTCAGGCCTCTGAGGTGAGGAGGCTGGCACTGCTGGCTGCTGAATGGCCAGGGTCGGGGGGGAAGGAATGAAGTCTCCTTGCCTCATGGGCCTGACCTGGCACCCCACAATGTTCCAGCTGTGGTAGCTGGGGAGGCCTCAAGATAGGAGGGCCCATTCCCAACTCACTCTCCCTCAGCTCTAGCCTTTCAACATCTGGGAGTTCTGTGCTGGTTGCTTGCTTGCATCTGCTGAACGGCCAGAGCTGAGGGGGAGGAGGGGGAATGGAACACCCTTGCATTTTGGCCAGACCCAGCTCCCTCCAATACCCCACCTGGGGTAGCTGAGGTGGGGCTATGGAGCAAGGGAGCCCTGTTCCTCATCCTCCTCCCCCTCAGAACTGGCCAGTCAGCAGCTGGGAGCTCTTGGAGGGGACGGGGGGGAGGGGGGGTCAGTCTCTTGGGAGGCTTCTGGAGTGTCCCCACCCACTTCCCTGGGCCAGTCCAGGCTGCCTTGCCTCCATCCCCCCAATCACAGCCAAACAGGTGAATGTCTGTTGGGTCAGATGGTGTTCGAACTCATGGCACTTTATGTGCCATGAGTTAGAGTGGGGGTCCTAATGCTTGTCTGTTCCCTGTCCTCAGCTAGTAATGGAAGTTTAGGTGGCATGTACTAGAACTCTCACAAGCCAACAAGGTGAATAGCTGAAGGACCTTACTTATGGACTCGGGGAAAAAACGATCACCAGAATTGGGATTAGGAGGAACTTTTCTCCTGTGTTTATATTGGCATGGAGAGTTAGGATTTTTTATTTTCACCTGTATGCAAGATGTGATATTCTTTGAGGATCATTTAAGCATATTTTAACTTAATAATTTCTGTGACATTGGTTATTGCAATGCATTAGCAGTGTTCTCACTTTCACTGCTCTTTCCCTATTGCAGTTTGTATACTGTTGTTTTTTGTTTTTAATACTGTGCTTTATGGCTGTGATGTACAAGATGGTTTGGTTTTGTGCACCCTTTTAGACGAACACTTTTCTGAGAATGCACAAAACTGGGTTTGATGGCCTGGGAAGCCCTTTCCTGTCCTTTGTTCCTATGACTGTGCACATCTAGCCCATTTCCTCTCTAAATAAGCAATAAAAAATTCTAATATAACTTGATACTCTTATGGCTCCTTTCAATTTCCTTGCTTAATTGCAGTAAGCAACAAGCCTGAAAGGAGTTTCAGATATGAAAATGATCAGAAATAGAAGATATAAGAAATACTATTTCAAATCAAATTGGCATACTACTAATAGTCATTATGTTACACATGATTTACCTTGAAACTAGGACTATTACTACTTGAAACAACTGTTCTTCATTAGCTAACATTAATATGGTTGTAACTGTAGGTATATACTGTGGGCATATACTACAGACCACCAAACCAGGGGAAGGAACTGGATCTGGAGTTCACCCAAGAATTGACTAAGGCTGCATGTGACATGGTCATCATGTGCAATTTTAGTTATCCAGACATCTCCTGGGAGGGACACTTGGCCAAGTTGGATTGGTCATGATCCTTCCTGACCTGTGTTGAGGAGCAATTCCTGACTCGAGGTGCATGGACCAATCCGACGTTACGGTCTTGTAGACTTGGTCCTGGCCAAAGGAAATGACCTGGTGACTGATTTAAATATAGAGGGAAGTCTGGGCAATAGCAACCATGAAGCTATCAGGTTCACTGTCTGATGTAAGGTAGACAAATCTGATAGCAGGATTGAAGTCTTGGATTTAAAAAATGCATATTTCAATAAGCTTAGGTCACTAGTAGGGGAAGTGCTGCGGGGCTAGACACTGAAAGCTAAAGGTGTGCACAAAGAGTGGTTGTTCCTTAAGGACATAATCCTTGAAGCACAAAGGAAGTCCATGCGGAGAAAAGGTAACAGAAGGGCTAGGAAGCCCTCTTGGCTAAACAGGGAAATCACGGGCCTCTTAAGAAAGAAGAAAGAGACTTATAAGAAAGAAGAAAGAGGCTTATAATCAATGAAAGCTCAGGGCAGACTCCAAGGAGGACTATTCCACAATGGCCCACAGTTGCAGGGAACAGATAAGACAGGCTAAAGCAGCAACCAAACTTAGATTAGCAATGGGAATCAAGGACAACAAGAAATCCATCTTTAGGTACATAGGGAACGGAGGAAAACAAATAGGAGTGTGGCAGCATTGCTCAACAGCTCAGGAGAGCTGGTTACCAGTACCCAGGAGAAAACTGAACTCTTGAACTCATGACTACTTCACCAAAGTCTTTCACCAGACCAAGGGGAAAACAACACCAGGTAGAGTACAGGATGAGTATGGTAGGAATCATTGACTTCCTACTATTGCCATAGAATTGGTGTATGACCGAATAAGAAATTTAGACATATGCAAGTCAGTGGGACTGGGTGGTCTTCATCTGAGAGTGCTGAAGGAGCTGGCCAAAGTCATTGTGGAATCCCTGGTGAAAATCTTCCACAACTCGTGGTGCTCTGGACAAGTCCCTGAGGACTGGAAGAGGGCCAATGTTGTGCCCATCCACAAGAAGGGCAGGAGGGAGGACCTGGGTAACTATAAGCCAATCAGCCGAATTTCTATCCTAGGGAAAATACTAGAAAAGTTCATCAAATAGTCTATCTGCGATAAGCTTGCAAAAGGTAAGATTCTGAATGACAGCCAGCATGGCTTCATTGCAGGCAGGTCTTGCCTTACCAATCTCATCTCCTTCTATGACCAGGTAACTTTCCAGCTGGACACAAGAGAGCAGGGTGACATTGTATACTTAGACTTCCAAAAGGACTTTGATCTAGTATTCCAAGATGTTCTCAAGAGAAAATTGGAGGATTGTGGACTTAACTCTGAGATAGTCAGGTGGGTGAGAAACTGGCTGCAGGATAGGACCCAGAGAGTCATAGTGAACGGATCTATGCCATCCTGGCAAGAAGTGGGCAGTGGTGTCCCACAGGGGTCAGCAGTTGGTCCAGTACGTTTCAACATCTTTATTAACTATTTGGATGTGGGAGTGAAGAGCTCAACAGCCAAGTTCATGGATGACACCAAGTTATGGGGAAGCATGCTTATACTTGAAGATAGACTACAGATACAGGTAGACCTAGGCAAGTTGGATAGCAAGATGAGTGGATCAGAATCTGATGAAGTTCAACATCAAGAAATATAAAGTGCTCCACCTTGGGACGAGCAATCTCCAACACACCTGCAGGCTTGGTGGCACCCGACTGTCTAACACCATGAATTAAAGGGACCACAGTATGAATATGAGCTGGCAGTGTGTTGTAATCAGTAGGGCAAATAATACTCTGGCATGCATCAATCAGTGCATTTCCAGCAAAACCAAGGAGGTGATTTTTTGTTCTGCTGTACTCAGCACTGGTGAGACCGCAGCTGGAGTACTGCATCCAGTTCTGGGCACCACAGTTTAACAGGGAGATGGACAAGATTGAGAGAGTCCAGAGAAGAGCCACCCATACATAGGTGACTGGTGCCTCCCAAGTCTGGGGGGCACCAGATTGTTGATGGGGGAGGGTGGTCCCCCAGCAGCCAATCACTGACTGGGAGGGGGAGTCCCCCAGTAGCTGATCGCTGAGCACAGAACCACCAGCAGTGAAACCAGAAATGCACTTCCACCATCATTTTTGGGTGCACAGCCAATCTTGGGGGGGTGCACATGCACCCCCTATGCATCACCAATGCACCTGTATGATTAGAGTCTTACATGGCAAGCCATACGAGGAAAGGCTGAGGGATCTGGGACTCTTCAGGCTGAAGAAAAGAAGGCTGAAGGGAGACCTAGTAGCAGCTTACCGCTACATTAGGGGAGTACATAAAGGGCTCAGTAAGCAACTGTTCACCAGGGGAAAACTAAGAGTAATGGCCATAAACTCCTGGAACACCAAAGTCAGGCTTAACATTAGGAAAAAATTCTTGAGTCAGGGTGTTCAGACTGCAGTATAAGATCCCTCCAGAGGTGGTGCAATCACCTACGTTGGAAATCTTCAAGAGGAGACTAGACAGTCACCTTGCTGGGGTCACTCTCCTGCCAGGGAGGGTACTGAATAAGAGATCCCTCTAGAGCAGGGGTGGACAAAATGGCAGATCCAGCCAGAAGCTGGATTCCATTTCCCAGCAACCCCTGCCCATGTCACTGTGGCCAGTTTCTATGGAGACCCCAGTAGTGGCAGTGCTGTGATAGTGTGGGGCTGGGGTTTCCAAGGAGACTGGCCCCAGCAACACTGGCAGGGTATGTGGCTGGGTGGGGACCTGCTCTGGGGCTGGGATCTTGCAGTAGTGACAGCATGGCCAGGAGTCACGGCAAAGCCATGATCTGCTGCCTGCACACCCCTGCCTGAGGCATGTGGGCAGCAGATTGCAGCTCTGCTCCAGCTCTGGATCACACTGTCACTGACACAAGGTCCCAGCCCTGGAGCAGCTCCTGCATATCCTGCCAGTGCTTCTGGGGCTGGTCTCCATGGAAACCCTGGCCCCATGCTGTCAAGGCGCCATCACTTCTGGGGTCTTCCTGGAAACCAGCCACAGCAGTGCAGGCAGGGGCTGCTGGGAAATGGAGTTCGCCATGGGTCCAATCTAGCGTAGGGGATGGACTTTTCCTGTCCCTGCACTGGAGCTCACCAGTTTGATGCTCCCCCTCCATAGCAACCACTGTTGGAGACAGAATATTGGGCTAGATGGACCATAGGTCTAACGCAGGATGGCACTTCTTATGTTCTTATATCAAGTATATGTTGGATAACAATAATCTTTTTCTTATTACTTTTTTCAAATAAATGAAAGCTCGTGTTCCAAAGATGTGAGGAATCCCTCTGTCGCTGTACCAGTTTTTCAAGAAGCTAATATATTTGGATTTCTTTTTTACTTATTGTGTCAGTTTAAGGTCCCTTATTCATTGGTATTAGCACCTGGAAAGAGAGCTAATTTAAAAAAAAATTGCCTATCTCTAGGATATCTCATACTGTTTCATCCAGCAAGTCTTCTGGTTGAAACTTTAAAATAGAAGTAAGTGGAATGTAACTTGTACATGGACTGCTGTGCAGAGGTTGATTTCTTGCCCCAATCTCTGCAAAGGTGCATACAAACTGTGTTTGTGCTGAAATAGTTATCAAAAGAAGTCAGCTTTATCATGTTATATATTTAGTTAATGATGGAAATGTCTGCCTAAAGGATAGGAAGCAATACCAACTGCTGGAAAAAATAAGGAAGATGCAAAGAAAATAAAAGGTTGTCATAAATGGAAGAAGGCAAAGTTAAATCACTTAAATCTAAGTATATGAACCCTCTGGTTCTCCCATTTTGGAAGGCCTTGTTGCCTATTAAATTAATCATGGAAAACAATGGTGCTATATTGCCTCTCATCTTGCAACCACATTGCACAGTTCAAAAGGAAAGGAATTGTCTCTGTATCTGCTTGCACACAGATTCCATACCTTTTGTTGTGGTCAGCCTTTGAAGTTAAGTGCTTAGGCTTTTGGTACATTGCTTCATAGGAAGAAAAATGATTTTATGTCTTTGACAGTGGTGAATGAAGTAACAGTGTTTGGGATGGGGGATAAGTATAATAAATGCATGGAGGTAGCAGAAGGATAATCACTGGAAAGCCAATAAAAAGAAGGAGTCTGAAGTTATGAAGGCAAGTTGATGTTTAGGGGATATTGATCATATTAATATTTTTTCTCCTTTAGAAAACCTGGTTCAAATTTGCCAATTTTAATAAATGTTTTAAATAAGCATAAATATTTACTGAACCCCAGAATTCCTTTTTATTAGCTCTCACAGTTATAGGGATAGCTGTATCTCTGGACCCTGAGTATAACTCTTCAAGAGTTAGGTCATGTGCTTTTATCTATTCTATTCATGGAAAGGCCCAGGGGAAGTTTAGGGACCACTGGGTTATACACATGCTCCAGGGTGAAGGCAGGGGGGTGGTGCTTTAATTAGAGCAGCTCTGAGATTAACTGAAGCACCTGCATTCAAAGAGCTTTACTTAAAATGCTCCCACCACCATTTTGAAATGCAGGGGGGCTGAATACACATGAAACGGAGGCTGCTGGACTACATTAATTAGCAAGCTCCAGCAAACTCACACCAAACTCAATTCATTGAGTCTGATCCAATGGGTGCTAATTAGCATGAGTCAGAGTAGAGTTCTGTCATATGTATAGGTGCCCATTTGGGCTCTACCCTATGGGAGTCTATAACTAGGAGTATCCAGTGTTCACAAACCTTCTTAAACAAAAGCATTATTTAGCAGTGGGAACAAATCATTAGAGAAAAAAAGATTTCAAAATGGCAAACAGATGATTTTATTATGAAAATTTGTTTTACCTAAAGACTTACCATCCTTAAGGAGTAAACAAATCATGTCAAACTTTCTTTAGATACCTGCACCTACTTTGTCTCTGAAGCAGTGATCAGACCTTAAGTTTCATTTAAGTAGCTATGCTTGGAAGTAGTGTAAAAATAAATAAATAAAAAAGGACCCTTTTAGTCAACATACAGTATGGAAAACTGTACAGTGCTAGTTGCTTTAAAAGGGGAGGGATAGGTGCTTGAGAGTGCACAGTAGCAATTATTATGTTATGTCTGCATGATTTTCTAGTGATAGAAGTAAGATGATCTGCCCTAACTTTGATCTTGAATGAAACCAAGATTAAAGTTGGATAGCTTTTCTATGCTTATATCACTACAGAGCCAAGCTGAGGAAAGAACCAGATCATTACAGTTCATAAGGGAGGGTGTTTGATTTTCTCATGCTGCTGGGCTTTGTTGGTGACCACATAGGGTTGGGTATGAATCTTCCCCCCCTGTTCTGTTGCTAGAGGTGTCATGTTTCTTTCCTTTTTTGGGGGGGGGGGAGGGGGCGATAGCTTTGTTGTGTTTGTTTCTATTTTTGTTTTCTTTTTTGTTATTTGTTTTTTGGCCTTCCTCAGAAGCCAAGACTGAGGATTTTGTGGCAGTGGCTCCTGCTGGGTTTAAAACACAGATTCTCCTGGCTAGAGGGTCTTGTCCCTCCACCCAGGGTCAGACTGATCACAACATTTGGGATCCGGAAGGAATTTTAACCCATGATCAGATTGGTACAGACTGAGGGCAGTTGGTTGCCTCCTCTGTAGGAGGCATGGCCTTCTTCTTTGAATCTTGAATGCATTTTAACACCCTTGCAGCAGCAGGACCACCGTCTCCTTAATTTGTGTGGCTGGTTAGGGTGCTTTTGGTGTCTTCGGGTAATACGCCTTCAGTTGTGTGACAGGGTTGATCATATTCTTTTAGGAATAGGTTAAATAAGGATAGAGCCTTGGGATAGTTTGGCTAATGATGATCTTGCCTGGAGCAGGGGATTGGGCTAGATCTCTAGAGGTCCCTTCCAGCCCTACTTGTCTATCATTCTAGATGAGTATCCTTTGACATTTATGCAGTTGTTACACCTGTAGAAGCTGGAGAACCACTGGGTAGGCCAGTGATTCTCAACCAGGGTGCCTTGGCACCTTGGGGTGCTTTAAGATGCTTTCAGGGATGTTGCAAGGTATCACAAAATGTTAACACTGTTCAGTGTGAAAACATGATTCACAAGATCATCTCAGGGATTTTAAATAGGAATTAATAGTGTTAAAAACAGTCTGATCTGTTGTGGTCCTTTTGAGCTTGGTGCAACAAAAGAGTGGACGTAGTATTTTTCAGTAGTTAGAAACAGAGTGGAAACTAAGAGCTAACATCTCAGGGATGCTGCAAGGTATCACTGAATATGTATCTGGCTGGGGTCATCTGACCACAGCACTCTTTCCTGCCTAGGCAGGGGGTCGGACTCAATGATCTGTTGAGGTCCCTTCTGACCTTACCACCTATGAATCTATTTTACAAGGGATGCCTTAAATCTAAAAAAGGTTGAGAACCACTGGGGTAGGCTCTGGTAATGTACAGAAAAATCCAGGAGTTATTATGGACCAGAAACTGACTATGTTCCAAAAAGTTACTAGCATACTATATGAAGAGGATCGTTGCTAACAGGTCAGTGAAATGATTCTTCATCTTCTGCTCTGTTCGGCACCGGTGAATTCCCCTAGCGAACTAAATTCAGTTTGGGAGCCACACTTTAAGAAACGCATGTGCCAATCAAGAAGAGTCCAGAGGAGAACAACTATGATTACAGGTCTGGGAAAGAGAACTTAATGGGAAAAGTTGAAGTTGGATTACTTAGTCTGGGCAAGAGAAGATGGAGAAGGGATTTAATAACAGTTTTCAAATACATGAAAGGTTGTTATAAAGAAGATGGTGATAGACTATATTCTCTGGCTGTATGGGACAAGATGAGGTGTAAGAGTCTTAAATTGCAGGAAAGGAAATTCAGGTTGGATGTTAAGGAAGAACTTTCATGCAATGAAGGTAGTTAAGCATTGGAATGGATTACCTACAAAGATTGTAGAATCTCCATTCTTGGAAGCGTTTAAGAGCAGGTTACATAAACATTTGTCTAGAATGATTTGGACTGGGATGATTCTGTCTTAAGCAGGGGGCAATACTAGATGACTTTCTGAGATTCCTTCCATGCCAACTCTTCTATGATTCTATAATAGAGGCTATAGTGGCAGGGAATATTGTAGAAAAGCTTTCAGTCAAATTCCTCCTAAATGACTTTCTTGGGGATTAGTACCTATTAATCCAACCTAAATTGTTTTGTCCTTCAGTGCTCGTAGAACCTTGTAAAACCTTTCTGTTCTTGTTAAAACCAGTTTTATATACTGGTAGGAAAGAGTGCAAAACTGATCCATTAAATACTTCTGATATTGTCACTTGACAGCCAGTCTTTAAATTGAAATTTGAGATGGGGTGGATCTGGGAAGGCAGGGAGGAGAGGTGTCTATGCAGATGCACTCCTCTCTTGAATTCCTTCTCCATTCTTCCTGTTTTCAGGAGATGAGGGTCCGAACATGACAGAGCTGAGCTCCTTAGCCCCTCTTCCTGGCCTAACAGGCAGTCAGCAGCACCTGCTGAGTCAACTAAGGGCCCGGTTTTGTTGCCAGGCCCTTCTTCCTGAGCTCAGCAGGAATGCAACAGAGCCTGCCAAGTCATCTTAAGGCCTCATCCTACTGGAGCTGAGCTGCCTGGCCCATCTTGCGCAGCAAGGGCTGCTAGTCATGACTAGAGACCCACCAACATCACAATTACATGGATTTTACAGAAAACATGAAATTGGGCATTGCCCACAAGATCTGGATAAAAAGAAAAGAAAACTTAGCAAAAATAAAATACTGGCTCCCTAGAGGGAGCCAGCAGTCCTCACAATGCTGTGGCCCACCTGAACAGCCTGCTGTGGGGAAGGGAGAAGAGGGAACTGCTGGTACACAGGAGAGCCCAAAATGTTTGCTGCCCCAATCTCTCACCACTGATTGGCTGAGAGGGATGCCTGTCATGAGGCCCCACCCCTTGCCACCATTTTACAGCAAGGGGCAGGGCCACATAATGGACAGCTCACACAACCAATCAGCAGCGAGGGGTGGGGCTGTAGGACAGGGAGCCCTCAGAGCCGATCAGTGGTTAGGCGCAGGGCTACAGGACCCCTTGGCCAATCAGAAGCACCCCTTGAAAATGACAGCTGGTCCCATGACCTACCCACAAAATTGGCCAGCTGCCTCCTTGAGTTGGGTAGACCCCTGATCATGACCATACCCCCACTCCCCTGCTCTACGTTTTCATCATCTTAGATCCACTGTTGGTTAGAGAGGAATGAGTTCCTTACACTTTTTTTAAAGCGAACCATGTAAAGGTTTAAAATAAATAATTAAGAAATAAATATTACATAAATTAATCATTGAATAAAAAAATGAAAAGATTAAGAGAGAATCAACTGGTAATTGACATACTGCCAGCTTAGTTAGGTTCAACAGTGCCTTACTGGCATGACTATAATCTTGCCAAAATGTAAAAAAATTTGTTTTCATTCATACCTGGTACTGGGGACAGGAAGTCACAGTGCTTCTGGAATTTTATCACCCCTGGCTATTTATAATTATTGTACACTTTTGATTCTGAAGCAGTGCTTTACTGGAAAAAATGCAGCCAGTGAAAACATCTTCAGTTTATATTAAATAAGCATAATAGTGGATCTACCCTGCCATGTACTAGCTGATGAATTGGTGTAATTATTTTGATGGGCAGACTTTTCGTATGTTCAGTAAGATGCACCCACTCACAGTAGGGGAGCTCTCCAGACTCCGCCTGATGCTTGGCAGTGAATTATGAGCCTTTTTGGAAGTTTGCTTGGGAACTTATTTTAGTAAATTTATGGTATGTTGCTTATTTACCTGCTATCTCCAGTGTGTTGAGATGCTCACACATAAAAAATTAGAAACACCAAAAACAAAAGTTGTCTTGTATTTGCAGTTGTCATCCCTAAAACATTCATACTGTAATTGCTTCATGACTCTTATGACATTGTCTTTGTAATTAGAATTTTTTTTTAATTGTTACTATATAGTGATTCTAGGTAAGAAATCCAAATACATTCTGCAGAGTTTGAGGAAAGTCACACATCTTATTCATATGTTAATAAGATCTGTTAACAGTCTATATCAATACAGATAGGCCCTTAGCTGCTGGTTCAAAATCATATTGAACTTTAAGATTCCATTTTATACCACTTATTCCACAATGACGTCCTGTAAACTTGACTTTTCTTTCTAACTCCCCCCCCACCAAAAGAGGGCAACAAAAGACATGCCTGTCAAATAGCTGACAGAACAGATTTATTGTACTACTTAAACCTTGTGGAAGTGAGCTTTTTTCCCCTCCTATATTCTGCCTCAGGGGGTAAACACTCCAGCATAGTACTTTATTTGTCTTGCTTCTGGACCATTCCATGCATGAAATGAAACAATTGCAGTGTTTGGGATATGAGGCATTGGACTCAATACAAGGCTTCCTTTGTCAGCATAACTGTTTTAAAATCATGCACAGCATATATTTTTGCAAGTTATTCCACAAACTATTATTTTTCTGCACAAATGGAGCTATATCCAGCATGTCTTGAAGTCACTTAACATAGCTGCAGACCCTGATCCTACCGTTAGACCCACAGGAGAGAAAATAGAGAGGTTCCTTCCCATATGGAATATGATTGCAGAATCAGGGATCTAGTTAAAGCTGTGAAATCTTACTGAATCTCAGGCTTCCAGACTTGAATAAAATGTTACCTCTATGAAATTAGCAAAACTAGTGAAAACAAATGACATTTCATTGTAAAGCATGTTTGTGTTAATGTGTAGCGGCTTTGACTTGGAATTATTCCTTAATAAGTTACCATGAAATTACCATAATGCATGTAAACAAGTAAAAACAGCTTCTGTCTGTGAGATAAAAGTAGATTAATGAGTTTATCCTTATTTTCAAGAGCAGACTACATTTAATATCTATTAAGGCCTGCCTGTTTCAAGACACTCTTGCATATTGATTATTTTATTTCAGAAGGAAAAGTAACGTATTGGTAAACATACAAGAGGTCATTAGTGCAAGTGCAGAACTATTATTATAGCTGCCTACTAGTTGTCAATATGTAATAGTATTTTTATTGTTTGCTAAGTTCCAATGAAGTGTTTCTTTTTGAAAGAGAAAAAGCTTGTAATGGCAGAACTAGAGAGGTGATGCATATTTACCATATTTACTCACATACCCCCCCCCACACACACACACATTTCCCTCTAAATTTTGGCATGGAAGCTGATTTTTCTTTACTGAACAAAGCAAGCCTGGAGATACTGTACATGACATGCAGCTGCCAAAATGGCTGCCAGTTGTGTCTGATTTAGCAAGCATAAGATGTCCCTGAACACCCCGTGCTCCCAGGGGGACTTTCTCTGCAGCTTTTGGCCCTCAGGCTTGAACCTTTGTCAGGGCCTCAGCCTTCCCAGCATGGGCCTTTTTATTCTGGCTATGCCCCTCAACCCAGGTCCTGGACTTTGACTTCTGGGCCCTGGCTCTGTCTTGTGCTTTAGGCCCCTGCCCCTAACCTCCTCAGGTCCCCAACCCCAGACATGGCTGGTCTTATGTAGTAGCCCTCTGGGTCTCTGACCCCAGGCTCATTTGTTTTCACTGTATCAGCACTTACCCCTCTGGATCCCAAAACCCAGGCAGGAATGCCTGTCACAGAGTGCCCCGTCAGGCACCCCTCCATGGCCTCCACAACTCCCCTGTAACCTCAAGCCGGTCCTCCAGTATCCAGCTTAAATGCAACATAAAAGCAAGCAAGTTGCTTTGCAAACTAAAAGTCTCCCCAATCTGGGTCAGTGTCCCCTGCAGGCTTTACTTCCCTTGGAGCCCTCTCATCCCAGTTCTACTGTATGGCTAAGGTTCCTGCATGCCTGTCTTCAGCAGCCCCTCTCTCCCTTGGGCTCTTCCCTTTGCAGCATGCAGGACCAGACTTCCTGCTTGGCCTCAGGTACTGGGCTTAGGTGTTCTCAAGCCCCACCCCTTCCTGTCATGTGGGTCCCCACTTTGGCTTCATGGCTAACATGCCCTCCCCTGCTATAGCAGCCAGCTGCTGTCCCCTCTTAAAGTGACAGGGGCCTTGACCCCTGTTACAGGGGCCTGTGGCATGTGAGAAAATATAGATTTCACAAACTATTGGGCTTCTTCAGCTTTTCTGAGCCAGAGACAGAGAGCTTTGGGGTGGGCAGACGGGGCTAATCTGGAGACATCTACTTTGGCTAATTGTTGTTGTCTGCCACAGCTGAGCTGGAATTTGGTTGGTGGGCAGGGCCTATTTTGTTGGTAGTAGTCCTAGTGTCTGGAGGGAAGCTGTATAGACACAACTTAAGGGCCTTTTGAGTCCAATGCTCCCTGTTCTTTGCACAGACCCATGACTAAGTTATCTGGCTTTTTCCATCATACCTGGGATCATAAGAGAAAGAAAACTTCAACAACTTTAAAAAAGAGAGGAGGCTTGGGTGAGCTAAACAAGGCTACCCAAGGGTGTCAGCGAAGAAGGAGCTGACAAGCTAGAGAGACAGAAACAGACAGGAAAATGGAGAGATGATTTCTGGCTTCATTCTACTCCAGTAGTAGCTGGTTAGGTCGAACGTTTTTACATACGTCTAAGTGATACAGTATTTACATTTTGTACTTTTTAGAAAATAATAAATTTGGATGTATTTTGAAGCAGCTGCTTGATTCACTTTATTTCCATCAGAGGAAATCTCTTCTAGGGCCCTACCCCAGTGGACTGGCTAAGTTAGTAGCAGATGGTATCCAGGAGACTGTAACTCAGGTTCTGGGTGAATTACAATATTCTGTCTCCCAGGGAAGTAAATACTTGAGGCCTGATGCCTCTCCCTCAAATTGGGTAGTACGTGAGTTAGCCCAGTAACACCATGTATATTGAGAGGTATCTCTCTTCTGGGGTTGTAGTAATCTTCTGTGTTCCCATTTGCTTTTCAAGCTCTCTGTCTTCATCTTGGGCATTCAGTCATTTTGTCAGATTCCATCTGTGTTTACGTGCCTCTTAGAATAGTCATTCTGATCGTTCTCTTTAAAAAAAGTTAGAACCACCAGCAGTGTAATCACAAATTGGTGACAGCATGCAATTTGTTCACCACCTTAAATTAGTAGCTTAGAAATATTCTTTTCCCATATGGCTAATGTTTATGTTTAATACAACATATATTCTTAAAGACAAGGAAAATGTTCTCTGTCCTTCTAAAAAGGGGTAATCACAACAGGAACCTCATTAAGATGCATTTAATATTCATTTCAGTTTATCATTCCGCTCACCTTACACAGCTCCGATGTACCAGATGGAAAAGCTGTTGACTAACTAATCTATTCTATGTCATTGTATTTTTCGTAATTTAAGGAAAGTGAAGAGAAAATGTATCATGGGATATGTGCAGAGGAAAATGCAGAGGAAGTTCCCCTCACCTATGCCTTTCAGAAAAGATAGCTGATAAATACATATGTGGAAAAACACTTCTGTCTGGATAAAGAACAATTCAAAACCAAGAGATCTTAAAATATAAACTCTGTGTCTAGTGACTGTTTGTTTGTCATGCTGTTGCAAAGTTGCTTGCTTGCAGAGACATTGAATATTTTGGTTTCATTAATATTTGCTAAATGACTACTGCTCCCAACCTTATGGCAATAGGTTCTAATATTTGCAGTGCCACTCATTTGGGGTAAGACTTCATTTACTTAATTCTTTATAAGATTTTTTTATGGAATATGTTCCTACACTGAGGCATATGAATGGCATGCTGTACCATGTAGTATAATACTGCCTTAAGGCTGTCAACTGCAGTTTTACAAATCAATATACTTTTCAACATCCTTTACAAAGTAGCCCACATGGCTACAAAGGGTTTTTAACAATGGTCCAGTGTGTAACTTTAGTCAGTTCAGTGTCTACTTTTAAAATAAGGAAAAGTGAAATGAGAGAGAGGTTTTGAGGTTGTTGGCTACAAAGGACCAACTCATGGGATCATAATGAATTCTAATTTATTGTACAGGATGTGACGTTACCAATAAAATCAGAAATGAAAACTTTGAGTTATGAAGGATACTGGGCACCTTAATGCACACGCGCACACACACACTCACTCATTCAAACCCATGTCACTCAAACTCGTGTATGGTAGCTGCTGTAGTGATTGTGAGAGCACTGGTGTCAGGATATCTACCTATCCAAGGCCCTGGAGTCTGCTGTCAATGGTCAGCTTCCTGCAACACAAGGTATTCTGCAGAAGGGGGTCGCCTGCTTGTCCTTCTGTCTCGGTAGGTCAGGTGCTGGATGAGAGGGAGCCACTGAGGGTCACATTTCACCGCCATTTATCCCTTTCTGGCAGACTTGTGTGATTTCCCCCAGCATCATTCTGGCTACTCAATCTGGAGGTTGGGAGTCAGTTTCTGCATTTTAATTAATTAACAATGGTATTGTTAAAGGTTGCAGGAATAGTCAATAGGGTGGGTGCTCAGTCCCAGGAATCAGGTCCTTGACTTGATTAACCTAAAATGGCTTGTAGAGTTTTGCAATGGTAAGATTCTCTGGCTAGGCTATTGTCATTTAATTATCTACTGATAATGGTACACTTGCGTTCACTCAAGGGGGACTAGCCCAATATAGCAGATTTTATCACCTTTTCATTTACAATTTCAGTGCGGTTTTTAACTAAGGTCCAGTGTGTAACTTCATTCTACAGGGAGTACATTCCTTAAGGGTTTAAAAGTATAAAATATAAAATGCCATGGTAAAGATGAGACAGATGAAATATAAAAATGCACTGTGAGAAATATATAAAATGCCATATGAGGTAGTGAGGATCAAAGGCTACTGGGAACAGTAAGTGAGTTAGGTTAGCACCAGGATATATTTAGTCTTTGCAGTGGATATTTTAGTTCTTTTGTTTTCTTTAGTGACACTGAAATTAATTGATATGTAGATGTAGTTTCTAGGTTTCTCCTACAGAAAGCCACTTCAGCTTCCTGGCTTGCTCTGAGCCCTGCCACACCCAGGCAGTGAGTGTGCTAGGTCTCTGCCAATACTTAGAAGGAAAAAGAAATACACAAAGTGGAAGGTGGGGGAAGGTGCAGGCAAGAAGGGCCTTCTGTTATATCAAAGTCCAGAAGGAAAATGTACAAAGGGGGTTTTCTGCTACGAGGTGATGTTTAAAGGTGAAACAAAGATTCTAAATAGATGGAAAAACACAAGTGAGAAAATGATTGTGAACTGTGGAGAGATGTGGGGAACACTGCTTTTCCTTTGCTAACAGCTCAGGAAACGTTGTTTTCTTTGTGTGATATAAGAGAAGGGATGTTTCCTCAGAGCTGCCACTTCTAATTGGCTCATGAAGTGAAGGTCTAAGACACAGGGTGCCTGATGTGCAAACTGCAGAAGAAACAAGGTCTGGGTGGGGAATTTCTGTGGATCTGTCTTCCTATCTTTGGTGGGGCTAGAACCCAGCCTATCAGTGAAGACAGCAACCCAACTAGGGAGTCTTTCATTCACTTACCTCCAAAGGAAGAAGTGCTTCACTATAAACTCATGTTTCCCCCCAGAGGGAGAAAGATGAGCCATGATTGCCAGCATCCATTTTTCTGGGTGGGGAGAAGGGATGGGGGGAGGAATTGAATGCCTGTGACATAAATACACTATTGATTGTGTATATACTTTAAATGATTAAATTTTCTAAGATGAATTTTCTGTGATGGAGAGTACTATGGCAGAGGTACAAAATACTTTATTGCAGATGTGTACTTTCGCAACCGAAATGATTTATGGACAAATTAGTTTTTCCTAAGGAAATTTGTGAATGACTGTGAATATTTACATTATGTGTTTTTTGACAATTCACAAAAAGTGAAAACTACTGAATACACATTTTTTGGGCAAGTAATATTTGCTAGTGCATAGCTACTTTAGGTTTCTTGTTCTTGAAGCCAAAGAATTTAAGTGGATCTAAAAATGCCTGGTTTCTTTCTCTAATAAACTGAGTGTTACTAATTAAAGCAACAAAAATATTACATCTTATCGTAAGAATTTGATAATGCAGTAGCTGTGGCTTGCCATCAGTCTATAATAAGTTACAATAAAATTACGATAATATATGTACATATAACTTCCTTTGCTGAAATAAAACCGAATTAATAACTTTTTCTGTTTATAGAAACAAACACTATTTAATGCCTGTTCATTCTCAAAACATTTTTCATACACAATTAATAAATTTATTTAAAATGGAAAGAGAAGAGATGGTTAATAACAACAGTGGCAACTTCCTTGCGTGGCCATTTCAAACCAGGATTATTAGACGGAAAATATGCATCTCTTTCATGAAGCATGGCACTTTTTCATATAAATTCTGTATTCTAGTGGTTAGAAAAGGACACTGGGAATCAGTTGACTTGGGTTCTAGTTCTACCATCCGATTCTGGTACTCATCAGCAACTTGCCCTCAACAAAACACTTTGGGCCAGGCTCAGTTCTAACTATTAGACATCTAACTAGATTTGTACCCTGCTGAGGTCCTGAAAATCCCTTAATTCCACTTGTGTGACATTCTGAGATGCTACTGCTCAGTGGTTAATGTGCATTTATTAATTGTATAATTAAGTACTAAATAAATGTACAGTAACCAGAGTTAGCACGCAGTAGGACCAGCAAATGTCTTTTAAGTAGGCTAATAATTCTACACATTAGCATATTAGCACTGTTATCACTGTGATGTACTACTGAACAGTATTGTTTGGCTACTGTGCAGTTAGCATTTCATGTAGATACACCCCCAATCATCTTACCTTTAAGACTGAATCACAAAAACAGCAAGGAGGAGCAGGCCCTAGCAACCTTTTGCATTCATAATTTTTCAGGACTTTAAGTGGGGTGGAATAGAATTACATGTAGGTACCCAATAGGAAGAATATAATCTGGCCTTTTCTTAATGCATACATTCATTTTGTCCTCTGTAAAATTGTCATAATATTAACCGGTTGTGTAAAGTGTTCTAAGATCTTTAGAAAAGTACCATACAAAAATGAAATTATTAGTACTATTTTTTAGGCTCTGTCACTAGTAAAATTTTCAAATTCATTTGTTTAATTATCTTCCTTGTTGATTATCAGAAGATTAGGGAGGAATGAGAGAGTTTAATTTTTTTTAAATGAAAGATTTTTTTTTTGTTTTTAGGGTCAGATTTTGAATCACATTAACACATTTAAAGATGCATATATGTGCCTGTAGAAACGTATAGAGATGCCTGAGAAAGCTAGGAACCTAACTCACTTTGAAAGCAATCTTCAAATTTCTAAACACTAGACTCAATAAAAATTCAGAATTTCTATCCTGAGGGAAATCCCAAGAGTTCAAAATTCAGATGCGTCTCAAATTAAGCTGAAAGTAAATTAAGATTGTTTTGAGAAACAAAATATTTTGTTTTGACATTTAAAGAAGGTTGCACTGTTTTTGCAACCTTATTGGGACAGGTTCACACTGGAAAGCCACTGCTGCACAGTGCATGTGCCCTCTTAACTTGGTAGCACATGTCTCCCTCCTTTTGCCCATCATGACTTGCTATTCCTTTAAGATTATTTAATTATGGGGAGGTGATACTTGTGGTCACTTGGTGGACTTGCTGCAATCACATCTGTGTTGTTCTTCTGTCTCCTCTCCTACACCTTGTTCCTTTCTACTGAGGTGTTGTTGTCAGATCTTGATGGTGAGTCTGGCTTCTACTTGGTTCTCTCCCTTTCAGGTGCTGCATAAGGATTGAACTCATGTAGGACATCACCTGCTTCTCTGCTTTAAAGGATTAGAATGTAAACAGGTAACTGAACTTAAATTGCTCAGGCTAGTTGACCAGGCAAGGCATAGATGCCTCAGTATGGGCTGAGCCTCCTTCCTGGGTTAATAGACTTAGTCCACCTTGCCTTGAGGCACCATTTCTGGTTGCCTTTGTCTGGGCTCCCTGCCTGCTGGCAGGTTGCTCCGGGTCCGCAGGCTCCCTTTGCCTACATCCTGTTGACACTGGATTTATGACTGAGATTACCTTGTTCCTGGTGGACTTAAACCGTTAGACCAACCATGGGTACTCAATTTGATTATGGGCACATTTTATTAATACACAGTAATAGCAGATAAGAATGCAGGGAAGCCAAACAAAATAGCCTCCCCAATTCTATATCTACCAGTCCTAGGGCTGTTACAAAGGGAAGGTACATCTGGCTAGTATGTGAGCTTCACCCTGAGGCTCTGTCTTGAATGTCAGATGTCAGCAGCCTGGAGGTTGAGGCCCACCCCCTGCCAATGGGGTGGGTGAGATGGGCTGTTGGTGTGCCCTATGTTCGTGGTGGCCTCGGGTTTCCACCTCAGGGACACTTGGCTGTTTTGAAATTTCTCCTTTTGTCTTCTTTTGCTCCTCTGACTTTTCATTCTTGGGCACCATTGATTGGTTTCCTGGTGCTCATCTTACTCTCCATGTTCTGTTCTGTCAGCATATTCCTTTGTTCCACAAACCCAACACATGCACACATCTTAATTTGGTTATTTACCAGGCCTTTTAATTTGATCTGTTCACCAAAACCAGAAATTTCAAGGACTCTGCAGTTGGGCACTGTGACCTAATGCCACCTTATCTCATGTTATGAAACAATGTGGTACATGTCTTTAATTTCCCAGCCTGTGTGTCTGCTGGCTTCAGACATAGTGGGCCTTGAAGGAAACTTTGTCACAAACAGATTTTTAGAAACCAACCCTCGCCATTGCCCTGGACCACTGTTCTAATGCAATATCTAGTTTACCTACGAGCCATTTTCCAAAAGCAAACCTCTAAATACTATTTTCTAGCCATGGCATGGTGCTGTGCAGACTCCCCCAAGATGGCTCTGCATGGGTTTTGCACTCTGCTTAGCTGCTTTCTGGGGCACTCCTGGCCTGTAGTCTTCCCTGCTGGTCCTAGAGCACTGGCAGGCTGATTGTACAGCTCCTCTGGCTGTTTTCCTTCTTAGGTCTTTCATGTTGCCCATTCCTATCCCTGCCTGACTTTCATTGACCCATGTAAGGTCCCCTGAATAGTCTCGGCCTTGGTAGTATCCACTGCAGTGAGGTCCTCCACTCCAGCTGTGGAGGGGACATGTGGGCTTTCTCCTTGAGCCTCAGAGCATCCCCCTTCCTTTTCCAGCCAGCCCTTTAGCCTGGCTCTTTCGGGTTCTGGGGCAATCAACATGCTTCTTCATGCTGGCATGATCAGATTGCAGCCTGGCCAAGTAGCCACTGGGTTGACTTCAAGTAGTTGTGTATAAATCCGCTTGAGTGGGGCTTTGTGCTTTTTCTCTCCCCCTGAGCTTATGCTGACAACGAGCTATGAGGTAAGTTGGCAGTTTGGGCAAGGCCCTGTCATATGTATCAAAATGTTTCATTTAAATCAAAAGTTCAAAAGTTTTCCTCTTGATAGATTGTTTTGACATTACTTTAATTTTAAGATTAATATATATTACAGAAATATAAAGTTGAAAGAATAAATCCAAAAAGGAACATTTGAATGTCTCTTATTAAATTCCTCTCAAATAAATCAATTACACTAATATGTTCCTGTGGAATTTTTTAACTTTGTATAATCTGTTCTATAGGAACATGTTTGAGCAGTTTCACTAAGTACATGCTATAGCTGACACTTAGTATCCACACAAATTAGAAGTTAATGGAAGAACTTCCTTCAAGTATCATACATAACCACATGAAATATTGTTAAATATGAAATGTAGCTATGAAATATAGACAAAAATGACTTCCATGTTTCAGAAACCAGACTGCTTTAAGTTGAAGATTTAGGATAGTTTTGTTAAAATATTACATTAAAATCAATCCTGCTTGGAAATATAAAACAATATTCTTATTGGGTGCACATTACAGTATAATGGGCCAGATACAGGCTTTTTGTAAGGATGGAAGAGATTACATTTGTTGTCATTTGGAAGTAGTTCTTTGTGGGAGGTGCCAGATGTATAGAAATAAAGTGACATTGAATAAGGGGCTTTCTTACCAGTTTTCACTTTAGTTATTCTAGTAGCACAGTTCTAAGGTCCTGGGAGTTTGTAATGTAGGACCAGTGTCATGTAGCCACTCCAGTGACATAGCTGGAACTAGGAGCCAACTCTCTTGAATTTGGACCTACATAGCCAAACTGTTCCCTGTGATCTGAAACAGCTTGTAACAGCTGCATTTTACTACACTGTACATGCAGGTTGTATTTCCTTGCTTTACATTTTTATAATTAAAAAAGCTGATCCATTTAATTGAGGTAACAGGAAAAAAAGTCAATTTCTGATTTTAAAGACCAAACGAAAGCTGATGGAAACAATAATCAAACCTGAACAAACGTGATATATTTTCTGTTCCTTTTGAACATTTGCTCCCTTTTCCACCAACTCCACTAAAACGTTTATGATCCAGTGAAATTAGGTTCCTTTATCTCTCTAAGAAAAGGTCATATGACGATCCCTTACCTCTGTCTGATCACCTCTTGCCATTTACAAGTGCTGTGATGCAGTGTGAATGGTAGAAAATTCCATCCTGAACAATCATTTTTTGTTTGTGCTTTCAAGGTTTCTAATCAAAGCTGGCATTTTATTGTCCTTGCTGATTATTTTCCTGTTAAAAACATCGCACCTATGCCTGTGTGCTTCAAATATTTACCTGTCCACCTTGAAACCTAGCATTCAGAGAAAAAGTGCCCATCTCTCTCTCTCTCTCTCTCATACACACACACACACACACACACACACACACACAATATGGTGGAATTTGTAATGGATGGAAAGCATACGTGAAAGAAAAAGAAAGAAAGAAACAAGGGGTATGTACTTTTAAAAAGTCCTAGATATAAATCCCTTTAAAATTTTTTATACTTTTGCAAAAAAAGTAGTAATAAGATTAGAGGGTAATAAATGGCTCCTGCCCTTGTGGAGACTTCTGCTCAATCATAGTAATTTTGATTCTTTTCCCTTGACTTCAGTAGTAGTTAAACCTTTCCTTTGCTTCCCACGGTTACTTTTTTTTCTTTCTACAATGTCAAATATAATTAGATTTTAGTAACATAAAGTAATAGTGACTGGCCTCAGAGAGGCTGTGACAGCTTAGTTGTGTTACTGACAAGGTGAAGTCTAACTGAACAGAATATTATAGGGATTAACTAACATTATCAAAGATTTCTGCTAAGCAACATAGACTGACAGATTTGGATGCATCTAGAAATATGTATCTTTTTGCTATGTGCCAAGAGATCCCATCCACACTCTTTCAATTCACAGATGAAAAAAAAAGAAATAGTTAAGGTGAGGTTATGGCTTGCAAATATCTACTGCTTAAAATAAAAGCCACTAACCCCAAGAATTTCAGAGTTAAGTTTAAATTTACTTGGGTTTCCTTTAATTGAAATTTATAGTTAGGGCAGCCAGTCTTAACTAAGGCCTCCTGTTCCCTTTGACTGGAGATCAATGATTCACACTGTAGAACAATGCTTTTCTAATTTGTTCCACATGCATATTTTTCCATTATTAGATGTAATGCATTGTCACACACTGGTCTTTTCTGTTTTCAGATCCTACACATGTCACGATTAAGGTGTAGGAATGTTTTGAATGTGGGAACATGTTATCCGTGTTTTCAGCAAATCTTGGATAATTGGTAAATCCATCATATAATTAGGCTTTTTTTCAGTGGCCATGTCAAGCATCTTCAGCACATTGTAGAACTGGCCTTGTTGGAGGATGGAAGAATGATTGCCTTAAGTAAACTATTTGTCTAATGCAGATCCAGGGGGTTTAAAGGGAGTGCAGTGGTGTGATCAGACCTGTCTTTTGGTGTAGCTCACTTGCTAGTGACTCCAGTCCCCGACAGCTGCAGTTGTCTAGGTCCCCTACAGAATCTAAGGAGTGGCTGCAGCCCTGAGATGGTGGGGGATACCTGGGGGACCAATCAGGAAGCAGGTGAGGGCACTCACCTGGCATTGTTGCTGTCCCTGGCTAACCAGGAGCAGGCAAGCCCCAGGCCACTTCTGCTCTGATCCAGCTAGGGGCTGCCAGTAATTGTTGCATGGGCAAATCACTGATCCCTGTCACCTTGTCAGGGTTTTCCCCTGTGGTTTGGGGCCTCAAGCTGCAGGGAGAAGCTACTCAGGGTGCTAGGCTGGGGTGGGATCAGTGGCAGCAATGGGCATCAAACAGTTGCCTGCCAAGTTCTGCCATGGTGCAATGTACCTGTTTCAGCCACCCCTGTGACGCAGTTGTATCACCTGTACCACCCATGGAATCCCCATGAAATCCTAGATCTACCCATGTCTATTTAGAATTTGTAATGTATTGTAGGTTTATTTTGTATGTGACTCTAAAGAAGGTTTCAGTTGCCATCACTTAAAAAAATCCTATTTGCTGTAACTGTATAGATGAAAATCTCACGGTGAAAGGTGTCTAATCATAACTTTCTGCTTTTCTTAGCACAGTACCATGAGGGCAGAGTTAAAGCAGTTTGGGTACATACAATATAAATATTTAGACTTTCTGTTTTTTAGGTTTCCTGAAACTCCAAATGATCATGTTAAGATTTAGGTACTAAACTCCTTAAGGAGAAGAAAATCAGACTCACAATTAGAAGTATATATTTCTGTTTGTGTGTGTGTGTGTGTGTGTGTGTGTGTGTGTGTGTGTTGATGCAGTAAAATTTAAAATGAATTGGAGATGGGGCTCCCTAATAAGGTCCTGAAATAGAAGGATGCATTAAAATTCTTCCCTTGTTTTGTGTCTTTGAAGCCAAAAGAGGGAGCTAGAGAGAGCTCAGACTTAGTTCACTGGACTCTGACTCATCAGTTCATTCATTATTGATATCTTCTTTAACAATCAGTGCTTATCTTTTATGCAACAACATTCTGTCAATTGCCCCAATCATAAAGGATGTGCAGTTTGTCCTACATATTTGGCATATTAGATTAGGGCTGTCTAACTTCTAAGCTGTCTAGGTCTACAGCAATGGGACCCACAGCAGTGGGGGGCATGGGCCCCTTAAGCAACGCACTATATGTCCTCCTGCTGCATGTGGCTGGGTGCCCTGTCTGTTGCACTGCACACCCAGATACCACTCCCTACTCTGCTGCACCAAGCACCTGGACACCTTACATCACCTAGCCATGCGCCCTGCTACACCGTGCTTCTCAGAAACCCCATGCCACAGGCTCACCCAGTCAAAGGCATAGTAGTGAGCCTCTGTGACCATGGCAGGACTAGCTGCTATAGTACTTATTACTCTAAATTTTTGGTGGGATTGAGTGTAAGACTGATGACCAGTGAGACTATTTTGGTCACAATTTGAAAACCTTGTTAGGATACACAGCAGCAAAAACTTGTTTGTATTAAAAAGACTGCTTACGTAGCCCTGGATTCAAGGGAAAAACAGGTCTACTGGCCAGGCTCTTCCGTTCCCTTGGGGAGCCTCACTGCTTTTGTCTGTCTTTTTTGCTGAGCCTTGGGGAAGTACAAAGTCACGTGGTTTAACCACAATTATATACTTAATGCAGAGTTGTCCATATTTGGTTATGCATTGGTGCTATGCCAATTCTTTACTATTTCCTTGTATTACATTAGTGGACCTTATTACTATCTGTAGTATATGCCAACTCATGTCATTGCTACATATGTCAAGCTTAGGTCATGTCATGGTCAGGCCTATATTACATATGGCCCATGTTGCACACAGCTTATAATGCATGTATGGCCTACAGTAGTGATTGCAGTGGAGTCTGAACAGATTGGGAGTGGGTCTCAGAAGATGCAACTTTCTCATGAAGTCATGGGGCATCTACACACCTGACCAATGTGTTTATCAGGAGAAGCAAACTGTGGATCATCTCCTGAGATGACCTGCCTTGTAGCACCACAGTGTACCTCACAAAATCTGGCAACATTGACCTCAGAAGCAGTGGCCTGTGCAGAATATTGGGAATAGACCATATAGAAAGGTTGGATTGGAGCCACAAAGAAGAAGAAGTGATTGCAGCTGTATGATCAGCCACTGCTGTGGTTGTGGCTGTTTTTGCACCCTCTGGAAGGCTGCACCCAGAGAGCAGTGGTGGGTGGGTCATTTTTGACCTGGAGGGATGTGGGCAGTGGGGTCCCCCAGGGCTCGGTCCTCGGATCTGCACTGTTCAACATCTTCATCAGTGATTTGGATGAGGGGGTAAAAAGCACCCTGTTCAAATTTGCTGATTACACTAAGATGTGGGGGGATCTGGGAATGCTAGATGGGAGGAATAGGCTACAACCGGACCTAGACAGATTACAGGGGTGGGCAGATGAGAATAGGGTACGTTTCAACACTGACACGTGCAGGATGATGCACCTGGGGAGGAAGAACCAGTAGCATACCTACATGCTGGGGAACTCCCTTCTCATCAGTGCAGAGGCAGAAAAGGATCTTGGAATCACTGTTGAAGCCAAGATGAACATGGGCCAGCAGTGTGGGGATGCAGTCAGGAAGGCCAACTGCACCTTGTCATGCATCTACAGATGCATCTCAAGCAAGTCCAAGGAGGTGATCCTCCCCCTCTATGCGACACTGGTCAGGCCGCAGCTGGAGTACTGCGTCCAGTTCTGGGTGCTGCACTTCAAGAGGGATGTGGACAGCATGGAAAGGGTCCAGAGGAGGGCCACTTGCATGATTGGGGGCAGCAGGGCAGGCCCTATGAGGAGAGGCTTCAGGACCTGAACCTATTCAGCCTCCACAAGAGAAGGCTGAGGGGGGATCTAGTGGCCTGTTACAAACTAGTCAGAGGGGACCATCAGGCATTGGGGGAGTCCCTGTTCCCCCTGAGCACTACCAGGAATGACTAGAAATAATGGTCACAAGCTGGCAGAGGGTAGATTCAGACTAGACATCAGGAGGTGCTACTTTGTGGTCAGGGCAGCTAGGATCTGGAACAATTTCCAAGCTAGGTGGTGCTGGCTCCTACCCTGGGGGTCTTTAAGAGGAGGCTAGACGAACACCTTGCTGGGGTTGTTTGACCCCAGTACTTTTTCCTGCCATGGCAGAGGGTTGGACTTGATGATCTATCTGCTCAGGTCCCTTCTGACTCTACTAACTATGAAACTAACCCACCCTGAATTACAGTACTGCTCTCAGAATTGTGGACTGTGTTTTGCTACACAATCCTATGCCCTGACACAGGGAAGCCAGAGGTAGAGAGCCTAGAGACCCTGGCTGCTTCTGAAACTAAAGCAATGGGAGCCCAGGTGAGAGCTCAGGAATCATAATTGAGCCCCTGTATGGGCTGAATATGGCCCACAGGCCAACTGTTCCAGAGCCCTGTATTAGATAATAATGACACAGTTAAAATGGATTGCTGTGTTTTGCTATTCTGAGAAATGATTTGAAAAACATCTGAGATTCAGATGTTCCAAAACTGATAACCATGTGCATACTAATGGTTATCAGTTAGAAAGGATGAATTTCCACCAGTTCCAACAGAAGAGCTGCTTCTTGTTTCCTGGGTTTTTTTCATGTATTTTTCAATGATGATTGATTGAAAACTTGGGAGACTATCACCGCAGAATTAGAAAAGCCATAGCAGAAGCAGTATTCTTCATATCAGGACCATCAAAAGTTCTCCTTTCTTGCCTGAAAAATATTTTTAAGCAGTAGGAAAAACAATCTGCTCATTCAGTTTTTGGAATTTCAAACTGCAGCTGAGGATCCTAATTAGTGCTAACAATAGTGGCATTTTTTTTTGCCTCAGAATCTTCTCTTAATGACATTCACTTTAACTTATTATGGTTCAGCAGTGGCCATGCTATAGTGAAGTTTGTTACAGATTTCAGTTTCAACAGGAATTTCAATGATGTATTTTGCAAAATCGTATTGAAATGACTACAAAAATTATAAAATACAGACTATGACAACTACTTAAAATATTCATGAGTTATAATGAAATTACTGATTGACAGAAAAAGGCCAAGAGCTTAAAAAATCATTTCTTCAGGGAATTATTTTACTTAGGGTTACCATATATCCAGGTTTTCCTTGACATATCTTCTTTTTGGGTCCTCCCATCTGTGTCTGGGTGTTTTTTTAAAATATAAGGAAATGTTTTGGATTTTTCTCTGCTGGCACTTCCCAGCTTGGCCCAGCAAGTTGCTGCTTGGGGCTGGGGGCTGTGGGGGAAGGTGATTAGAGGAAGGGCATCACATGCTCTGTATGCAGGCCCTAGAAGCTGCAGGCAGGTAAGAGAGAGAGAGGAAGTGTGTGTGTGTGTGTGCGCATGTGTGCGTGTGCGTGCATGCATGCATGCATGTGCATGTGCCTGCTGGTGCTTGGGCTGCAGCAGGGTGGGGAGGCAGGAGAAGGGGTGGGGAGGTTCTTCGGGGGCAGCAGGGAGCTGCATGGGGAGCAGAGGGCTGCAGGTCAGGAGTGAGGGGTATAAGCAGGGACAGAGGGCTGCAGGTTGGGAGTGAGGGGCACCAACATAGTCTGGGGGTCACGGTACTGTGGGTCAGGAGGGGCAACAGCAGGGCTGGTGGCGGGGGAGACTATGGCTTGGGAATGTGGGGCAGAGGCAGGGCATGGGCACGGCCCCCCACAATCATATACCTCCTCCACCCTCTCTTTTCCCATAAGTGTTTTCTTTTTTGAAACTGGAAATGTGGTAACCCTATTTTACTGTTTGTTTTTTTTTAATAATTTCCTTTGTGTTATCTTGTGCAAGAAATTTAGAATACTTGGTGACCTCTCCTATAGCCATGTTGTTGCTCCTTGTGTACTGGTTTCTAGAATGTCAGTTATGTCTCCCGAGTGTTTGCTGGTAGAATGTTTGATAATTTTTTAAACTAATGGATAAATATGTTCCCAAAGCAGTTCAGTGAATTTTAATGTGGCAACATTTGCAAATGCTGTCAACTGGGTAGGGCAAAGAGAGGGGAAAAAGTTACTCTCTTGACATAAAAAGTTACATTCTTGACAGGACCTCAGCAGTTTTAATGCAGAATAACGTCTCAAAAACGTGAAATATTTGTCAGTCTGATGAGTTGATCTACTGATATAATTGATAAAACTTTGTATTAGGGCATTGCTAAGGATCACACATTTGATTGAACTTGAATACTTATTACCTTTCTTAAGGCCTTGTTACACAGCAATTTTGGGTGGCTTTTGGAGCTTTTAACCCTTGGATTGTCCACACATTAACACCTTAAAATGGTTTTAAGCATTCATTATGTGGCTCAAAGTTATGCCACTCCAGGACAGGATTATCTCTTCTCTGCACTACCCAGCTCCCATTCCATTAAGGTATGGCTACTCCCTACAGATGTGCTGCCCAAGCTGAAGTCCTCAAAGTATCCAAGGATCTCTCATACTCCCACCTGGCTTACCAGCCCTATAGTGACAACTCTCAGCTACAACTACCAATCCAGTCCTTGCTTACCAGGCCTCTAGTAGCAAATCACAGCTGTGTAGATAGGGGACAGTAGAAGAAGGTTGCTAAACTAAGAGTTTGACTGCTCCTAATGCCAAGCTAGCACTGACACTGATCAACTTTTATGTCTCACACTGTAAGGGGTACCAAGGCCCTCGGGCTAAAAACAGACAACTGGTTTAATGAAGCCTCGATTAGGTCAGGATATGTTTTGCACTAAAACAGACGTGGCACAGCCATTTACACACTAAGCTTGAATAGCAATTAAGTTGAATTAGCTGTCATTCTTTTGAGACAAAGTGTTAATTAGAATAATTAACAAACTTAATGTGGGACACTGAGCTTAGTTGTCTGTAAGGTCTGGATTTGATGTGGCACAAAACACTCTGATGCAAATCAAACCTGTTGTCTATTTTAACCTTATATAGGAAGCAAGTGTGATTGGTGCCTCCTTAGTCTGGTGGGGCACAATTTGTGGGTGGGACTTGGCAAGAAAAACTTGCAGCATCCTTATAGGCTCAGCAGTGCTACGCTGGCTAGCACTATGGAAGAAAGAGACTTGGGGGTCATCACTGACCACAAGATAAACATGAGCCTGCAGTGTGGTGCTGCAGCTAGTAAAGCAAGCAAAACGCTGGCTTGCATCCATAGATGCTTCTCAAGCAAATTCTGGGACGTCATTCTCCCCTTGTACTTGGCCTTGGTGAGGCTGCAGCTGATTGTCCAGTTTTGGGCCCCACAATTCAGAAGGGATGTGGAGAAGCTTGAGAGAGTCCAGAAAAGAGCCACGCACATGATCAGAGGTCAGGAAAACAGACCTTACGACGATAGGCTGAGAGCCATGGGGCTCTCTAGCCTAAAAAAGCGCAGACTCAGGGGTGATCTGATGGCCACCTATAAGTTTATCAGGGGTGACCACCAGGATCTGGGGAAACGTTTGTTCACCAGAGCACCCCAAGGGATAATGAGGTCAAACAGTCATAAACTACTACAAGACCATTTCAGGCTGGACATAAGGAAGAATTTCTTTACTGTCTGAGCCCCCAAGGTCTGGAACGGCCTGCCATCGGAGGTGGTTCAAAGACCTACATTGAACACCTTCAAGAGTAAATTGGATGCTTATCTTGCTGGGATCCTATGACCCCAGCTGATTTCCTGCCCTTTGGGCGGGGGGCTAGACTTGATGATCTTTCGAGGTCCCTTCCAGCCCTAATGTCTATGAAATCTATATGAATGTCTGAATCTAGGGAAAATGGTAACAAATGTGATATGGAAATTAGGCACAATAATTTACAGTTCCATTATGACATTTTTAGTGTTACTGGTCACAACAGAGGTACTTGAAGTTTGTACTCCCACCCTTTTATTTAAGGAGAAAACCGTAAGGTTCTTGAAAAGTAATTTATCTGTGGTATTGTGGTTCAGCCCTTTGGGCTATGTGCATTTGAGATAAGAGTGTCAAAGGCTAGAATGTAAGAGGTCAATAACAGAATGGTTTATCTTGTTGCAGCCTCAAAGATAGATAATACAGAATGCATTGTTTGCCTCTGTGACAAAGGCAAAACAAACAAAGACAAAATCGCAAGGAAAACACCAGTTTTAAATTTAAGGAAACATGGCTTTACATATTTAATTTCACTTCACATACTGTTTTTTATTAACTACTCATCTCCTGTTTCTTTGTTTCAGCTGCACAATCTATAGGGGAATGATGATGGTTTATATATTTTAAACAAGGTATTGGTTTCATAAAGACCTTAATGTTCCACTGAAACAGGAAGATATGTTTTAATAGGTTGTGGAAGTGAGCTTGGTTTAATACCAGGGGAATGGAACTGAAACCAGGCTTTTGTCATCAGGCTGAAAAAGAAGGGGTCATATGGGGCTGTGTTTTAATCTACAACTCCTAGTAAAATTAAAAGTAGGGATGTGTGCCTAGAACCTTAAAAATCAAATCCTACCTCTATATTTGAAGAGTTATAACTAATGAAGAAAAGCCATGAAGCTCATTCAAACACTCCTTCCATTATAATAGGGCTGTATTTTCTGGATTAGTAGTGGTAGTTCTGAGTGATGACTAGGCAGTTTTATATTCACTTACTGATCCCTGAAGGCTGTCATTGCTCTGACCTTCTATCATACCCTGAATCTGACATGCATGCACCAGGCTGTCATTCCAAAAGCCATAGGAAATGTAAATCAAGCATGGCTTTAAGTCATTGTGAGAGTAAAGGACAATGCTGTATAACAAAAGTAAACATTAAAGAGTAGGGAATAATAATGCAAATTCTAAAATAAAGTAAATCTTATCGAGAAGACAAATAAGAGCCTGGGAAGCAAGACAAATATTGAGATCAAAATATGCAATACAGAATCAGACAAATCAATTCTGAGGAGTGAGTGACAGTGATGAGTGATATGTTGACAGGTAAAAATGAGCAAGTTGAAATTTAGATTTCAAATCTGTGAGTTATCTTATTTGCCTCAATCATCTTCTGACTAAGTAAATGTTACAGTGGATCACTGTTTTTAATCGAAATACAAAATGTTTTTTAATCACATGCTCTATTCCAAATTTGAGTTGTAGCTTAAATAAAAGCACTGTGACTAGGGTTTATATTCCCAGATCATGCCATTGTGTCATCCATACAGAACCAGTGACAGGTGTTGGTGTTCCTGCATTGTGCCACACTGCAAGGGATGGAAAGGTGTGAAAAAATAGAGTGATATTGTATACTAGTACTGTAGTATACAAGGGACCAGAAAGTGTTTCTCTACTCCCTCACGCAGACTGGCATTTTTGAAAAGGCAGGATTCCTGCTAGAGAGAGCAATTACAGTTGGCTGGTACTAGAGTGAGGGTCATTGCAAGACTGAGGTCCTGATGAGGTTTATAGGTGGCACTTGGAATCTTGTCCCTGATTCCACTGCAAAGTCTGTGGTTACAAGGCAGCTTATAGTCTCTCAGAAGATGCAATCATCCTCCCAAATGCTCAAGACCCCAATGCAGCCCTGGTAGCTACCCAACAAGTGCATCTTTCTCTCCCATCTCCATTCCCTGAGATGCCAAGCAACCCCGCCTCCCACAATGGTCTAGCTGCCCCTCTCACTGCCCCCTCACTGCCACTTCACGGCAGACTAGTGGTAGTGTGGAACACAGAGAGCTCATAGCAGCTCAGGAGCAAGGGGGTTGCTCATACTGAGCAGTATCCCTGGCCTTTGGAACATACCATCATAGGCAATGTCCAGACCAGCAGCATGGACATTTGTTTCCCTGGGGACAAGTAGTAGTGGCACTTGTCCCTGAGGAATGTCCATGCCACACACGCTCTGGCATGCAGCAGGCTATCCTGCATAGGGTAGAGGAGGCTGGGGCCAGCAATAGTGCTGGCGTCAGCAGCCTTACTTGGGATTCTAGGGGCCCCAGGGACGTGCAGCCTTGGCATTCCTGCAGCAGGGAGCTTGGCTGGCAGCTGGGGCATGGCTTCAGCTGGCCAGGCTCTGGTTGCAGGTGGTGCACATTGCCACCATGTGTGCCACCCCACTTTTTTTTGGCCTTAGTTTTTTTGACCCTGTAATTTCTCAAGGTCAAACCCCTGCTACGGCAGTGGAGCCTGCCACCTACTCAGTGCACAATCCCCTACTTGGTGACTTGATCCCAGGTGTCTTGGACAGGGGAGTGTGTTGCAGATTCTGGACCCAAGAGAGATGCATGGGGCAGGGGACTTGCTATGTTTCCAGCTCCTGTATCTATGAGAGTGCCCAGCTGAGATACTGCAGGGGCTGAAACTTCTGTAGTTATATCTCATGTTATCAGACGAGTCTGATGCATTTCACGAAGCCACAGTCAACAGGAGCAAGACTTGTATATGTGGGGCAATCCCACAGAGGACGCGGCAGCGGCTCAAGAATCCCACCACCACAGAGCTGTGGAGTGGATAAGAGATGTCCTTGAGAGACAGTGATGAAGCAAGGAGGAGATTCTAGAAGCCTCAACAGCTGATTTTGACTACTGGTCACATATTATAGACTCATGGTACTGCAAGCTGTGACACTGGCATGAGAAGAGACTGAAGATATGAAGGTGTTCATCATGATACTGGTGGATGCCTACACCTGGTCTGCTAAAGTACAGGAACAGGGGCTCAAGATACCCATTTGATGTTTTGAGGAGGTTTCCTACCCCTGGGCAGAGTCCCAGAAACAAGAGAGGGAGTTTATGGACAAAGGGAGTCCTGGATCACTTTACAATAATCTACTTTGTCAGTATGCTATGCCTCCTCTACACGGGCCTCATGGAAGGCCTCAGATGTTCCGCAGGAGGTAGGTGGTGGTGATGAACCATGACAAGTACTCTTCGGCCATGATGAGCTGCATGCTCAGAGCCTTTCAGTGCACCCTTGAGGCAGCTGAAGGCAAACTCTATGGTTGTGTGGCACATATTCAGTCAGTGGTTGAAATGTTCTTTCCTGTGGACAGTTGCCCTATGTAGGGCTTTATAAGCCGGGGGGAGAGGGTAGACCTCGATGCTGGAGGAGCCCGGGAGATAGCATTTGTTTTTCACCATCTGAGGCAGTGTGCAGTTGTGGAAGAACCTGGCATTGTGGGCACTGGCCACCCAGCCAGCAAAGATGTTGGTGAAGTGGCCACAGTGGTTGATGACATCCTGCAGCGTGATGGATAAGAAGCCCTTGCAGTTGATGAACTCAGCTGTGTCTTGGGGCAAGCAGAGGATGGGTATGTGAGTGCCATCAACAGCTCCCCTGCAGCTGGGAAAGCCTAGCTAGTGGAGTGGCCATAGAGTAAAGTAAATGGCTTTGTGCAGGAAGCTAGCTTCAAGGATCCTAGGCTGGAAGTCTGTTGAAATCTCTAGTTGTCTGTCTATTTACTTTGTTGCATTGGGCTTCACATTAATGCAGTATTTCACAAAATATAGAAAGGTTTCTACTAGTGGGAACTAATTCCATTCTGTGGAATTGGCAACTATAAATATGGTGGGATGGGATGATGTTGGCAAAGTTCTTGAAGTTAATATGTTTATGGACGCTATTTCTTTCATGCAGCTTTATTCATATGCAATCTTGTTATTGCTTACATGTTGTCTTTGCTTCCTGATTTCTTTTAATACACTGGATACATATACACCAGTGACGGAGAGGGATCCTTTTGGGGAATCTGTAGTTCACCCTGTAAAGGGAGAGGAGCTTAAGAAATCCATCTTAACCAAATGTAAAAGAAAAACTACAGGATTTCTCAGTCCATGAATTGGTGAAGTAAGGACAGTTTTAGCAATTGTACTTCTTCAGACTTTCAAAACAAAATCTATGTAAAATGGAGCTTAAATACTTAGGCAGAGATATCTACTGTATTAAATCCAGCAAGCCTTATCCTTCAGTGACCCATACATTCTGATATTCTTTAAATATAAAATGAACCTTCACTTTTGGTTCTGATTCTACTAATTGAGTCACAAAGGCAGAGGCCCACTGCATCAAAGAGAGAATGTGCAGAGTTCATTACAAGAGTGGGAAGAAAATCAAGCATAGGGCTTTACTTCTTACATTCTTGCTTCAGAAGAATGGATTTCTACCATTCACTCTAGGGAAGTCGGATCAGACATTACAGGACTTGTATGTTGTCTGGATCTGTGCACAGTGCATTCAAAATCTATGTGAAATAGAACCATTTCGAATTGGCAATGTTTCCTGCTCACTTTGTATTTCCTTTGCTTAGGTATGAGCTGATAAAAAGGCAATCAAGACAAATCCCTAAAACAAATCAAATAATAAAGTCCTTTGAAGTTTTACTATTACACTCAAAAGCATAAATAGAACATTCTGAAAATGAAGGAAATAATTTCACTAATCTGGTATTAAAGAATTAGATAAATCAATATCCGTGGCAATTTTCTAATTATCTTCATCATCAGATGCTCTAATTTTAAACTGAGATGCTAAAAAAAAAAGGATCTTAGCATTATCAAAATCATTACATGAAAAAAATTGTGAGGGGACTGGGAGACATGACTTATGAGGAAAGACTGAGAGAAATGGACTTATTTAGTCTAGAAAAAGAGTAGACTGAGGGGAGATTTAATAGCAGCCTTTCACTACCTGAAGACAGTTCGAAAGAGGATGAGCTAGACTGTTCTTAGTGGTGGCAGATGACAGAACAAGGAGCAATGGTTTCAAGTTGCAGCAAGGGAAGGTTAGGTTAAATTAGGAAGAATTTTCTTACTAGGAGGGCAGTCAAACACTGGAACAGGTTATCCAGAGAGGTGGAGGAAGCTCCATCCGCTGAGGTTTCTAAGACTCGGCTAGACAAAGCCTGGCTGGGATGATCTAGTTGGGAATGGTCCTGCCTTGAGCAGAGGGTTGGACTAGATGACCTCTTGAGGTCCCTTCCAACCCGAATTGTCTATGATTCTGTGATACTATGAAATCAGCCTTTTTATTTCTGATAAGATATGTGGTTGGAAGTGAAATGGAAAGAGTAAAAATCAAAGAAAGGCATTTGGAATGTAAATGAAGCAGTTTTCTTCTATTCTAGGTAACTTTGGCCACATTAAGAAAAAATGAGGAACTTTTATGTCATGATATAAATGTTACCTTTGTTTTTCTTCAGTTTCATCAGTTGCCCTTCATCAAATGTAAGTGTCAACTTATGCATATAGGTGGAGAGAGTTTTCCAGAGGGTAGCTGGACCAGCAGGGTTGTGCTCTTCATTCTTTACTCTGAGAGGGAGGTTTCTCCTTCCCTAATAATCTGTCTGCAACAGTCTTGTTTTTGGTATAAGAATAAATAGAACATAGTTTTAAAAGTGAGTTGGAGTTGCTGTCTCAATGGGATTCATGACTTTCACTTTCAGTGGGAGTTAAGGGCCTGAGAACAACTTGTGTTTTTGAGAAACCCCAAAGATAAGTTTTACATTGGTATGTTGTAAGGTTTATGTGGTAATTTTGCTATGCTATGGACTATGGCTAATTGCCATCTGAGAACAGAAAGAACTTCTTTTGTTAGTTCTTTTTCCCCTTAATTTCTCTTCAGCATTTGAAAGCATGGCTATTGGAGAGGCAAATTGTATATGGCTTGTTTTTTCAGGGAAGATTCATAACAATATTTTTTCATAGTTTCATAGTTGGTAGGGTCCAAAGGGTCCTAAGTAGATCATCAAGTCTGACCCCCTGCCATGGGCAGGAAAGATTGCTGGGGTCAAACGACCCTGGCTGGGTGATTATCCATCCTCCTTTTGAAGACCCCCAGGGTAGGGGCGAGCACCACCTCCCTTGGAAGTTGGTTCCAGATCCTAGCCACCCTGACAGTGAAATAGTGCCTCCTGATGTCTAGCCTGAACCTACTCTCAGTCAACTTATGGCTGTTATTCCTTGTTACTCCTGGTAGGGCTCAGAGGAACAGGGATTCTCCAGTGCCTGCTGGTCCCCCTTGGCCAGTTTATAGATGGCCACCAGATCCCCCCTCAGCCTTCTCTTGTGAAGGTTGAACAGGTTCAGGTCCTTTAGCCTCCGCTCATAGGGCCTACCTTGTTGCCCCCTGATCATGTGAGTGGCCATCCTCTGGACCCTCTTGATGTTGTCCACATCCCTGCTGAAGTGCGGCGCCCAGAACTGGATGCAGTACTCCAAGTGAGGCCTGACCAGTGTCGCATAGAGGCGGGGATCACCTCCTTGGACCTGCTTGTGATGCATCTGTGGTTGCATGACAAGGTGCGGTTAGCCTTCTTGACCATGTCTCCACATTGGCAGCCCATGTTCATTTTGGAATCAATAATGACTCCAAGAACCTTTTCTGCCTCTGTGCTGATGAGAAGGAGTTCCCCAGCCTGTAGGTATGCTGCTGGTTCCTCCTCCCTAGGTGCATCACCTTGCACTTGTCTGTATTGAAACCCATCCTGTTCTCATCCGCCCACACCTGTAACCTGTCCAGATCTGGTTGTAGGCTGTCCCTCTCCTCCAGCATGCCCACTTCTCCCCACTTCTTAGTGTCATCCGTGAATTTGAACAAGGTGCTTTTCCCCGCCTCGTCCAAGTCGCTGATGAAAATGTTGAACAGTGCAGGCCCGAGGACCGAGCCCTGGGGGACCCCACTGCAGGTTGAAAATGACCCATCCACCACCCCTCTCTGGGTGTGGCCCTCCAGCCAATTTATGACCCATCTGACTGTAGGCATTGATACCACAGTCGCCTAATTTCTTAATGAGAATAGGGTGAGAGACAGTGCTGAAGGTCTTCCTAAAGTCCAGAAAGACTACGTCCACTGCAACACCTGCATCCAAGGATTTTGTGACCTTGTCATAGAAGGCCACCAGGTTGGTCTGACAGGACCTGCCTTGAGTGAACCCATGTTGGTTGCCCCTAAGCATGATCCCCCGCACTGGTCCCTTGCAGATATGCTCCTGGATAATTTTCTCAAAAAGCTTCCCTAGGACCAAGGTAAGACTACTGGGCCTGTAGTTTTTTGGGTCCTCTTTCCACCCTTTTTTGAAAATGGGGACCACATTGGCCCTTTTCCAGTCCTCTGGCACCTCACCAAAGCACCATGAGTGCTTGTAAAGCTGTGCCAGGGGTTCTGCAATGACCTCTACTAATTCCCTCAGTACTCTGGGGTGGAGATCATCAAGACCTGCTGATTTGAACATATCTAGTCCCACCAGAACTTCCCTGACTAGGGTCCTCACTGACCCTGGGCCTGGCAGCACCTCCCCTGGGCCTGCTCAAAAAAATGGAGGCAAAGAAATTGTTAAAGAAGTTAGCTTTGTCATCTGTTGTAACCACCAGATTTCCTAGCATGTCTTGCAGAGGCCTTATATTACCCAGTACCTTCTTTTTACCCCCTATGTATTTAAAAATGGACTTCTTGTTATCTGTGATCCAGGTCACTAGTCCCAGTTCCATCTCCGCCTTAGCCTTCCTAACAACCCCCTACAGTCTTAAGCAATGGAGGTATAGTCCTCCTTGGTGATGGCCCCTCCCTTCCATTGGGTCTATGCCTCCTTTTTAGCTTTGAAACATTCCTGGATGCTTTTGGTGAGCCATGGGGGCTTTTGAGCACTCTTGCTGCCTTTGAATAGTGTTGGGATTGTTGTCCTCTGGGCTTGGAGGATCCCTTTAGGAACGACCACTCTCCTTGGACTACCAACTCCCCTCCCCTCTGGGGCCTTAGTGCCTCCCTGACTAGTCTCCTTACCTCATTGGAATACACCCTCCTGAAGTCTAGGGCTGTTGCCTTGCTGCAGGCCTTTGACATGCTGTGCCAGATGGTGAATTCCAGTAGGTGATGATCACTATCACCCATGTGGTCGAGAACCCACAGTCCACTCACCAGGTTGTCTCCCATGGCCAGGACCAGGTCCAGCAAGGAATTTCCCCTGGTGGGACCGTGCACCTCCTGGGTTAGATGAAGGTCCTGTAACTTGGCTAGGAACCTACATGAGTGGTCAGACCTGGCTGACTGCTCTTCCCAGCAGATATTATTGGAGAAGAGGTAAGTATTGTGTTCACAATTTCATCAGGAGCCCTCTGGACTAGTGAGACTATTAAAGATGCTCCTCAAAAAACCAGAATATAGGAGCAGGAGTGAATACATTATGAGATGCAATGAATGGGAGGCTAAGGAAAAACCTTTGAGACCAGGAGAAGTTTTGAGGTGTAGTTAGTCTTTAATTTTTCATGTGAGAATGATGGAGAAATAGAGGATATTGGATTTGCTACCGCTCCTTGAGCAAGATCTTTTTTGCCTCGTTTTCCTGGGATAACTGAATTAGCTAAGCATTGATTCCTGGAAAAGAGTGTTAGAAAAATAAAGCTGTGGGCAGCTGGCTTATATGAATTCTTTGTTCACCAATCTACTGGTGGTCACTCCAAGATATGTTATGCTTCTAGTCTCATAAGAGCTTTGAGAATAATCTGGAAGGAAAATATAGGGGATACAGCTAAAACTGAAATGGATGGAGCTACATTTTTGGCCTTGATTAAAACTGCTGCAAATGGGAATGAAGAGCAATTTTATGATCCTTTTGGAATGTGAGAAGTAGAAATTGCAGAAATTATATTATTTCTAAAAGTAGTAGCATAACTTTTCAAAGTAATTTAATGTTTTCTAAGAAAGTGAATTGAAAAAAGGGTTTGAATAAGATTGAAATGAACTTCTTTAAAAGCCAGGTAAATATCTGGGGGGAAAAAACATTTTTCTGTTTTCTGACCTCTAATTAAAACCAAAGGAAATGGGTATAATTGTCAAGTTTAAATGGGCACATCTCCATTGACTTCAAGAGAAAGGTAGAATTAAGAATTTTGCCCGAGTTGATACCCTGTAGACCATGTGTGAATATTTCCAAGTGTCTTGGTGCTTTAATCTGGGGTTGAACTGCAAATTTATATTTTTCCCATTTATTAAAAGTGACAATTTATTCAAGGTGATAAGGTTTTGAAAGCAGGAGAATTGTTATGGGCTTGACCTCTTTGCACTTGAAAGCACTGAAGCAAAAAAATCTGAAGTGGACGTGGGAGTGGATTTTTAAGTACAGCAGTTAAGCAAAAGGAGGCAAATGATTACTTAAAAAGAATACACAAGTGTGGAATTGGATGGGCAGAAGAGAAGAAAACACATGGCAGCTTCCCAGGGTTTGGCATTTTTGATTATTCATGCAGTGTGATCAGCTCTCTTCAATTGCTATCAAAACTCTGGGAAAGAAAAGGAAGCTCTCTGAATAATTTAAAGCAACACACTCACTTTAGTCATCAGTATCTTTGTTCTTTTATGTAGCTATGATTCCACAGTGGGCATTTCATTTTGTCTGTGATAGAACCGTCTTGATGTCTAGCAGCAGAAGAGCAGAGTGCTAGAAATAACATTTGTTATTGTGCTTAAGTTTTAAAAAAGACAAAAAAAACTCCACTTGTATAATGGAATATTACCAAGATCTGAGTAGTAAAAGCTTCCTTTGATAGACATCTGTTAGTTGGTCATTGCTGGGACTTGAATTGGGTGAATAAGGAAGAATAAAAAATGAATTGATCTTTAAGTCTTTACTGTTGGTGAAGGTTTTGCTTGACTTTTAATTAAATTGGATTTCTGAAGCTGTCTTTTCTTGGTATTTGGCCACTGCAATCACCCTAATTATGGGAATTACAACAGAATACGGAAATGATTTGAAATCAGACACTTATTATTTATACTTTGTACAAAAGTAAAATAAAAAACATCCTCTGCCCTGAACAGTTTATAATATAAAACAATGATTCTCAGCTAGGTTGCTGTGACACTCTGGACTCCTGTGAGACCCTTTTAAGGGTGCTGCACAATATCTACATTGTTAGATGGCAAACAAACCCAGTAATACTTTGCGTCATGCATTCTGAATTATGATGTCCTTTCTGAATTCTTTGCAGGAGAAGAATTGCTTTGTTATTTTTCTATAGTCAAAACATGAGTAAAAGCTAAGAACTAGTATTTTTTGATGTGTGCGTTGAGGCTAACAAGGTTGAGAACCTATGGTCTAAAATTTTAAGATTGCCATTATGTGGGTGAGAAGAAGTATTAATATCTCCATTTCAAAATAGGGAGCCGAGGCCAAATAGATTAATTATATTGGTCCAAGGTGAAACATAGTCTACAGCATCACTAGGAGTTGAATCCAAGTCTTCCAAGTCCCACTTGTGTCTTACCCATGAGCCACTGCTCTTTTTCAGAATTTCTGTTGCGTATTTCTCACCTGTCCTTCATTTGCAAGGGCATCCTTTATTTTAGAATAAAACTGGCCTCCATCCTACAGTGACCAAAGCATCTCACTTGTGTTACTATTTATTCCCAGCAGAAATATCAAATCAGGCTATATGAAATAATTTATGATAATTAAGTGAATAACAGTATATGATGGCCAATAACCAGTGGAATTACTCTCTCTATGTATACTTTTACCCAAGTTTTTAGTTCTGTACATATATAAGACAGAACTAAGCTAGTCATATATGAAATAAATATGTACAGCATTCATACATTCAACTAAAATTGGAGGGCTATACACGTGTGCGCTACCTTTACGGTATACTATTTTCTATCCTGGAGTAAAGGGTGAGAGGATGTGAACATGTCAGAAAGATGATGAAATCTAACCACATACATCAGAGGGAATGATCATTAATGGGGCCATGGCAGACTGAGGATTCAGGTTGAATAGGTGGAAAATTAAGATAGATGAAAGCAAGTGATAACAAGAAAGATAAGATGTTGTAGTCATAGTAGAAAGCAATGTGCATGCTATTCAATCTTGTTTCATATTTGGGCTCTTGAGAAGTTCTACTATTAGCAACTCAATTGTTTTTGGAGACGTCCTCCACTTCACTATATAAGACAAGCAAGTTCCTTTTGTTATTGTTACATGCTCTTATAATGGTGAGTTTTGTTCTATTTTTGTTATTCTACAGTTTCAGTTGCATTTGGGATTGTGAGGCTGGTTTTGATCTCTTCAAGGGTAATACTTCATGTTAGGTGTTACTAATCGGCAAATTGGGGAAACAGGATCAGTGAGAGGAGTGGAGGGCACTACTTGGCATATATTTATTCCACACAAGATTGATGGGATGTGTAACTAAACTGGCTCCTTTCAACAAAAGGAATGGGACTATGCCTAACTTTTCTGGAATCTTATTAATGAACTGAAGGGCAAAGTATTTGGGAGAAAGTCATCAACCTCCTAAGTAGCAATGATTTGACACAGCTTGTCATGCACACTTGATACTAATTAAAATAAGGGAAAATAACTAGTTTCACCTCTTTTAATGGAAAGTAGATACCTGTCATTGAGTTTTCTTTCATCATTGACTGATGCTAATATTTCTTAGCACCCAAGTAATGTGGCTCACTTGAATATTCAAGAGCAGGATAAATGGATGTTGTAATTCCAAAACCTTAATGTTCTGTTTGTTTTGCATAAACAGTTTCATTAAATAAAAATATGTTCCTAGTTTTTAAAAACACTGAAACTCTCTTTACAAGATTGTTAACAATTTCATAGATTTCATAGACATTAGGGCGGGAAGGGACCTCGGGAGATCATCGAGTCCAGCCCCCTGCCCAAAGGGCAGGAAGTCAGCTGGGGTCATAGGATCCCAGCAAGATAAGCATCCAATTTACTCTTGAAGGTGTTCAGTGTAGGTGCTTGAACCACCTCCGCTGGCAGACTGTTCCAGACCTTGGGGGCTCGGACAGTAAAGAAATTCTTGCTTATGTCCAGCCTGAAACGGTCTTGCAGGAGTTTGTGACCGTTCGACCTCATCATACCTTGGGGCGCTCTGGTGAACAGACATTCCCCCACATCCTGGTGGTCACCCCTGATAAACTTATAGGTGGCCATCAGATCACCCCTGAGCCTGCACTTTTCCAGGCTAAAGAGTCCCATGGCTCTCAGCCTGTCATCGTAAGATCTGTTTTCCTGACCTCTGATCATGCGCGTGGCTCTCCTCTGGACTCTCTCAAACTTCTCCACATGCTTTTTGAATTGTAGAGCTTCAAAACTGGACGCACTACTCCAGCTGCGGCTTCACCAAGGCCGAGTACAAGGAAAGAATGACATCCCGGGATTTGCTCGAGAAGCATCTATGGATGCAAGCCAGCATTTTGGTCACTTTACTAGCCGCAGCATCGCATTGGAGGCATATGTTCATCGTGTGGTCAATGATGACCCCCAAGTCTCTTTCTTCTGTAGTGCTATCCAATGTAGCACTGCCGAGCCTATAAGGATGCTGCAGGTTTTTCCTCCCAAGGTGGAGAACCTTGCATTTTTCAGTGTTAAACACCATCAGGTTCTCATCCACCCATTTGCTGAGCTTGTCCAGGTCAGCCTGGATCACCCGCCTATCTTCTGGCGTGGATGCTTTGCCCCAAAGTTTGGTGTCATCGGCGAACTTGGCCAGTCCACTCCTGACTCCAATGTCCACATCATTAATGAAGATGTTGAACAGGTTGGGTCCCAGGACAGAGCCTTGAGGGACCCCACTGGTCACAGGGCACCACGATGAGTGACTGCCATCGATTACAACCCTCTGGGTCCGACCACGGAGCCAGTTTCCCAGCCAGCGGATCGTGGTGGAGACAAGGCCACAACTGGCCAGTTTGGCCAAGAGGTGATCGTGGGATACCAGATCAAAGGCTTTTTTGAAGTCAAGATATATGGCATCAATCTCTTCTCCCTTGTCCAGGTGATAGTACAATTCTAACTATATGGGTTGTGGCACTGGAACACAATTTTTGAGCCAATGCAATGACGCAGCTATCAAAGCAAATAAAACCCTGGCTTGTATCTACCGATGCATCTTAAGCAAGACCCAAGAAGTTATCCTCTTACTTTACACAGCCTTGGTGAGGCTGCAGCTGGAGTACTGCATCTAATTCTGGGCTCCACACTTTAGAAAGGATGTGGAGCTTGAGAGAGTCCAGAGGAGAGCCACATACATGATTAGAGGTCAAGAGAACAAGCCTTATAAGGAGAGGCTGAGAGGCATGGGACTCTTCAACCTGGAGAAGTGAAGGCTCAGGGGTGAGTTGGTGGTAGCCTATAAGTATACTGGGGCATGCATCTGGAACTGGGAGAATATCTGTTCACTAGGACACCCCAAGGAGATTCTTGTTATGAATGGGATAGAAAATACAGCTGGAAGAGAAGGGAAATGACACCAAAAAGAAGTTATATCCTTTGAAATATATGATTCTCATAGAAATCAGTGACAGATTTTTGAGGGCTGAGGTGGTGCAGGTACTAAGGCATATGGCTGAAGTTTGAGACCATAGCAGAAGATCATAGTTACAGCATGGCCCTGTCAGATTCCAATGAAATCTGTGAATTTTGCTAAATACCTTCTCACAAGGACATGAAAAAGGAAAGAAAAGACAGATTGGTACATCCAAAGGCAACACATAGTTTACTAGGCCATATCCTGCTTGACTGTATCCCTTTGAAGTAAATGCTACAGCTGTTGCATAATCAGCACTATGTACTATGGAATAAGGTAATTATTTAATTACATGTTTACTCTTTTATTGGTGTGGAGACAAGATATGAATAGCTTAGCACTTCATTGCATGCCAGGAACTGACACCAAAAAAAATTTTGGAAAGAAGTGATCGTGACATGATAGATTTTATAAACCCAGGGCAAGGAAACCACAAGGCCAACAAAACAATGACACAAGATTTCAAAAAGGTGGATTTCAACCAACTCAAGGAGATAATAGGAATGATGCCATCGGAAGACAGACTGAAGGGTAAAGGAACCCAGGAGGGCTGAAAGCTTCTAAGGGACACAATATTGGAAGCCCAACAAGAAACAGTTCAGATAGGGTGGAAGCACAAGAATAGTAAGAAACTACTGTGGCTACACAAGGAGCTTCTAGGATGCCTCAAATGAAAAAGGAAAGCATGTAGGCACTAGAAAATGGGCAGGTCACCAAGGAAACATTTCAGGAATAGAAATAATTTTCAGGGATAAAATCGGGAAGGCAAAGATAATAAATGAGCTGCACCTGGACAGGGAGGTTAAGTGCAAAGAGAAAAAGTTCTGTAGGTATGTTGGCCACAGTGTAGAAGAAATACAAGTAGATCTTATCTTCAGAGTCAGTGGGGAATGGCAAAACAACAATGAGAAATGGTGCTGAGTAAAGAGACAATCATCAGAGAAACCCCAGCGCCAGCATGGTCATACTTTATAAGTGCGTGCCACTGCTGCTGGAATAGGAGGAACCCCACTCCCGGGTTAAAAACAGGCCATTCCAAGGAGACGGATGGACTGGAAGTAAGGCCCAGAAGTCCCAGGAGGAGCAAATGGTGGAAAGCAGCCTGTCGGCAGTAAGCCCAATGAGGCAACTCAGAGGAGTCAAACAACTTATCCACAGGTTTGTTCTGTTCAACTTATTAATATCTTGGATACTAGAATAGACAGATGCTTGAGAAAATTTCCCAACAAAAAATTGGGAAAGATTCTAAAGATGTTGGAGTACTGGAGCATAATTCAGAAAGATCTAGCTTGAAAGATTGGACAGTTGGGATGGAGCCAACAGGATGAAGTTCAATACAAATGCAGGATGCTACACTAAGGAAGAATATTTAACAACACATACAAAATGGGTGACATGTGGCTGGATGAGAGCACTGTGGAGAAGGATCTTGGTAAATTACAGACTCAACAGGAGTCTCCAGTATGACATAGTTGCACAAAGGACAAATGCAGTTTTGAGATGCATCAATAGAAGCATTAGGTGCTGTTGACTGGAGAGGGATGTCTCTCAATCAACTGATTAAAATTTTTAATAAGGGTAATGCCCTTAATTAGCAGGCAGAACAACCTCTGTGGCAGAAAGAGGTGGCTAAATAGAACATGCCCTGTAAGCACGTGTTGGCTCAAGCTAACTCGCTCTGGGCTTTGGGCTCTTCAAAGTGAGCTACAAGCCCAGCTTGGTTTGCTGGTTAAATAAATTGTTGGACATGCAAAAGGTTATCAAATAAAACTGGTTATTAATAAAGACTGAGCAACAAACAATTAGCAATACTATACGAGGTATATACAACCGGTGGATAGACTAAAGGGATAAGGAAGAGGAAATGTACTGGACAGAGAGTAATAGGATACCAACACTCCCAACAGCAACTGGGAGCATTTACTCAGACCCACTGACACACACTCAACTCAATTAGACAAGACAAGCCAAGATCAAAACAGCCTCACACAACCCACTCTCTCTCTTACAGGGTGGGTTTTTATATGCTGGTGGCCTAGCAACAGACATCATACTCACACCACCAATCAAAACGTGTACATGCTACTTCACCATTATGCACATCACTCTTCCTGTTGTACCTGGCATCCTACTTGTCACTCACTGAGTAAATGTTTCATTTACTTCATGTGCTTTCCCACCCAAAACATGGATGTTACCACACATGCTTAGGAGCTCCAGCTGGGTCATGACTTCATCAAGGTTCAGAATTTCACTCATTCCAGCATCTTCTGGAACTGATCATGCCTGTATTTATTCAGCTTATGCAAACTACTAATTATAACAATAACTGATGGGGAATGATTTTGGGACTTCGCTCCATACGATGCAAGATATAAAAAGTAACAGTACTTCTCTGCTCAGTACTGTTAGGCCTTCTCTAAAGTATTTTGTGGTGTTTGGTGTCCACATTTTTATAAGACATGGATAAATTACAGAAGGTCCAGAAACAAGCAACAAAAACAATAAAGGGCTTGGAAGTTGGCAAGTCAAGCAAGAAGAAGTTAAAGGAAATAGATATGTTCAATTTGTGGGAAAGGCACCTGAGAGGGGACATGATAGCAGTTTTGAAACATCTGAAACACTGCCATGAAGGAAAAGTAAAACACTTTTTGTCCCTTGCTGCAGAGAGTAGAACACAGACCAATGACTTGAAGTTGCAGCAAAGTAGGTTTAGGAAAAACATCTTTACTGTTAGAACAGTGAGATGGTGAAATAGACTCCCTCAGGAATTTCTATCATTGGACAAATAGGGCATGTCCAGATGGGTGAGCACATGCCTGTTGTGGCATCTCAAAGCATTTTCAGATGCTGCAAGAGGCACACTGGGAATGAAGAAATGTTCCCCATGATGCATATTTGCAGCGTGGGCTCTAATTTTGATACCAGGAAACCTGTCAGTGTAGCCAGCTTCCCCTAGCAATGGCCACTCCTCCATCCCTGCAGTGGCTGAAAAAATGCCAGACCAAACTCCTTTCACTCCCTTTCTCCCCTTCCATACTCAAAACATCTCAGAGACTGGTAGGCAGACTGACACAAGTTGCAGAAAGTGCTGTGTTTTGAAACATCTTCATCTGACCCCTCATGTAATGGTGGTTCAGATATTCTCCCAATCAGCCATTTTTTAAGTGGTCTGCAGCCATGCACTTGTGTTTGGTCATGGTAATAGATGGGTTTTTGTGGCCATACGGGGCAAAAAAATGTCACTTCTGTCTGCGCCTTAAAAGTAGCTTTGTTTATGTCTACATGGTACTTAGACATCTGCCATGTATCTTGTGTTTGCTAGTTGCCACATGGCGGCAGGAAGGAATTTTTCTAGTTTCAGATTTGTCTCTGCCTCTGGCAGGAAGGTGATATACACATTTTAAGTTTGTTAGATATAAATGTCTGCATTCATTAGTAGTAGTAGCAAAGATAACTTGTTGGTGAGTAGAAGAATACTTTTATTTATTAATTGACATTATTTTAGCTAGAGTTTCAATATAATGGGCTCCACTATAATATATAGATAGGCAAATAACTAGATGGAGTCTATTAAAATCAGTCTGTTTTTGTATTATTGTGATATGAGTGGAATAGGCTTCAGTGGAGGAAGGAGGAGCTGCATTCAACCAAGCAAATTAGAGTGATGAAAATGTACTTGTGATTTTGTTCTTTGAGGAGTTAAGGGCTTTATGTGAGATTTTAATTTAATTTTCTTTTCTTTTTCAAATTTCTGCCACATCTCATTTACTGGATGCAATGGAAAGTTCTTGATTTGCAGAGTTTAGATCATAAGGAAAAAGTTTAAAGGTTTGACTCTTTTTCTTGTGCAAACTAAATTGTCTTCAAAATACCATATTTATTTAAAACCAAGATGGGAGACTCATTTTCAATTCAAGTCCCTGGGCCAGGGCCAGGGCCAAAACTGCTGCTACTGCCATTGTTTCTGCTGTCTGGCTGGGACGAGGGGGTTTCACATAGTGAGGGAGCACAGGGAAGACCATATGGTGCAGTAGGGGGGAACATTGAGGAGACTGCATGGTGTAGGAGAGGCATGGGGGAGATTGTGCGGTACGGGGCGGGGAAAGTATGAAGGAGACCAAGTGATGCTGGCAATGGGAGCATGCAAGAGGTTGCAGTGCTGTGGGGAGCACAGGAAATTACATGGTGCAGGGGTGGAGTGCAGGGGAGACTGCAGTGCAGGATGGGTAGGATCCCAGGGGAAATTATTTGGTGCAGGGTGGGTGGCATGTAGGGAAGATCTTATGGTGCAACCAGGGATCACAGAAGAGAGAGCAGGAAGGATCTTGTGGTGTGGGGAGGAAAGTTGTGGCACTTGCACAGTGTGGAGGTGGAGCAGTCAAGAGAGACTATGAAACTTCAGGGAGTTGCTGCAGCTCTGGCTTTGAGCCCCCATAGGGTAAGCGGGGGAACAGAAGACCTCTCTCTGTGCCTGCAGAAGGGTGTTTGTGCTTGAACACTTGTAAAGGATAATTTTTCCAACTATTTAGTTGGTCTCATAAAATATATCACTTTTACTCAAAGAACCTTTCCTGCCTTTGGTGAAACATGGCTTTCCGGGAGTTGTTATCTAAATACATGATCCATCTATCCCCTTTTATAAGCCAGCGAGATACTGTATTATTAGTTCACCAAAAGTGTTGTCCAATCAGTCATATTTAAAAGTTAAGATAATATTTCCATTCTGTTTTTCCCCCCTGAAGATATGCATACACAAAAGCCTGCTTGTATTGTGAATAAGTCTACACACATAACTTTTACCTTCAAGGACAGCTGCTTATGTAGCACAGAATGTTAAGTAGGATCAATTAGTATTAGTGACATTCCCCTATCATAAGCCACTCATGGAAAAAAGTGATTTTCTTCTTGATTTCCTGCCCCCTCCCCCCCAAAGGCCCGTCATATTATGGGTTTATATAGTTATACAAAATAAGCTCTGGTAACTTCTGATGATGACAGTCTAGCGCAAACATGTTTCAATCAAACAGACCTTTGAACTAACATGTATTAATTCATTAGTAATCTTCCAGAAAAGTTCAGTTTTGAGTTGCCCTTTCTTCTTGATTACAGTTAAAAAAGCTGGCAAAAAAGATGATATCTTAAACTTTTCTTCATAGAGGATGATTGAAGAATAAAGACTTTGCTAATTCCAGTTAAGCCTAATAAGTCACGTTGTGAGGAACTGCTGTACATATTACTTTAAGACAATGGTATGTAACAATGGAAGTATAAGCTGTGTACACCATCAACACAGTATTCAGCTTCTTTTGTCTAGAATGAAAAAAGGTTTAAACTAACCTTCTATCCTCTGATTTTGGTGTGCAAATGAGAGCATTAAGTAGGATGTGTAGATTCTTTGTACTACTTGAATGAACTGTTTTGGTTAGTCTGTGATCTTGGTGCTCTTAAAAAGGATAGGTACTTATACACTTGTATTGAGGTTGCTCCGACATGCTTTAATTACAGTACATCAGAGCAGACTTAATTAATTGAGGCTGTTGGAGTGTGATAATTACTCCAGTTCAGCAGACATCAGCGTCATGTGTATCAGCATCCTTGCATGGAAAAATGGCAGCGGGGGTGCTTTAACTAAAGCTTATTTGAGAAATGTTAGTTAAAGCACCCCCGCTGCCATTTTTCAGCATGGGGATATTGATACATGTGATGCTCTATGTACTTTAATTAGAGAGCTGCTCTAATTAAAGTGCCCCCACCTTCCTGAGCACATGTACAGGCATACCTCGGAGATATTGCGGGTTCGGTTCCAGACCACCGCAATAAAGCGAATATCGCAATAAAGCAAGTCACACGAATTTTTTGGTTTCCCAGTGCATATAAAAGTTATGTTTACACTATACTGTAGTCTATTAAGTGTGCAATAGCATTATGTCTAAAAAAACCAATGTACATACCTTAATTAAAAAATACTTTATTGCTAAAAAATGTGAAGTGAGCAAATGCTGTTGGAAAAATGGCGCCGATAGACTTGCTTGATGCAGGGTTGCCACAAACCTTCAATTTGTAAAAAACGCAATATCTGCGAAGCGCAATAAACTGAAGCACAATAAAACGAGGTATGCCTGTATAAATGCCCAATTGTTTTCATTTCTGGTCTGCATGATAGATATAAATAGTTGTGCAATTTTCACTTCAGCCAACTAGGGAAATACGCACACTGAAAGTGCAGAAAGGTAGTAGGGCTGTGAGAAGCTTCGGGTAGTGATTCGATTTGGAACAGATTTGGCCCGATTCAGTGGCTGAATCTCCAAACCTGAATCGAATCAGGGGACCAATTTAAAGGTTCGAATTAATAAAAAGCTCTCAGAATCTTTGGGAGAGCTGCAGCTAGACTCTGAGCTGGTAAGTAGGGGGCAAAGGAGGAGGGACCAGGGCAGGGAACCCCTGCCAGCCCCCACCCCCTACCTACTCCTCTAGCCCCCCACATGGCTGCCCCACCTGCCCCAGCTCCTGGTACTTTAAAGAAAAGCCCCAGTGCTCACCAGGTGCTGCTGAGTGGGGGGTCAAACCCTGCTGTCCCTGCTGTCCCCCACTGCCACATGATGCATGGAGGCTCTGCATGAGCCCCCCCAACCCCTTCACGGTTGCCCTGCCCAGGCCAGCTCTGGCCCTTTAAGAAAAAAACCCAGAGAAAAGCCCCAGGACTCACTGCTCCTGCAGAGGCCTCAGGGCTTTGGGAGGCTCATGCAGACTCCCTCATGTGGCAGGGGGCAGCAGGGGTTACCCCTGCTGGCAGAAGCAGTGAGTGTGGGGCTTTTCTTAGTTTTTCTTTTACTTAAAGGGCTGGAGCTAGCCTGGGCAAGGCACCTGAGCAGGGGCTGGGGGAGTGAGGGGAGCACTGGGGGCTTCATCCAGAGTCCCCCCAGGCAGTGTTGGGCACTGGGGCGCAGCGGGGATCACCCCCACCTGCCTGGCAGCACCTGGTGATCTGGGGCTTGTTTTTCCAAAGAGCCAGGAGCTGGGGCCAGTGGGGCATTCATTGCCAGACTGGGGGGGATGGGCCTGGGTGATTTGAAGATTTAGCAGCAGCCAAATATCCAAATCAGATTTTGCTAAATTGGTAAGGGACAGTGATTCGAATCACTGTCCCACAAATTGGCCGAATCTGAAGCAAATACTAGCTGCTTCGCACAGGCCTAAAAGGTAGTGTCCATGGTTTCATCCCCTTAAACCTTCTTATTGTTTCTTTTCCTGCTGCACTGCCTTTCTTGCCCATTGTGTGGGCTTGCATCACCATTTCCTCTGGTAGGGGTTCTTCTGCCCTTAAGTCTGATAAAAACATCCCTTGGAGCATTTTCCTGGAGAAGGGAAGCTCCCTGATGTTGAACTGATGTATGTTGGATTTTTTTTCCTTTTTTTATGCTGGGCCCCGGCCTCACATACAAGGGACTGCTTCAGAGTGCCAGGCAGCAAAAAAAATGTGAGTTGTCCATACTCCTGGTAACGTGGCTTAGGGCTGATTTAATTTATGCCAAGGGCATAAAAGTCTACCTGCTGTGCCTGTGTAGGCTCTACTCTTCTCTGTTTCCTGCTATGTGCATTAAAGGAAAAAAAGGAAGTCAGTTGTAGCTATTGATTGGTTAAAACATCATGCACATCACAATTCATCTTGTGATAAAAATAAAGCATAAATAAAACCATGAAGGGAATGAGGTCGGGGGCGGGCGGGGGGGTGGGCATTTCCTCAGCTCACAAAGTAACTGAAATTTTACCTTAAGGAATGATAGAGGATTCTTCCTTTTATAGTAGAAGAGAGCCAGTGCAGCCAGTTCTATGCCATCTGCTTCCCTCCCTCATCTGAGTGAGACTGCTGGGGTGGGATTGGATGTGACGTGCCAGAGAAAATGGAAGCAGAACAAAATATTTGGCACTCAGCTTATTCCCTAGCTGACCCAATAGTTCCTATAGCTCTACTGCAGCCAGAGTGATTCAGAACAGTCTTTTCACTTCTTTGAATTATGCCAGGGCTATTTTATCTCTGACTAGTCCTAGTTTGCAGGAACTGAATAATGATACAGGCCCTATCCACCGTGTTCTGCTGAGTTGTGCTAGGTATAAACTCCTCATAAGATCTGATCCTGAAATTCAAGCTGTTTACCAAGGTAGCAAAAAATTCAAAATCACACTTAAGACTTTGCTGTAGGAAATGTACGGGATTATGGCATGGCATGCTCAGTGGGTGCATCTACATGAGATGCTTAGTGCAGTTGCCTAATTAGTTCCAAAGTAAAGCGTGTCTGTCTACGCATTCAGAGCTATTAAGCTGGAGTAGACTTTGGAACGGATCACCCATTCCTGCCCGGGGGGGGGGGGGGGGTCAGACCTGATGATCTGTTTGGGTCCTTTCCAACCCTAAGTACTATGATACTAATTAACTCTGTTGTAGGTTAGTGCTTCTCGATACAAGTACTATTCTAGGGTGGAGTTATTTACTCCATTGCAACATGTATAGACACTAACTGGGGCTGGCTGGGGCATGTGGGTGTTACAGTACAGAGCTGTCTGCTGGCTATCCCTGCACTGAAGCACCCTCATGCTCCAGCCAGCCCCTCCTCAGCACACTGAGCCAGGTCACAGCAGCCCCAGGCTGGTGGGCTGAAGCCCCAGGCCCTCTGCCAGCCAGGGATACTCCACCATGGCTCAATGTGCTGCAGTTCTGGGCACATGTGAAGACACTGCATCTGGAAATAATAAACTCTGATATGAACGGTGCTGTAGTTTATTCAGCAGGGCTAATTTTACAAGGACAAGCATTCAGTGTGCATTAATAAACTCTTAAATGAAGACTGTTCAAGAATCTGAAGTAGAGCTGCCCGACTCCTGACACTCAGGATAGTACTTTTTTATTTAGAGAATGTGAGAAAACTAGGAAACAGGTTTTTAACATTTGTTACTTAATACACAGAAATCATACTCAAATCATACTCAAGACAAATCAATATTTTAATATTGATGATGATCAAAATAAATGCTGGCAGTTAAAAATTCACATTTCTCCCTGATGTAAGCAGAGAATGTATGACCTAAACCTCTAAAAATGCGTGCCTAAAGTTAGATTTCTTAATATATGGACTACAATGAAAGCTCATTCTTCTCAGCACTTTTGAAAACTCACCTAGAAGTTTAACTTCCAACAAATTAAAAAAGAAAAAAACCCCCCAAAACCATGGATACAGTCCTGACCCTCTGAACTAAACGTAAATTTTGTTCTTGATTTTAGTAAGGCAAGGATTTCACCCTTTTGTTTCTTTATTTCATGTTCCTATAATAAAAACAAATTATTTTAATATACCCTATTCTGTTTTACTGCATTGTAGCATGCTAAATCCAGACGTGAAATCTGTTGGAACAAAAGATTTTAAGACTGAATTAAAGAGAGATCTTTTAGGATTCTTAGGCCACTGCTCATAAGTCATGCAGAAACAGTGGCTAAGAATTGTCTGCTACAGGCTGATTGGGAGAGGTGCTAATCCAGAAGTCACAAATAGTTCTGAAAGAAGGGAAAAAGAAGGGAGAAGGATTTCTGCTTCAGGCCAGTTTGTTTGCTGCCTCTTTCTGAAGAATTTACGGACACAAAGATGTGCACTTCTCATGAATCTGTATGCTTTGCCGATGGTTCATAACTGTCAAATCAGTACCCAACAGTTTGAATGCAGGCTAAGTGCATGTGCAAGAGATCATGGTGAGCTAGTAGACATGCATTGGAATGAGGCTTTAAAGAAGCTGGCTCTTATCTGAGGCGGAGAGGGATGAACTAGTAGCTGCACAGCTCCCTGGGAATTCAGGAGGGGGATTTAGGAGTGGAGGGAAAAAATATTTTCCTCAATGCTTTTAAAAAAATATAATTGTCCAAGTGTTATTTTCTTAATTTATGTTTTATATAAAAATTAATATGGTGGCATTGAAGCCAGTAAACATTTTCAGATTGATGGCTGGGAAATGAATATATATATATGGATATTTAATGAAACAGTTGTATCTGGAACAGTAGAGGAAGGTTGAAGAGCTCTAAATGGATAATAGAGCTCCAGTAGAGGAGCTCTAAATGGATAGTTTCAGCCTGTTCATCCAAGTCCACATTGTAGGAAGGATTCTTGCTGGTCATATGACACTTTGCATCTCTAACTTGACACAGGAACTCCCTCTGAAATCTGAAATGGAAAAGACAGCTTAGATTGGTATTAAATATTTAGATTGTTAAATGAATGCTTTTGCCTTTATATTTTTTCACAGGAGACCAGTAGATGAATACCTGATAACTGCTAAAGGGAAGTTTTAAACTGTTCCTGTTCTATCTGGATTTATAAAGATATGTAATTTTATGGGCACTCTTAATCTTAACCCATTAGAGATATGGGTTTTCAGGCTCCCAGACAGTTACTTCATTGATTTTTGAATGACACTGGTAGGTAAATGACAACAATTATTTTTTGGAAGACAGGTGGTGGGAGATTGCAGTTAATATGTGAATAGTTAAGCTTTTGATAAAAGTTGAGAATTCACTTTCCTTAACCAGGAAAGCTTCAAAAAGTTACCTCGAATTTAGTTTTTAGGGCTTTGCAGACTAAAAACATGTAGGTGTGGAGGAGGGGATGGGAGAGAAAAGCAGAATATAGCTTTATAACGTACCTAAGCATTTATCTAGATTTTTATAACCTACTCACAGAATAGTATCTGAAGGTGAAAGTTAACTCTGAGGAAAGGACCAGTACAAGATGTATATACCCTTGTACACACCACATAAAATCTTAAAATATGGCTTAAGTGTTACATAGGCTTATTTCAGGATCTCTCTGCAGAGGTCTAAATTTTATCATCTTTTAATGCATTCTATTTCTTAGGACCGTGAATACTGTAAGATTTTGATACTATTATCTAAAGTGCTGTTGGCTTCAAAATTATGCAAGGTGAGGCTTGTTATTCTAACTCTTGATTTTTGCTGAGCAAGAGGTAACAATATAAATCTTTTTCATAATACCATATTTACTTGAATATAGGATGATCCCCGCCCCCCCCGCATGGAAACCCGCCCCCCCCCCCATCTTACCTTTGCATATAAAGTGGAGCAGGGAGCAGGTGGCTGCTGTGAGTCTGACTCTGGCCCTAAGCCTGGGTTTGGCCAGGGTCAGACCCACAGCAGCCTCATTTCCCCCCCCCCCAACTTGCTCTCTGCAGTTTCTGGCAACACTGGTGCATGGCCAGGCAAGGGCTGAGCTCTCACATGTCTGTGCTCTGGGACAGAGCAGCCTGAGCTGCATCCATCAATAGGCAGGGAGAGGGGAAGAGGCAGAGACTGGGGAGTAGGGAAGGAAGAAGCAGAGACCAGGGGGAGCTTGGGATGAAGAGGCAGAGATTGGAGGGAGTTGGGGGAGAGGCAGAGGCTGTGGGGAGACCTGGAGGTGGGGGGGGAGGTGCAGGTGGCAAGCGGACAGGAAGGCTGTAGGAGGAAGTAGGTGGGGCAAAGGGCAGATTGGCCTCCTGCCTCCCCCCCTCCACCAACCAGCCACTGCTTCCCATGCTTTAGCAGTGGGGAGTGGGGGGAGTCAAGATAGCCTTTCAATGCTTAGATTTGATACCTGGAAAATTATAACAAATTTATACATTTTTCATATATAGAATCTAATTATTGCGGGGGTCATCTTATGTAAATACAGTATGTTAGAACATGCATGACTGGTACAGATGACAGTAAGGACAGCCAAGGTGTATGGAAGTTTTCATGAAAGGACAAACAAATTTCAAATCAAACCAGAAGGGTTAGGCCTATTTTAACTTTAGCAACATATGGCCCACGGGCTGTACCCGGCTTGCCAATTGATTCTGTCCAGCTTGTGGTGACAGCAGAGGCTGGAGCCAGAGCCACTGCCCACCTGCAGATACAATCAGTTGGCAGGCCCAAGGACAATGGCTCTGGCTCCAGCCTCTGTTATTGTGACAGGGGACGCTGGGTAGAAGCAGCCCTGCCCACCTGCCTGGAACCATGTGAGAGTGAGTGTATGCATGCATGTACAGCTCTCAACAGCTCACTAAAACTCATTAAGTGGCCCTCCAGCCCAAATAATTGCCCTTCCCTATTTACAGGATGAAATTATAGTTTTCTTTTTCCTTTTGGTAATCTATCTCAACTTAAAACCTAATTTGTGTTAATTAACCATCTGGCCATGATTTCAGTTTAAATCTTGTATTAGATGTTCATCAGATGACTTTAATGCTCTCATAGAATCTTGTTTACTTTTTGCCTGGTTGCATGTGTATAAGAAAAGTCTGGTGTAACCCTATTGCAAGCCTTGGCATTTGGGGCACCTATACACATGGGCAGAGCTTGCTCCAATGCACTGGAAATAAAGCATGTTGGAGCAGACTTGATTAATCAGTGTCTCTGTGCTGAAAAATAGCAGTGTGCAGCTTTGAATTAAAACACGCTAAATGAGCTTTATTTCAAACCGGCCCACCACCATTTTTTTCAGCACGGGGATGTGCGAGGATGATGATACATGTGATGCGTGGGCACTTTTAATTAATGCACCTTGCTAATTAAGTGCCACATCCCACAGCATGTGTAAAAATGCCCTTGGACATCTAACACTGGACTGGATAAAGTACTGTAGAATTTACCACATGGAATAAACATAGATTGGCTTTAGACATCCAAAATAAATTTTCCATCTCTATTTGCTATGGTTTGTAACTGTTGCATTTTTAAGATCAAAGTTACAAAATCAGCTTTTGCTATGCATATAGCATAAAGATGAAAAGTTAGTCTTAAACTGATCTGCACACATACTACAATCATTCTAATACCTAATTATATCAAGAGGAAGATAAAAAAGATGTTATTCCTGTCACTGCATTCACAGATCATTCTTTAGAGATGGGATCGAATGGGGTAGAGTGAAATTCTGTGCAATTCATTTGATTATCAATTTATGTCCTATGCCAAACACATTCAGAGGGTAAAAATACTTGTTATTCCAAGAAGAATAGCGAAAAATGACAAAAAGAAATGACAGTAGTTAAAAGATTTTACTTTGGGTGAGAAAACAAAGACAAATCATGATTAAAAGGACATTTAGTTAGCATTTGGCATAAGACCTGCACTCACATACCCTGTTCTGAACAGCTGATCCCCTTATAAATTACAATTTTATCTTGTGGTTGGCAGCCTATTTAAAAACAAAAAAACAAAAACCACATTCTAAAATAGGGGTAATGTGTTAGAGCCCTGTGCATAAGTGAATTAGAAATATTTAATGCATTTTTTTAATTTCCAAGCAGATGCATTCAAATATTTCTGTACTGATAAAATATTAAGAAATAATTGTAAATAATGCAAAATGGAAAGTGGAAGCATAAAATAGTAGGGTTTTTTTTACATGAAATGTTCTGCATAATATGCTGACCCAAGATATTTCAGATTGAAAACATAAAGGGCCAGATTTTATTCCAAACATTAAGCATCTAAGGCAGGGTGGGCAATTATTTGGGCTGAAGGGCCACTGAAGGAGTTTGGTGAGCTGTTGTGGGCTGGGTTAGGGATTAGGGAATCTAACCTCACCCACTCCCCTTCTCTCTGCATCCCTGCCCCTGTCCCAAGTCTCTAACATACGGCTGGGCCAGGCCAGTGCCTCACTGCGTTTCTGTGCACCACCTCAGGCCACATGGGCTAGACACAGACAAAAAGCTGGAGCCTGTATTGATTCAACGTTTGCAGGTTAGTCTAACCTGCCTAGGTTGAACCAGTTTGTAACAGGACAGACATGCAGGCACATGCCTACAGTTGCGCAGGCCAGGAGCTGGGGGTGCTAGAGCATGCCCTTGGCTGCAGGGAGGCTGTGTGGGGGGAGGAGACTGTAGCCAGTTCAGGCTGAACTGGCCAGGGAAGGGTTTAATTCCCACATTACTGTCCCACCAGCAGGGACCTGAGCCGGGTCTGTTGGGCGCTCTTCCCTCTCTGCTTCAGCAGTGGGATACCATGGCCCCTGAGGCAGAGTGGGGAAAAGAGGGGGGTTAGTGTCCCCTCTACCCCCCAGTGGTAACCAGGTCTGCCCGCCGTTGCTACCATGCTTGCTCCCTGCAGGGGAAAAGGCCCCCTGCTGTTCCTTCCACCAGATGCTGGAGGGAGAATAATCCTGTCTCTGCCTGCTACAAGAGGCCCTGCTGGCGGGTGTCTGGCCATGCCCCCACGCTGCAGCAGAAGGGGGCAGGGCCCTTAGTGGGGGCAGCTACCCCTGTCATAATGTTGGGGAGAGTGAACCCCTTTCTGGCAAGGGGCCCCGCTGGAGACCTTTGGCGGGTTGCATGTGGCAGTGCTGGGGCCTGAAGCCCTCCAAGCTCCCTGAAGCACCACTGTGGCCCGCAGCAGCTTTCCTTGCTCTTCAGCATGCCACTCCCATTTCCCGCCTTCCCCGGGAAGAGGCTTGCACTTCAGGGAAACTGTGACAAGGGCTCCTGCCCTCATCATGGTTGCTCTCCCCCTCGCCGTTGCAGCAGCCAGGTGAGGCCACAGCAAGATGCCACTGGCTGGGCAGATCCGGCCCACTGAGGGGATCTGCCTGGCCCCCGTGGGTCCCTCGGTCCTGCTGGGCCAAGGCACCACTCTCTAGGCATGCACTGTTCCACAGTGGGACTGCCATTCTAGGCATCCCAGTCACAGCAGCTCCTTTACTGCTGCCGTTGGCCCCAGCCTCACAGTGCAGGTGGGGACCAGGATGTAGCCCTGATCTCGCATGCCCTGCCCTGGCTCCAGGCTCACCAGTCTGAGGCTGAGTAGCAGCAGCAGGGTTGAAACTGCTGCTCAGTGCAGGGGGAAAGTGGCCCCTCTCCCTCCTGCTGCTGGTGCTTCCAGATGCAGCCACCCAAAGCCAGCACCAGGCAGTACAGCAGACACAGGGCAGCCCAGTGCCAGCTCTGGGTGGCTGCACCTGGAAACACCAGCAGCAGGAGGGAGAGGGGCCACTTTTTCCCTGCATGCCCCACGCTAGCTTCAGGCTCACCAGTCCAGGCTGAGCAGTAGTGATGGGAGAAACTGCTGCTCAGTGTGGGGAGAAAAGTGTCCCCTCCCTCTCCTGCAACTGGCGGTTCCTGCCGCAGCTCCCTGGAGTTGACACTGGGCTGCCCTGTGTCTGCTCTGCTGCCACCTCTGCTCCACAGAGCAGTCCAGAGGTGGTGGTGATGCAGCAGAGACACAGAACAGCCTGGTGCTGGCTCCAGGTGGCTGCAGCAAGAAGCAGCAGCAGCTGGAGGGGGAGAGGCTGCTTTTCTCCCCGGCTCAGCAGTAGTTTGGCCACCGCTTGGTGGGGCTGAGCCAGGTCATGGGTGGCACGGCCACCCCTGGCAGGTGCAGTTAAGGGACAGGAACACAAGTGCATCCAGACACCTGCTTCCCATCAGTGAGTGCAGCCTGGTGTGCGTGGCCAGCGGCTGGTCAGGCTGTGCCTACCCAGGCCTGATTGGAGGCACTACAGGGGCTCATGGGATCTCAGCTAGGCTGTCCCACAGTACCTCCAAGTGGGCCCAGGTAAGTGCTGCCCAGCAAGCCACTGGCCATGCAGACCAGGCTGCTCTCACTAACAGGGGAAGCAGCTGGGGGCTGAGCGAGGCCAGGTCATGCTGGGCTGTTGGTTCAGGCTGATGGTCCAGGGCACCCCAAGAAGCTGCAGCTCCATTACATCCACTCCCTATGCCCCAACTGGACAGGGCCAGGGGGCACTGCAAGAGCCTTCCCTCTCCCGGGAGGAGGAGGAGGGGAAGAGTTTTCCCCTTCAGCACTAAACAGAGTCTCCCTACCCCTCTGGGGCCAGGGCAAGGGCCAGAGCCCCAGCTACCCACCCCTCACTGGTGGGGGCAGGGGTGGGAGAGGAGGGGGAACAGTACCCCCTAGCGTGGAACAGATCCCCCCCTGCTCTGCAGGGTTGGAGAGGAGGAGAAGAGTCCCAATCTGGGGCAGGGCAGCATTGCATGGAGCCCCCCGCTCCCCACCCCATGGTGGCAGGGGAGGAGTGGGGGAAGAGGGGAGCGGGACTCTGTGTGAGGCTGCCCAGCCCCAACCCCAGAGGGGGACTTTCCCTGCTGCTTCTCCTGCCCACTGTAGGATGGAGAGGGGCGGGCTCTGTGCTTTACTGCCTGGCCAGGGCACAGGGAGTGGCTGTAACTGAGGCGCAGCTGTAGGGGTGAAGAGTGGGGTAAGAGTCCCTCTCTAGGGCTGGGCAGCCTTGCATAAAGTCCCCCTCCCAGCCCTGTCATGGTGGTGGTGGGGGAAGAGCAACAGTCCCCCTGCAGTGCCCCATAAAGGCCCCCTTCCCCACCCTGAAGGAAGGAGGAGGAGGGGGAATAGCTCCCTCAGCACAGAACAGAGCCCCCTCCCTGCTCCACAGGACATGCTCCATCCCAGCACGGCCCTGTTAAGATGAACCAAGCAGGGAAAAGGGTTAATTCCTCCCTCCATTTCTGCTGGTCCCTCCTGCCCTGAAGTTGGGGTCTGTCAGCACCAGGGGACACTGCAACAGCTGCCTCCTCTCTACTCCCCAGCTGACAGCCAGACCCCAGCTACTATGCAGGAGGAAGGGAAGGTGGGAAGAATTAATCCTCTCCCTGCCCACTTTATCTTAACAGGGCCATACTGCCCGGTGTCTTGCCATATCCTGTCCCTGCTCTGACCAGAACAGAACAGAACAGAGCCCTGCCCAGACAGAATGCTGGGATTTCATGGACATTAGGGCTGGAAGGGATCTTGGAAGTTCATCGAGTCTAGCCCCACACCTGAAGGGCAGGAAGTCAGCTGGGGTCATAGGTTCCCAGCAAGTTAAGCATCCAATTTACTTTTGAAGGTGTTCAATGTAGGTGCTTGAACCACCTCTAATGGCAGGCTGTTCCAGACCTTGGGGGCTCAGACAGTAAAGAAATTCTTGCTTATGTCCAGCCTGAAACGGTCTTGCAGTAGTTTATAACCATTCGACCTTGTCATCCCTTGAGGCGCTCTGGTGAACAAATGTTCCCCCAGATACTGGTGGTCACTCATGATAAACTTATAGGTGGCCATCAGATCATCCCTAAGCCTGCATTTTTTACAGGCTAAAGAGCCCTATGGCTCTCAGCCTGTCGTTGTAAGGTCTGTTTTCTTGACCTCTGATCATGTGTGTGGCTCTTCTCTGGACTCTCTCAAGCTTCTCCACATCCTTTTTGAATTGTGGGGTCCAAAACTGAACGCAGTACTCCAGCTGCGGCTTCACCAAGGCTGAGTACAAGGGGAGAATGACGTCCCGGGATTTGCTCGAGAAGCATCTATGGATGCAAGCCAGCGTTTTGGTTGGTTTACTAGGTGCAGCATCACATTGCAGGCTCATGTTCATCTTGTGGTCAATGATGACCCCCAAGTCTCTTTCTTCTGTAGTGCTAACCAACGTAGCACTGCCGAGCCTATAAGGATGCTGCAGGTTTTTCCTCCCAAGGTGGAGAACCTTGCATTTTTTGGTGTTAAACACCATCAGGTTCTCATCTACCCATTTGCTGAACCTGTCCAGGTCAGCTTGGATCATCCTCCTGTCTTCTGGTGTAGATGCTTTGCCCCAAAGTTTGGTGTCATCAGCAAACTTGGCCAGTCCGCTTCTGACTCCAATGTCCACATCATTAATGAAGATATTGAACAATATGGGTCCAAGGACAGAGCCTTGGGGGACCGCACTGGTCACAGGACACCATGACGATTGACTTCTTTCAATTACTACCCTCTGGGTCTGACGACGGAGCCAATTAACCAACCAGTGGATCATGATGGACCCCAGGCCACAACTGGCCAGTTTCGCCAAGAGGTGATTATGGGATACTGAATCGAAGGCTTTTTTGAAGTCAAAATATATGACATTAATCTCTTTTCCTTTGTCCAGGTGATAGGTCACCTGGTCATAGAAAGAAATGAGATTGGTCAAGCAAGACCTACCCGCAACAAACCCGTGCTGGCTATCCCTCAGGATGTTGGTGTCGGCCAGTCCATTAAGGATGGCCTCTTTAATAAACTTTTCTAAGATCTTCCCTGGGATAGAAGTCAGGCTGATGGGCCTATAGTTTGCCGGATCCACTTTCCTCCCTTTCTTGGAGATAGGCACCACATTGGCCTTCTTCCAGTCTTTGGGCATTATACCAGAGCACCAGGAGTGTTCAAAGATCTGTGCCAGAGGCTGGGCTATGATGCTCGCTGGCTCCTTGAGTACCCTGGGGTGTAGATTGTCAGGGCCGGCTGACTTGAAGGTATCCAGCTTCTCAAGGTGTTCCTTCACGAGGTCAGCACTGATGGAGGGCAGGGAATCTCCCTCACCCGGACCTCCCTGTCCCGTAGTGGGCGTAGGCATCCCATGGGACTGATGAAAGAACCGACGCAAAATACCCATTTAATAGGTTGGCTTTTTCCTGGGCGTCAGTTGTCCCATCTGGGATGCTGGGGGAGTCTGGTTTATCTTAAACCAGCAAGGGGTCTGGGACAGTCATTGCATAAACCAGTTTGAAGCCTGGCCAGGAGCTCAAATCCCCCTGGCTTGCAACAGACACAGGGGTTAGGGAGTGGGACAGGGTAGGCTGGGCTAGGGAGTGAGATGGCTGCTGTTGCTGCAACCAGCTATGGCACAAGGAAGGGAGAAGGGCAAGAGACACTGAAAGCAAAGGCACCCACAGCCTGGATACAGTTCTCCTTTAGAAGAGTAGCCTCAGGTTGGACAAAATCACTTGGCAGGACAGATATGGCCTGCAGGCCGTAATTTACCCACCCTGATCTAAGGGCCTGTTTCCATTGCTTCCCTTCTGAGGCCAGGACTGCTATGGAGAATCAAGCCATGCCCACACCTGAACCCAGCAATTTGGCAGAATAGATATCTTAGAGGGGCCTGAATGCATGCACTTACACCAAGAAGTTCTAATAACCACACTTTGTACACTGAAAAAAATCTAAAGCAATCAACTTTCTTATTGCTACCTTGATTCTAGCACAAAATAGCACTTCTTTGTTTTGTGCTTTCCCTTTCAGAGGCAATTGTTGTTGAAAGAACTTGAGAAAAAATAAGGCCTTGAAAATGAATTATCTTTGCTGCAGCTTTAATTTTATTTTAATGCAATCCACTTACACCCTATTATTTAGTTGGCTTAAAATGAAAGTATGTCATTACATTTCTTAGAGGTTCACCTGTTACTATAGTGCTTTGAGGTTAATTGACTAATCATTAGCAGCCCATATTGTCTGGTGAAAAGGAATTGAAATTGATTAGAATCTGGACACAGCTCACACACTAATCTTGCAGAGCTAAAGGATGTATTGCTGGGGCATGATCCGTGTTACATAATCTCATCCTTCAAAGGGGTCATCTTCTTACCTGTAAAATGTAAGAATCATCTTTTAATATTTATTTGCATTTGAAACTTACACAATACACATCACACACCTGGCAACCAGCAAGCTCCCAAAGCCCCAGTTTTCTCCACACTTTCTTGCTGCCTGTCTCAAGAGATAGCTTAAGGTTTGCCCCTGGGATGCAAGCCATTTTCTCTGGAAGCCATTCCCATTTCCCTGGAATGTACTTGTTATACTGAAGCTAGTGTTTTTCTTTACAGGTAGGTTATACCCCCACTATTTTGGGTGGCCATCCTATGTCAATAGCCCTTTCTGCTCTATATCTGCAAGGGACAATTTTTCTTGGCCTCGTACAGCAATTGATATCCTGTGATTGATGCTTAATTTTGCTTTGTCCCTGTTCATTTCGTATGCATGCCATGGTTCTTCTGACATGTAAATAGCTATTGTCCTTTGATACCGTTATAACTTTTGATTAAGATATGTCCCCCAAATGGCAGAGATACAAACAGACAGAATAACACAAGCTATACAATGATAAAATATATACAAATGAATACAGTTTATCAGTAGCTTTTAAAGAAATCAAATGTGAGGTTACTTAAATCAAACTTGGAACAAATGTCTCTGCATAAGACACTTTGAACCCACAAATAATTCCTGCTTTTGGGATGGGTTTGTGATAACATGCCTCAAGCATTTTTCGTTTTTGTAAACCTATGGTACATAGGCATAACATTAGCTACTTCATAGTTTAATTTAGTCTTACACATATATAGAGCTCATCTCCCTGGGAAAACTATCACAAGCAAGGTAGGATATGAATTTTCAGCAAAAAGGCTACTCTGCTTTACTTTGAAATACTCTTTGAATATGGTGTAGCTGCATGGCTAACTTGCACTTACTGGGTACGTCCATACATGCAGTTAGTGCTCCTGAAAGTTACTACACAGTAAATTCAGGTACATTAAACTTGGGCTGGGAATGCATCCACATACGAACCCTGTTGGGTGCAGATTTGCTCCTAACCTGGAACAGTCAGGTCCAGAGCTGCTCCTAACCTACTCTGCCCTCCTGCAGAAGCCAGGGGGAGCTCCAGGCTTTGGATGTAGCTGCCCGGGTGCCAGCATCTGGAGGCAGCCTCAGGTTGGCAGGGGGCATGGAAGTGGCCTCAGGTTAGCAGCGGGTATCCTCCTGGGAGTGGGTGGCCAACACACCATGGGTGGTTCTTGCCCCCCACCCCCGGCAGTAGTAGCCAGGGCATCATGTCCATGAGGTGCTTGCTGACCATCTCCTCCTCCATCCCCTACAGTAGGGCACTTGGGCAACCACCTATGGACCCCGGTCCCACAGTGCTATCCCAAGAACATGTACACTATGGACAACTTGCAAGAAACACTAAACTTTATTTTCCTCCACCACAAAAACCCACCCCTCCTCCATCACAGCAACAGATTCCCTCCTGCCCTCCCCAGTGACAGACTCCATCCTTCCCTCCCTCCCTAACAGCACACTCCCTCCCTCTGTCCCTCCTCCTAACAGTGCACCTCTCCCTAAATCTAGAACCCACCACAATAAGGTATCCTGTTCCCTGGAAAACTGTTTACAAGTGGTGCATTGCCAACTCTCAGGAGGAAGGGGCATGGGGTAGAGGCACCTAGGACATGGATCCCAGGGAGAGGTGCCCAGAACCCTAGTCTCCACTGACATCACCGTGGATGTGGATGCCTTGGTGAGCCCAGTGTACTGGGAGCCAGCTAGGAGTGGGTGATGTCCAGCCCACTCCCCCTCTTCCTCCATGGGTCCAGGGCCAGCAGGTCCCATGTGCAGAGCTGGCCCAGAAGTAGCCAGCTCCCACTCAGAAGCCACATGGCAATGGGGCAAGTTGGAGGTGAAAGTCCAAGCAGGGGGACAGGGCACTGGGGGATCAGACTCAGGAGCAGGGGCAGGGGGCCCTGGCCAGCACAGGTGGCACTGCACCTCCTCCCAAACCCACTGGGGGGCCCTGGTGATGGGCCATGGGTGGCTTCCAGAGGCCAGGCAGGGCTGGAATAGGGGGCTGGGTGGCAGGCAGCACAGAACTGGCCTCCAGGGCTATGATGGTGTCAAGGACCTAGTGGTCCTCTTACATCACCTCCACTATCTGGGTCACCATGGTGCCCTGCCAGTCCTGGGCCTCTGTCAGCCTCTCCAGGAGGGCAATGTGCCTCCTCAAGGGCAGGGTATGCCCTGTCCCTCTCCTTCTCCCTTGCCAGGTGCTGGGCTCACCAGGCCTGAGTCTACCAGCCATTCCTTCACCACTGTGACCAGCTGGTCCAGCAGCAGGGTTTGATCCTGGGTTCAGCACTGACAAAGGCAGTGCATGTGGAGGATGCAGGCTGATGGTGGTGGTGAACTTGTGGACCTATCTCTTCCAGTGGCTGGTGGGTCTCCCTCATGTGCAGTTGCTGGACTAGCAGAGCAAGGACAGAGAGTCTCTTTATGAGAGTTTGCAACATTTCAAAGATAACTTACACTGTACCAAGGGGCTGTTTAGGGGTTATGCGTACACAGGTTCCCAGAGGCCTTTAGTAAGTTGACCTGGTGAGGGACTCCTGCCTAGTTGGGATGAGGAATGGTGACACTCTCCCCTCCCTTTGGTGGCCCTCTGTGGAGAGTCACTCCAGGCCAGGGCCCCTACCATGTGTGGCGTGCACCACAAGCATGTCCCTGTTCAGAGTCCACAATGAACTTCTTGAATGCTCTGAGGGGTGCCCAATATGCTTCACCCTGCTGCTGCTGATTACCATGGTGCCCCAGGTGTGGCTGAGAACCTGACATGGGGTCAAACTTCAACGGCACCCCAGGCAAGTCTATGCTTCCCCACAACTTGTGCTGCTGCTTGGAGGAGCATCTCTGTCTACACTATGTGTGCCTAACCCCTGCAGATAAGGAGATCACTACTGCCATCTGTCACGTTGTATGCATGTGACAGGCCCTGGTTGCCTGGCTGGGAGACCACTGGTCACTCGAAGTCCTGAGTTGCCTCCCACCTCCCTGCTTGTTGAGGGGAGGGAAACTCCAGTGGGTGGGGGAGGGGAAGGGAGGAGCCCATGGCTCCAGGTATACAGCCTGGGAGTAGATGGGTGAGCTGGTATAGGCACGGGTAGCCACAGAGCCCACTTCCCTCTCTGGCCCTCCTCCCTATGTGGGGCTTACTGGATTGTCATGGCAAACACTCCCACAGTTGAACTCAGTTCCTGGCTGTGGTGGTGTGGTCTGGCTGCCTGTGGCCTTCTGCACTGGGTATCTGGTGAGAATGGAGACTGCAAGGTTCCTGCTGCTGTTTCTATTTCCCCCTAATCACAAGTAAACAAGTAATCTAACTTAAACAGCTTGACTGGGTGGCCAGGCAGGGCAACAATTCCTCTATGCTGAATGATCCCCTTCTTGGACACATGTTGATTCAGTGACTGGTGTACACTTCACTCACCCACCTTTGGGCCCCCTATGCCTCTTGGCACAGGTTCTTCCCATGTAGTTATGACACTGCCTTGTGGTGGCCACCACCATGTCTAAATGAGACTCACTGCTCTGCCAGCCTCCTGTTGGTGTGCCCCAAGTCCATGTGTGTACCAGCTAGGCATGTGGCATTAGTGGGCCTCTAAGCTGGGGTTCCTCCATGGTTTGGCCCCTACAGGCCCCACTGGGCAGCTGTCTCCCAGTGCCACATGAGCATTGTGCTCCTGCCTGGCCCTCTGTGCACATGGTGAGATTTCATTGTGCCCTAAGCTGCTCACTGGCCACATTGGGAGAACTGGCATCTGGCTGGGTGTCTGGTGCTCTGGTGGTAAATGAACTGTCTGGTGTTTTCGTGGAGGTTTCAGCCCCAGGGAAAGCAATTGGTCTTAATTTGGCAGTGAGATGGGCACCTGGGTTTTCCCTGGATGCCTTGGCAGTGGGACAGGCATGCACCACTCTCCTAGGGTTGCTGCCCTTGGGAGAAGGCATGGAGTCTCTTCTGGCAATGTGGAGAGCATCCAGGTCTGCTTCTGGTACTGTAGTATGCTCTCCCCCTGCCTATTTTAGCTCATTGCCTCCAGGCCCTGGGCCAGTCAGCAGTGCTCCCTCAGTTGATGTGGCACCAACTGGCTTGACTGTAGCCTGGTCACCTGGGCTGCAATACTGAGGTGATTTGGGTGGGGGTCTGTCACACTTTGCTTCTACTAGGACCTACAGTTCTTCTTGTTTTCCCTCAGTACTTCTTGCATTACTGCAAATTGCAACTGTAACCTTTGTTGGTACACGAGTTTGGGTGATATGCTGGATTCTGGATCCCAGTAGTACTGGGAACCCCCTCAGACAGCTCTGCTGACTGAGGTGTCCCTTGGAGAGGTGTGTCCCTGAACCTCACTGCCCAAGAATTGACTTTAAGTCCAATAAATAAATGGGTTTCTTTATTATACACAACTATATACAAAAAAGAAATGATTAATCAAGAGAAGACATATATTAGGGGTGTGTGAAGCTTCAGCCACTGATTCAATTCGTTAGAGATTCAGCCCAATTCGGTGGCTGAATCTCCAAATCTGAATCAAGTCAGGAGACCCTTTAATCTCTCTGAATCAAATCAGAACTCTCTGAATCAAATCCGAATTGATTCAGAGAGATTCAACAATTTGGACGTAGACACAGCTTTCAATGTTTTTTCTACATACATCAAGGTACCAGGCGGCTCATGAATGCTGAGATGCTGGGGTGGATGAAGCATCCCACAGTAGCTGTGGGGGGGTGGTCCCCAGCACACTCAGGAACTGGACCAGAAGCACTGGGCCCCTGCCCGACTCCGCAACTGGTGCTTCCTGGGTCTGGAGGGCACCTGGAGTATCCCCATGGCTAATTGCCAAGCTGGGGAGGTGTGATGGGCCCCCCCAGTACACTCAGCAGCAGACCCAGAAGTGGATCAGAAGTACTTCTGGTCTACTTCCCGGTTCACTGCCAAGCACATGGCGGGGAGGGGTCCCCATGCTTCTGTGGGATGCACCATCTGCTCAACCATTGCAGCATTCCATGAGCCATGCTTGGTACCTCAAGGTATATAGAAAAACCATCTAAAGCTGTGTCTATGGCCGAATTGCTGATTCTCTTTAATCAGCATCAAATCTTCAGATTCAGATCTGAATCAACTAATTGAATCACTGTCCCTGATTTGGGCCAAATCTGAATAGAATGAAGCCTGCTTTGCACACCCCTAATATAAATAAATAAAAATAATACCAATAGTTAATAATAAAACCAATTCTATTTGAATATTCAATTCTATTTGAATAGAATTTACAATTGCCTACACTAGTTGAATAATTCCACCACACTGGGTGGTCCCACTTGCATCAAACAACCTAAGTCATCACATTTATCTTGTTAGAACACTTTAAAACAGTTTTCCCCACATAACCCAGGTTGATTTTCCCTCTGGCCACACTCCCCTTCCCATAACAATAAATGGCAATACAGGTTTAACTATGATCCACCAGTAGGTGACAGAGGTGAGACTGCTGCTCAGGGAAAGGTGGACCCTTGGCTCTTTCTTGGTAACCCAGCAAAAAAAACAAGTCTCTGATGAGCCACTGGAGTTAATGGGCTTCTTTTCTTTAGTTTCCTTCTGAAAAATACACCTCCTGCAACACCAGGGGTTAAGTGCCCCCAAACACACCCATGCAGATTTGGGATTCTAACAGCCTGCTCCCTCTCTAAGCTGTCTCTCTCCCCCAGCAACTCCACATGCAGACAGGGGATTTCCTCTTCAGGCCTCTGTTCCTGCTGTGCAAGCCTTTCCAGCCCAAATAGAGGACTTCCCTCTGCAGGCCCCTGACCAGGCAGCTTCTCCCATTTTCCAGCTAGCTTACCAACCTCTCCCCACTCTTTCCCTGGATACCCATGTTTCTGATTGCACAGCTCTGACCCGGGTGAGGAATCAGCTTCTCCTGGGATGACTCAGGCGCTCCTCTGTCCTGATATCTGCTCCCCAACAAGGCTCAGCTCCCTTCCCTTTGCCTGAGGGGAAGAAGGGGTTTCTGTCCCTCTCTCCAGGCTAGTGTAGCTCTTCTGCAGCTTCTGTCTCACTCTGCATTTTCCTTCCTCAGCTTTTATGGCTCCATAGTAGCCAACCAGAGCCTGGGGTTCGCAATGGGGGCTCTGGTTACAGTTCAAATCCTCCAGTGAAAAACATGCATTGAGCACAGCAGAACTTCTGTTTGGAAAAGCTATTGCACCCTCTGCAAACTCTTAGCCACCTTTCTTGTGAAGTTCTTAGGTAGAGCTCACCCACTCAGCTTGCAGCCAAGCAAGCCCTTGCAGCTGTTACACAAGTAAGAATTGTCGTCCCCCTCCCATCCTTTCCTGCCTTGGTTGAAGAAGTGAAAGCCCCACTAGTGATTCACATGTTGATCTCGTGCATCTGTTTCTAGCTGGGCCTTTCCCCTTGACTGGAAGAATCAATGAGAATATCACTTGGGGTCATGTCCCCTTTTCCTTGCACCCAGAGCCATGTAGTCACTTTTGATCTGCTCAAAGTTGCCCCTGGCAGTATCATTAGTGCCCACATAGATAATCGGTATAATACTAATCAGATATGCATAGGTAAAGGAATAATATTTAGTCATAAATCCTGACAAATAGTAATATTTTGATTTTTATTCATTGTATGTGATATTGCCTTGGAAATTGAACAAGGTCAGAGTTCTTTCTGTTATGGATGTGCTATTTTTTTCTCTGTGAAAATTGCATAATGACCATAATGAACATAAAGTTTAAACTTTTACATGGTGTGATTTTCATAGTGGCATTCCCTCAACATATTATTATTCAAGTCTGTGAAATAGAGGAGGTCTGGACCTTTCCCCTTAATTTATGATTTATGACAGGGAATAAAAAAGCCTGCAGCTTTATGAAGAGGCTTGACTACAACTAGACCTGATCAGATAACCTGGTTTGTGAAAGCTGGATCTGAGCTAGATTGTTAAACTTCTGAAAGGTGGCTATTAATCATCATTAAGGAGTCAGCCTGTTTTCTATGGGCTGTCTCCTGCAAGGCTGAGGGATTGTGCATGTATAGAGCTAGAGAAAACTGGTTTGGAAAGGGTAGGTGCTCTGGATCAAGGAAGATTATATGAGGAGAGCATCAGTGCTCTCTAAGACAATGGCAGGCAATACTGACTTCCAACCAGGCAAGTGAATAAGGAGATTTCTTTTAGGAGAGTAAGCATTCATTTTTCCCTGCTTTAAACTAAGCTGAAAATGCCTTGTCTAGTTTAACATATGAGAAATGTAAATTTAGATATGTAAGGCAAACCATTTATTTTCTTTTAATTCCATTCCTTCTATTTTTATTCAGATGTTCTTAGGATTACTATTATGAGTAATTTGGGTCAGGTACCCCCAAATTAAAGAGAACATCATAACCTTTAGTCAAGAAGTGCAGAAGGAAGTGAAATCCTACTCTCCATCTCAATGAAGGGACATGGAAAGAGGGGCCCCATAACAGTCTCACCCTTATGCTGCAGCATGTGTACAAAAAGTAAGAAGTCCAAAAACCAAGGTGGAGATGAAAGTTGGCCATTGTCTAAGTCCTGGTTTCACCCAAACTTTAGATTATTTCTTTTGCCATATTTTCACATAATTGGAAAAAGGGAAGCAAATGTGTTTTTTTTTCCTTTTTCATCACTCTCTGAAACTTCCTTTTTCTCTCAGTGAACATATAGCTGAAGCACACAACATGCAGTGAAATCAGTAACAAGGACTAGAATTATGTGAAATCTGCTGGCCTTGGCTTGACTGAATTTCAGCATACCTGAGAAAATCATCATATATAGCATATTCTTGTTCAAATCACGGAGATTTGTTAGCCTCTAGTTCACTCTGAGTTTGGAGTTTATATACATTTGAATTAAAATAATCTGTTTTATACATATTCAATTATACCTAATTTGTTTAGTTTTATAATTGAACTGTAGAGAACAGCAGTGAAACTGACTGGCAATGTTGAATCTTTGGTCCAATCTCCTCTGTTTTGCTGAAATCTGCAGGAATAAAAAAGAGAATTAATGAAAGACAACCCTTATTTGCTTTTCAGTTTTCTTAGAGATGAGATCCAACTTTTGGTACGGTTGATAATTTTTCAGATAGCCATGTTCAGAAGGAAGACTGGCAAGTTCTTCATAGTGTGGAAACTGAGTAGACTGAGCCACATTGGCCTGAAATAGCAGACCTTTACTAATTTGATTGTCATTGTTTTGTTCATAAATCTAGGGCTGGTTGCAGGAAGGTGAATTTTCTCTCTTTTGTCCAAGCCAGTCTTTCTCCATCCCTGAGAAATCTTATATCTTATAGCTCAGGAAAAGGCAGGGAGACTTCTTGCTCTCAAAAGGTTTTATTGCAACTGCTTACACCCACAAAAAATGGATGACAACTTCCTGTTGATGTAATCATGTCAAGTCTCAGGAAGGGATTTAACCCTTGCTACTACAAAAGCAAATATTAATTCTTAGGGAACACAAGAATTGCAGCTGTGACCAACTGCAGTGCAAGCTGTGGAAGGGGAAAAAAACTACTGCAGCCTGACCAATTCTTGTGTACTGTGCATTAGTCTCCCAGAGTCTGACTCATTAAAGTTATTTTGAGATTGAATGATTACTTGCTTTAAACCACAGAAGCCTGTTCCATCTGAAATGGAGAAGATGTATTCTTAAGCTAAGGTGAAGTTACGTGGTACACTTAGACCATACTAAATCTGTGGAATGTTAAGCAGAGTTAGTTAGACTATGTTGTGAGCAGTTGCGCATTAAGGCTTGGGATAGAAAAAAGCAGTTTAAGTGATGAGAAACTGATTTAAATTTGTAACAGAACAGAAGCTCAGTGCACATAAACCAGTTTCAAAATGGCTGAAATTGGTTTAAGATAAACCTGGTTGAATGTGGTATTAGACTTAACTGATTTGGGTCAACCTGGTTTATGAAACTTCTGTCCCAGACCTCTTCCTGGTTCAAGTTAAATCACAGTCCCCTGGAATCCCAGCATGCTTTGCAGCCCTGGGCTGGGCTGTGCTGTCTTCTTCAGGGGCCAGGGCTGGCCCCACCCCTCTGTTCCCTATGGGGCTGACAAATGGGGTGGCGGGGGGTGGAAGCCCGGCTAGGAATGCAGCCCAGTCTGCAGGGGTGGGAGGGGGGCATGGGGTCTGCTGCCCTCATGGAAACCCCAGCTGGAGTCTGGAGCTAATGAGGGGGTTAAACATCCCTTCTCCTGTTCAAACTTAGTGCTGGCTGTGATTTTGAACTACAAATCATTTAGAAGCAGGAAAAAGAAGTGATGAGCAATTCTGCAGAGTCCTGCTGCTGTAACTTTGGATTGCAAATTCCAGAGACATTGGGGGCAGCAGGAAGAGGAATGAATACACAGACCATACTGTCTAAGTGCCAGAGAGCTGTGCTCTTGCACCCTCTGGTTTCTTGCCTGAACTACTGCAGGCATGTGGCTGCATTTCCTGAAATAAAGGTAAATGTCTGTTCACTTCTGTTTCAGTTTAATCTCTGCAGTTTAGATTAAACAGAAAAACTGAATCAATTCAACCTTGGGTTTTTTGACTGTCTGTACTTAGCGTAAGGGCTAATACCATTTCCTGCCTGCACTTCTCTGGCTTGCCACTAGTGGGCTAATGAAAAGGCACATGACTAGGAGCTAGAACACCTGCTTCGGCTTTATCCCTGCTCTGGGGTGGTGGGGAGGGTGGGGACTGGAAGTGGGAACTCAGGCATGGATAGAGGAAGTGACTTATCCAAAGTGACACAGGAAAGCAGTATCAGAGAGTTAATCTAGACCTTATGGCTTCTTGCAGACATGAAAAAATGGTGCTTTACTTTAAACTTGGTGTGTTTGTGCACCAAGCCCCATGCATGCCCAGAAGAGGCAGTGTGTTACTTCAACCTGGCTCTGCAGCATCTGTAAAAGGCACTTTACTGGGGCTTTTTTGTTTTTTTATCTACTTGCTAATTGAATCAATGTTAGCTAAAAAGACCTGCTGAAGTGCCTGATCTTCACAGACTCTACAGAGCCGGGTTGAAGTAACATGGTGCTTCTTTTGGTAAAGTGCTTAATTTTTTTTTTTCAAATAACTGCAAGAAGCCTATATGCCTTAAACTGTAAGGCCATCTTTTCTGTTTTACCAGGTTCTAGTTCTTCTATACTGCCTTATTTGCAATATCATATACTTTGCATGTAGTGTGGAATTTTTTTGTTATATATGAATTATTTTCTCACTTTCTCTCTCTCCCCCTCTTTTTTCTTAAGTGAGAACATTGAAAGATAGAGGACTATCTGTCTTCTTATCCATCTGATTTTTTTTTTCTGCAGGCCGTCGGTAGGCAGATTCCTGAGTAGCATAAATATCCAGGTTAATCTAAATCCAGGATTGCACCACTAACTAAATAATCTGGTTTTAAACCAATAACCTTTATGAAATATCTGGTTTAGAAACTACTTTGGATTAACCAGGTATGACTGCATTAGAAATCACAAAAGGGCACAGGCTGGCTGTATTAACCTGGAAGGATGGAAATGACGCAAATAATGTTACACTGTATGAGTCAGTGATTTAAAGCTAAAAGACAGCTTGATTTAGTTTTCCCTGTGGGCTCAGAAGAGCAGCAAGCTTATTTTGACTAGTAAATGAAACACGAATGACATAAAAGTCACACAGTAAAACATTTTGCATGTATCTGGTAGAAATTGTCTTGTTGTATAACTTGGGAAGTTTTTTTTTTTTTTAAAATATGTATTTCTGTGCATGCACCCTCTCTGTCTTAGGCAGCCTAAGTTGTTTTGTGTCACTACATTTAATCTGTGAAGCTCTCTCCGTTCTTTTTCTTTTACTTTATTTTATGCATGTGTTTATGACCTAGACAAGACAAGTTTGTCGCAGCTCCTTCTGAGACAGGTGGAGGCTTCTTTTTTGCTTCACCAGCTAGACCTTCTGTCTGTGCTTTGATTTATTTGTAGTGGGAAAGTCAAAGTAGTACACCTTATAAACTACAATGTCTATTTCCTTGCTTTAAATACAGGCAACCCCAGCTTAATGCGGTTTTGCGTACCGCGGTTTTGCTATAGCGCTCATTTAAAATACATACTTGGTTTCACTTAGTGCTCAGTATTTTATTATAATGCTCAGCATGGGGCTGGGGAGAAGCAGCAGTGGCAGTAGCAGTGAGTGAAGAAGTGAGTGACAGCCAGTGGGGGCACAGGGTGGGGCAGCAGGAGAGTGAGATTTGCTCCTGAACGTGGTGATGGAGCTGATGGGGAGGAGTGGCACTGGTGAGAAAGTGTATGGCGGGGGGGGGCAGGTGGCATGACCATAGATCCCAGGGTGGTGCCCAGGGTTAGGGCTGGCAGGGCCCAGGGTGGGGTGGCAAGAGTGTGGCAGGAGCCCGTGGCTAGCGGGCAGGTGGGGAGGAGTGGTGGTGGCAGCAAGAAGGGGCAGGGGGGGTGAGCATGGGGTCTGAGCTGGTGGGGAGGTGGGAGTGTGGGGCTCAGGGTGGCAGGACTCATACACATTGTCTCTCGCCCTTCCCCCGGGCTGCAGCCCCCCCACCCCCAGGCTGCAGCCTATACCCCATTATGATCATGAACTCATCAGCAGGGCATGGACACTGCCCTGAGCCTGCAGCAATCCAGCAGTGGCAGATAGTTCCAGTGTTGGGTGCCCTGGAGGGTGCCCCCACTGGGAGGAGTGGGACACGGGTGCTGGCAGGCAGTGGCCCCACTGTTTCCCTCATGCTGGCCAGAGCCCTGCTGCATGGGGTCTGGGCCAGCAAGTTGTGTGGAACCAATTATATTTATTTACATTAAATCCTGTGGGGAAATGTGTTTCACTTAATGCTGTTTCACTTAGGGCTTGGTTTTTCTGGAACAAATTAAGAGCACTAAGTAGGGGTTGCCTGTACTAGGGAATGTGTTTTACGGTTCTCCAAATATTTGATGAATATAACCTGGTTTGCAGTTTACTTCAGTCTGAAGCTTTTTTGGTATTGCTTATTACTACTCATTAGTATTATAAATACAGTGTACTCTTCTGTGCTTTTCCCAATATTCTCCCTCCTGCATTTTGTCCTATTTCATTCTAGGCTCGAACACTGATCATTGTAAAGCCATAATCAGTGGGGGTTTCATTAGACTCTGCTAAAACCTTAACAGATACTACTAAGTGAGCAATGATGATGATCACATTGTGTGTAATCCTTTTATTTTTAATCCCTACCCTGCTGAAAGCCAGCAAAAGGGCTGCTGCTCAGTAATGTTTGAGATGAAAAGTATTGCACTGCAGTTTTCCAAAAAAAAGAATCTTTGGACTGAGATCAAGAACAAAAAGATACAATCCCAAAAAGAGGTTTTTCAGACAGTAATCCATGTATGTAAACAGTAGGTTATATTGAAAGACTTTACTACTGTACATGGGTGGATGTGCTACTAGCTAAATACTATAGATTGTTTAATCCATAAAGGTCAAAGCACTGCTGAATGGAGCAGGGGAAACTGGAGTATTTTGGGTGCCACAGTTTAAGAAACCTTGGTTTTCGAGTTGCTGAGCATCTGCAGCTCTCATTGACTTCATTTCAAATAGAGGCTCCATCTCTGAAAATAAGGCTTTTGGTGTTATTGTGAGATTCAAGGTCCAATTTATAACAGATGGACTTCAAAACTGGAGATCACTTTGTAATCTTAGACTTACACTACTTATGTGTATAAGTCTGTGAAAAAGTGAGCTCTAAAAAAGAACTTTGCATTTGCAAGAGGAGGATCTGTATACTGTTCTGTTCCGTATGTCTGAAATATAGTCCATTAGCCCGATATCCATCTATAAGCAGACACCAATTTATTACATTTGAACCAAAAATAGAGTGAACTAGTATGATGAGATTTAAATCCTTCACTTTTCAATTTCATCAAGAACTGGGTAGCAAACAGGTGTTGAAATTTTTCTAGTGCCTTCAGTATGAAAACACTTTGTGTGGATATACTGATGTTATTGTACTCCTAAAGGTTAAATGTATTTTAAAGACATGCTTGAATTAATGATATGTTCAAGAGCAGAGTCTCTTAATTAATTACATTCCTTCCCCCCTCCCACAAGATTTTTTTTTTATAAGAGCCCGTGTGTGACTAATAGCAGAATTCATGTTATTTTATTCTGATTATTTGATGTTGATGTAATGGGCATTCACATGTTAATTGTGAACTGCATAGCAATTTAATGTCATATTTCAGTTGTAATGGGGTAGTTTATGTTTTGTGTTTACTTCCAAATGGAAGTTAGGGCTGTGGCTATTAGGTGGCCATGCAGGGAGTGCCTGGGAATCCTGCCTAGGTCAAGGACCTAAAGGAATGAGGGAGCAGAGAAACAGAGGCAGCAGCCAAGCCAGGACCAGAGACCCCATAGGCTGGGTGTACACTGAGTTCTGGATGAACTCAGAGGGCCCTGTAGGTCAGGGGCCCAGGGTAACTAGGGGGAGACTTGCCAGGGCCTGGGGCTAGGCAAACCAAGCAAGGTAACAGATGGACCATAGGGCTGTGCGAAGCTTTGGGTGCTGATTTGATTCAGAGGAGATTCAGCCCGATTTGGTGGCTGAATTTCTGAATCCAAATCGAGTCAGGGGACTAATTAAGCTCTCTGAATCAATTCAGAAAAGATTCGGAGATCTTCAGAGATTTGGGCAGTCCCCACTTGCTGCTGCAGGAAGCTGGACCCAGACTCCATGCTGGTAAGTAGGAGGTGGGGTGGGGGTGCTAAAGAAGGGGGGAGGAGACCATGGGGGACCCCTGCCAGGCCCCATCCCCTGCCTGGTCTCCCAGCCCCTCTGAGCATCCTCCGATCCCTGTCCATTCTCCCAGCCTCCCCCTCCCTATGGCTGCGCACCCAGCCCCAGCTCTCAGCTTTTTTTAAAAAAAAAGAAAAAACCTTCAACTCACCAGTTGCTGCAGCAGCCATCGGAGCTTCTGGGGAAGAGCCCCCCCATGCAACACAGGGCAGTGGGGATCACCCTCTACCTGGCAGAAGCCAGTGAGTGCAGGGCTTTTTCTTTTTTTTTTATTTTTTATTTTTTTAAGAGTCAGGATCTGGGGCAGGGTGGGGCAGCCATGAGGGTTGGGGCTGAGAGAGAGGGTGGTGGTCAGGGTGCTCATGGCAGAGCCCCTCATGCAGTGGGGGGCAGTGAGGATTGTCCCCCCACCTGGCAGCAGCTGGTGTGGGGGCTTTTTTTTTTTTTTTAAGAGCCAGGAGCTGGGGCTGGAATAGCTGGCAGGGGATGGAGGTTCGTGACAGAACTCGCCATGCAGCGTGGGGTAGTGGGGGGGAGCAGGGATTCTTCCCCACAAACCTGACAGCAGCTGGTGAGTGCTGGGCTTTTTTTTAAGAGCCAGGAGCTGGGGCTGGGCAGGGCAGCCATTGATGGGGCTGAGAGAAAGGGCGGGGATAGCACTGATTTGGAGATTTGGCCGATTTGGTGGCAGCCAAATCTGTGCATCAGATTCAGTTGAATCAATTCAGACTGTGATTTGAATCACTGGCCCCCAAATTGATCAAATCTGAATCCAAAGTAAATACTAGCCACTTTGCGCAGGCCTGATGGACAGGGCTAGTGGGTTCAGTGAGCGAACTGAGTAAAACCTGCAAGGCAGATTAGGACCAAGATTCAAACTGGTATTGATAAGGTAAAGAAGCCCTGAGCCCTGGGTTAAAGGAGGGACATCCTTAGAGAAGTATAGAGTGATAGTGCTAGGGAGAAGCCCTGAAGACTGAGCTTGTGGGCAGAGAAGCCCTGAGGACTAGGCTGAGAAGGAGCATACCAAAGGAGATGCTATAGCCTCTATAGGTAGCTTCTCAAGGTAATCTTATTACATCAAGGCATGGCAGCTGAGACCGAGGAGGTAACGAGGCAGGAGAGTACAGCAAGTAAGTATGAACACCACCAACAGGAGTCAGATGCTGGGGTCAGACCCTGAAGCCTGATTCAAGCTTGAACTTGAACATATGGTTAAGTTATTTACTGAATATTGACCATAGGTAGCTGTGATGTCACAATCATGTTATCTCATAACAGCTTGTCCACTCTGTCTAGACTTACTTTCAGTAATAAATAAGGGCAACAAAAAAGAGGGAATAATCAGCATGGGTACACAATGATGAGTCAGCCTCTCCATTATGTGATGTTAATTTCCTTGTTTCTAGACCAGATAAGATGCACGTAAAAATAGTGCATCTGAAGATATTGGTCAGGCCAAAAATATTGCTTTATGCTTATGATCTAGATCAAATCACGGGCTGGGTGAGTGGGGTGAAGCTGGTCTGTGGGCTGGATCAGGACCCATAGACTCCTCCTCTGTCCTGCAGCACACCTTATCTGGTGGCTGCTCTAATTGGTCTGGGGATCTGCACTGCATGCAGTGCAAATCTTGGAGAAGCTGGAACAGGTGCTACATGCAGTGTAGTCCAGCTGAAATGGTAGCTGCAGTGTATATGGTGGCTTCCCCAACAGCTCTGGGACTGCACAACATGCAGTGCCTGCTTCAGGCAGGCTGGGATTCAAGTTGCACGCGGTGCCTGGAAGTGCAGGTCCTAGACCAATTGGAGCTGGAACTGTCTCCCAGAGTGGGTTTTGCATGTTGTGTAGTCTGTTTAGGGCAGCCGCTGTGTGCAGCACAGTGGCCAGACTTTGCCACACATGGTGCCTGTTCCACCTATTCTGTAATTTGCACCATACACAGTGCAAATCCAAGACCAGCTGGTGCAATGATTAGAACAGATATGCTTGTGCAGGGAGAGGGGGAAGGTGAAGACATCTGTGGACCTGATCTGGCTGTAGATTGTCCCTGCAGTGCAGGCACACACTGTGGCCTGTGTGAATCTTGCCAGACCTAGAGGCAGCATTGAGGGTTGGATGGCAGGGCTCTGCTAGCTGGATGCAGCCTGTAGGCTATATATTTGACATCCTTGATCTAGGTTCAATAATGTTGGACTTGGGAGAAGAATACAATGAGCTGCAGCATGTTTGGTTGCCAAGATGTTCAGACTGAAGAGAGAATCAATCAGAAGAAAAAAATTAATAGTTACACACTGCACAAATGAGCCAACTTCTTAAGGTCCATGGGTGTCCTAAATGGCCCAAATTCTCAACACAATAGAGAAGGAGTTTTAACTGTAAAACCTGTTACAAATCCCTGACTCTTGCCTGGGATCATGCTGGTGAGCAACCAATAGTGGCAAAAGAACAGTTTAGGGGACTATTTAGAAAAGCTAGTTGTGTACACGTCCATGGGGCCAGACAGGATGCACCCAAGGGTGCTGAGGAAGTTGGTCTATGTGATTGCAGAGCTGCTGGCTGTCATCTTTGAAAACTCATAGTGATGAGGAGAGAACCTGGATGATTGGAAAAGGGTAAATATAGTGCCCATCTTTAAGAAAGGGAAGATGGAGGATCTAGGGAACTACAGACTAGTCAACCTCAACTCAGTTCCTGGGAAAATCATGGTGCAGGTCCTCAATCTATTTCTAAGCACTTGGAGGAAAAGAAGATGATTAGGAACAGTCAGCATAGATTCACCAAGGGCAAGTCATGCCTGGCTAGCCTGGTTGCTTTTTATGATGAGATGACTGTCTGTATGGATGTGGGGAGAACAGTGGATGTGATATACATTGACTTTAGCAAGGCTTTTGATATGGTCTCCCACAAAATTATCATAAACAAGGTAAGCAAGTATGGTTTGGATCAATGGTGGATAGAAAATTGGCTCAATCAAAGAGGGTAGTAGTCAATGGCTCAGAGTCTGGTTGGCAGCAGTCTGGTTGGTATCAAGTGAAGTGTCCTGGGGGTTGGTCCTGGGGCTGGTTTTGTTCAATATCTTCATCAATGATCTGGGACCTGGAATAGAATACATCCTCAGCAAGTTTGAAGATGACACCAAGCTGAGGGGAGTAGTAGATATGCTGCAGGTAGGATTAGGATTCAGAGAGACCTAGACAAATTGGAGGATTGGATGAAAAGAAATCTCCTGTACATAGGACAGCATAATCCAATGTGACTGGCTAAGCACCAGCTCTTCAGAAAAGGACCTGGGGGTTACAGTGGACAGTAAGCTGAATATGTGACAGTAGTATGCCCTTGTTGTGAAGAAGTTTAATGGTATACTGGGCAACATTAGTAGTAACATTGTCGGCAGATTGAGGGAAGTTATTCTTCCGCTCTATTTGGCACTGGTGAGGTCACATCTGGACCTCCAGTTTTGGGCTCTACACTACAGAAAGGATGCAGACAAATTGGAGAAAATCCAGTGGAGGGCAACACAAATGTTTAGGGATCTGGGGCACATACCATCTGAGGAGAGGCTCGGGGAACTGAGTTTAGTGTGGAGAAGGGAATACTGAGGGAACTGGTCTTATTTAATCTAAAGAGAAGACTAAGAAGAGATTTAGCAGCATCCTTTTACTAACTGAAGGGTGGTTCCAAAGAGGATGGAGCTCTGGACTGCTCCCAGTGGTGGCAGATGACAGAACAAGGAGCAATGGTCTCAAGTTGCAGCAAGGGAAGGTTAAGTTAGATATTAGGAAACACTTTCTCACTAGGAGGGTGGTAAAACACTGGAACAGGTTACCCTGAGAGGTTGTAGGCTCTCCATTCTCGTAGGTTTTTAAGACTTGGCAAGACAAAGCCATGGCTAGGATGATCTAGTTGGAGCTGGTTCTTCTTTGAGCTGGGGGTGGGACTAGATGACCGTCCTGAGTGCCATTCCAATCCTGTGATTCTATGTTCCATCTGAGGAATGATGACGGCTATGTTGTCTTCTTTGCCTGTACCAATATTAAAACATTATTGAGGGCAGGCCAAAGAATTGGCCCCATTTCTGTAAAATACCATAGTATTGACACAGTCAAGCTTCCTGTCACTTAAGCCTCTTTAGGTGATTGCAAATAGTTGCTTAGTCAACATTTTAAAATTTGTATTATTTTTTGTAATGCAGCAAAGCTATGTTTGAAATAATCTAGAATGGTTGATAATTAATTTCTGGTTTTTTTCATTTTTGGCTATACTGATGTTTGGCATTAGTGCACAGGATTTCTCAAAGGTTTCTTAGTGCACTGGAGAGCTAAGTATATTGCCAAAGGTGTCATTGTCCATCCCCCCCTTGTTCTACCCAATAGTAAGAAAATTACTTTGGATTATTTCAGGTTTATATAGGAAACTTAAGCCCTATCTGTGTGTTAATCATGCCTTAAGTAGTCACCTGGCTACACATTCAATCATTTAATAGTGATAAAAAGAGGAAGAAGCTATAGTTATTCCACAAAATATGTGCAATAACTTTGTAGTTGCTTCCTATCATTTTGTTAATAGAACGTGTGGTCAAGGGCCACTGTGGGTAGGAACCCCATAACCTGATCAGGGGGCCCCTATGCAACCTCCAGCGTAGGAGCTCCTAACTGACGAGGCTCCCAGCAACTGGGAGATTGCATCAGCTTCAGTCTTCATGAGTGCGTGTGAATCCCCGCTGTGGCAGGAAGGTCTCAGCAACCATGGTCTCCCTGCCATGGGGACCCGTGAGGAGTATGCCCTTGTGCCTGGGAGCCTGGTCAGGGGAACTTGCTTCTTGCTGGTGCAGAGGGAGCCTGGGTAGGGCTTATCCTACACTGGTAATAACGTGTGATGGGAAATAACGTGTGCACCTCCTGCCATGCACATGTGGAGTGGCAGGAGGTGCAATTGTGTGAACTGCACATTAGCTCTCACCATCCCTTTATTTGCGTGTGTAGGGGGACCCTTGAAAGCAGGTATTTTACAAAGCATAATTTAGGTATAGATGCTTTGGGAAGAAAAAAAAATCTCAGGAAATAAGCACAGATTTCATACACCGATTTGCACATTATGATTTACATCAAAAGCTAGAAATCCTGAGTAAGCCTTTGAATAAACTATTCAAAAAGTGATTTTAAAAGTTATTTTCAAGAAATAGAAATATGGATATATATATGATTATCATAAACAGAGATGCAGACTCAGTATACGTGATGACTCCATGGATGCCAAAGGCAGAAGTCCAGTTGCATGTTTGTTCATACGCATATACAGCTAAAGCAATAATAGTTTTGAATAAATAAGGTGAGAAATAAAAAGTTATCCTTTCAAAACAGATTTTTGGGTCCCTCTGCTATTTTAATATATTTTTAATACACAAAATAACAAATTTGACAAAAAATGATTAATTAGGAAGTATTTCAAGCTTATTTTAACACGGCAATTTTAAAAGGAAATCTTGAAGAATATGAGCAAATTCAAGTCTGCAGAACAAGTGCATAATAGAAAATAGTGGGAATAGGCCAATAATTTACTAGAAGACTGGCAATTATTTCAAAATTTTGGGACCTGTGGAAAATTACCAATTTTTATACAGGCCTGGAAAGATGTAAACCTAACTACAAGCCTTGTAAGACAACAACTATAAAAAATCCCACATCCTCCCAGTTAGGAGCAAAGACAGTACTGCAAAATGTACTAGTATGTTTATGCGTCTTCTTATAGTGGGTATGGAAAGTTACTCATTAGTTCAGCAAATGATATATAGACCTGAATATCTGCACCTGCCTAGATCCCTAATAGCTCACAAGGTCTGCAAAGACACAGGTGTGTCTGTGGACATCACAGTGAAGATATAGGTCTTAGTGGAAACACGGTATATGTAAGACAAGCATTTGATATAGTGTACATTCAGTCATAATAAGAAGCTAATCCAAAATCACATGGATTCAAACTTCATCCTATGGATTGAGAAATTGGATGGAATTTTTTTCAAAGAGCCTAAATGGGACATTTAGAACTGATGGTTGGTTTAGATCAATATTGGTTTGGTATTTAGATTAAACAAATAATAGGTGGAATTGTTGACCAAAACACATTTCGTTAAGGGACTACTCAGTTTAAAAAAACAAAAACAAATGAGAAGAAACTAAAACAATGGTGCTTTTTTAATTGCATCACAATTAGTATAAATATGAAGGAAGGAGTGGCTAGAGCACATGTCCCTTAATACACTTGGTTATTCAGTTATCTTCATGGTGACCCCTGTATTCTATCCTTCCCCTCTCAATTTAACCAAGCTAGGGTTCTTCTTTCTTTCATGGGATAATGTTTCTCTGTGGCATCTGGGGCTACTTGAGCATTCCCAGTATAACTGTTGTTTCCCAGCCATGGCTCCTCCAAATAGTTATAACTCAAAGTCAAAGAGTGTACAACTTGCATATCATTATGCAAGTGGCCTTAATGCCATTCAAGAAGTTTTAAAGCAAGGACCCCAGTTTTCTCCAGGATGATACCAAAAATCAGTGGATTGACATTTCAGTCTTCATTGGACCCTTCTCTGAGATGATTTTCTTTCTGCCAAACTTATTTCCTCAACATTTCCCCCTACATGCTGGGATGGATTAAATCTGAATGAGTTTTCAGCTTCCTTCCCATGAAGATCAATCGTGGGCTTATGACCACTGTAGTTTGAAGATTTTTTTTTATTTAATTAGAAATTGGGCTAGCTTTGTTTCTAAGCTATGATCAATCACCTTCATTCTCTTGTAATAATTAATAATAAAAAAGACTTATAAAAACTCTCTCTGCTAGATCCTTTGAAGATGCATGATAAGGGAGAGCTTGAAAGTGTGTAATTCACCTCCTGTTTAGGAAGTCTTTAAATATTATAACCTTGTCCATTGTCTATGAGGTGTATGGCTAGTAGTTCATATGCAGCAAGTGTTCATTTGAACTTTTTGTAGGCAGAACTTGAGATTGCTGAGGTCATCCACTTCTAATCATTTTGAATGTACATCTGATATGAATATAAACACTTATGCCTACAAAATCTGTGTGTGTGAGAGAAACCATTGGTGTCTTAGCCATTCTTAGGGTTAACAGAGTACCTGTGGAACCATCTGCTGATACATTTCACATTGGTGATGTTCATTTATTAATTTTTTCGGGTCTTCATCGTGTCAAGCCAATGATTTTGTGTGAAAAAATCCTGTAATTTCATGTAACATTTCATGAAATGGCATTTCATCATGTTCTTATACAGAAAAAATGATTCGTGCATCCAAAAATATGTTTTCTTACCTCAATACTTACTTTTGTATTGATAGCCTTAAATGATTGGGAATTGTTTTCTCTTATACTGCTTTGGTCAGTCTTCCAGTATGTGCAGCTCTACCTGGGGCAAGATAGGATATTGTCTGGTCCATTTTTAGGAAGACTTTACTGCTTATGGGTGAAAGAATTCCAGGAGTGATTCAATTTTTTTCTAGAAATCCAGTAGAACCAGATTGTTCTGGTACAACTGAAGTAATCTGTATTGCTATGCTAATACCCTGCCTAATTGACTACTTTATATTTCTATTCAGCTAAGTTCAAAGCCTACTGTTGTACTCAAGAGGATGCCTTGGCCTGTATACCCTTGTTTCATCAGTCACATAAATGATTTGTGATCTGTCAGAATGGCAGATGACTTTCCTATACAGTTGTAGATGGATTTTTTAAATTCCAAATGAGAATAGCTAGACTGAGTCATTCTCAGGGACCTGGGGATATAGGTCCTTCTCTGACATCTCTCATGTTATGTGACAAAACCACTCCTACGATTAAATGTCACTTGGATTATTTTCCTGGATCAAAATGAACAAGTTGTTCCAAGTTTTGTAGTAGATCTCTTAGGAGATTTTTAGACTCTTAGAAGAGTTTTTCTTATCTCCTTCCCCTTCTTCAGAAAGATATAAGAGTTGTTGAAGTGTTAGAAAGCTCTATTAATAACAACATACTTAAATATGCTCACAGTTTGGCTGTGTTCGGCTTGAGTCGATAAGTTGGTACTTGTCCAGTTGCCAGGATTTTGTCTGCTATAGGAAAACTTCTCCTTATGTATCCTATAGCCAAAGCATAATACTTCTAGCCTCATATAATACATTTACCTTGCTTTGTGTAAAATCTCTTTCCTTCCTGTCTTGGACCTTCTCTAACACTGACAAATATTTAGCATCACTTCTGGTCATGATGAGACATGTTATTATCATTACAATGCTGTCTTGAACCTTTTATACGTTCTCTATAGAAACCTCTTGTCCTTGTATAAACTTCTGTGAGTATTTGAAAAAGTAAATTTCTTGGTATATTCCTTTTGTCTGTAATGTTGTGTGCACATTTTGCCTAGCTATGTTTTTAGGGCTTTTTTGGACCTCCATGTAACAATATTAGCAAGTCCTCCATTCATGGAATAGGGCAAATGTCTAATCAAGAAACTTGAGTCCTTATGGTTTTGTAATTCCTGTGGATTAGCATGATCTTGTCTAGTTCAATCATTGGAACCATAGGTATGGTTTATTGAGAAAACTGTACAGAAACAATGATGCCCTTTTTCCCCAGCCTAACTCGGTCTCATTTTTTTCTGGGACTGGTTTTGCTCTCTGGTACTTGATTTGACTGCATTTTGGGTGTAATCCCGGCAGGCCCACTACACATTACAGGTATCATGCAATTAACTGGTTAATGGCAAAATTACCTTGAGACCAGCAACATGTGCAAAGGAGTTATCATACCATTAAAAGCTCCAACTGGCTATAAAGTTAGACCTTGAAAATGTGTACCAACTTTATAGCTATTGAGCTTTAATTTGCATGTGTAACAGGGTCTCCTCTGTGGCTGAGAGCTGCATCAGCTGACAGGACTCCCAGCTGTAGGGAGGCACCCTCCCTATCTATGCTTCTATGCCTGGGAGTCCAGAAACAGGGGATTCTCAGCCCCAGCAGCTGCCAAATCCGGATCCTGGCAGCATGGGGACCAGAGTCCTGGAGCTATAGATGACCCAGCTGGGTCCTGGCAGCTTGAAGGTGCAGCTGCCCGAGGGGTGCATGAAACCCCTAGGGCTGATGGATCATGGCTTCTGTTATCCCCCAGGCCTAGGGTTGCATGGGCCACTCCCATGGCTGGAAGGACATCAACTGTGGGGGCTTCCAGCTGCAGGGGCTTGCTTCATGCCAGTCTAAAGGGAGCTCAGGATTGGGCTGCCCCTGCATCAGCAATAAGGTGTGATGAGATCAAATGCATGATCCCATAGTCAAATCTCCTGCCATGCAGGTGTGACATGGCAGGAGGCACAATTGTGTGGATCATACATTAGATCCCATCACACCTTTACCTGAACATGTAGAGGGGCCTGCAATTACACCATCGAGGTCCCTAACACTTTAAAAAGTGAAGTTTAGTTTTGCAATCAATGTGTACCTGAGAGATTATCCTTGTTTCTGGATCACTATCACTAGTGTATTTTTTTATGTTAACTTTTATATTTTACAGGGACATGCACAGGACCTATTGCTGTGATAGGTTATTTGGTATAGTTATGTCAGATCAAACTTGCATTCACTTCCCTCTGTTTCAGAGAGTTCATAGCGTATGTCTGCTCCTCTGTGATTTACTCCCCCACAAGGTTAAAATCCCTCTGCATGTTTCTTTCCCCTCTGATCTTTTAGTGATTTCTAAGCTTGAGATGCAATTTGATAAATATCTTTGCCTTGTGTATGCAGCTAGCTATTTGATTTAGAGGCTTTTCTTGAGATGGGCACTTTGTAAAATTTGCCAACTGATACAGAATAATCTCCTCCATAGCTGAAACACTCCTTCCAACTGATTTTATATTTTCTTTACAGTTGGTTTAATGTATAAATGGTAATCTTGTAAATTCTTTACTACTGCTTGTGCTGCTGTTGTTAATTCTACGACATTGTATTAGATTAAATTAATTTTTGCATTCATCCATTATTATAGATGCCACAAATGGTCTGTTCTACAGAATATCCTTTAAGAAAACGTTCAATTAGTCTCTGTAGTTCTGCCTCATACACAGCTATTGTCTCATCACATTTTCCCATCATATTCTGAAACTGGAAAAGTGTTTGACTTTGGTACATAATGCTACATAAAGATCTTTGCAGTTCTAAACTTTATCTCCGGGTTTCTGAAGTCATAACAAACTTCTCTTGAAGAGGGAACATATTTTACTGAGCTCAGAGGAAAACTGGTTGCTGTTTGTCATAATCTATAAGTGTATTTGCTGTACAAAAATTAAAGGCCGGTCTTTCACTATACTGTTGCGATCCTCATTTTCTTGCATTAACATATCAATTTCCAATAAATTGCCATTCGTATGTTTTATATTTGTTCCAGTTTTGTAGAAAGTCCCATCCAGATCCACAGTGGGCACATTTACATGTGTGGTAGACCGCGCAGTTCATAGACTTCATAGGCTTCGTAGACATTAGGGACTGGAAGGGACCTTGTGAGATCATTGAGTATAGCCCCCTGCCATAGGCAGGAAGAATCCTGGGGTCAAATGATCCCAGAAAGATAAACATCCAAATGCCTCTTGAAGAAATCCAGAGAAGATACTTGCACCGCCTTTGGGGTGGGGGGAGTCTGCTCTAGACCCTGGACACTTGGACTTTAAAGAAATTTTTCCTTATGCCTAATCTAAACTGGCCTTCCAGGAGTTTGTGGCTGTTAGACCTTGTTATCCCTTGTGATGCCCTGGTGAATAACTGTTCTCCCAGGTCCTGATGGGAAAGCAGTTGTTCACCAGTTGTTACTTCACTGTCATTTAGTACTTGCTTAACTGGTGTTACTATGCAGTCCCATAATCACATGGTTATTTTTAGATGCTACTGCACAGTAGAAACAAGCCACTGCGCAGTAGCTCATTATTACTGCAAAGTAGCTTCGCCATCATGGTTTGTGCCTGGCAATGCTACTGCACTGTAGCAAAGTGCTATGGCAACATAGCATCTTGTGTAGATGCATCCACTAACAAAATGTAACTAAAATTCTATTGTAAATTTACTACTTTACTTTAACTGCTTCACTGGGCATGCCTATATGAGACAATGTCTCTCCATAGCAATGAGCAACATAACAACTGGGAAGTCTGGTGCATCTGTAGATGTGCCCAGAAAGCAGGGAAAAACTCCCACTGAATAAGCATGAGATAAAGGAAGAGAGGAGCATGGCTTTATCAGATAGTGCTTTGGGTGTTCCAGTTAATGGCATAATGACCATGTTACTACAAGAGAGTCTGCTTTCTTCACTGTTCCAAGTGTTGCTTTTTAAAGCTGTTTGGTTTGATAGTAAGGTAGTGAATATTTCAAAAAAATCAAGCCCCATTTTCTGTAGTATGCAGAAAGGGTTGAAACATTATATTCTCCTTAATTTAGTGAAAAGGTCTTTTACTATATAAAAAAAGACCTTTGATTCATTGAGAAGAAGTCAAGTATGTTAGCAGTTATCCTGGAAAATTAAGCTACGGATATTCAGTAAAGTGATGACAGATTCATAGATTGTTCTTATATATCTCTTTTTTTCCAGATGAGTCAGCTTTTCTCGTACTAGGTTCTCCCATATTTTAATGGGTTATTTTAATGGTAGCAATAAATAGGACTTGAAAATATTTTTGAACAGGTTTATCCTTTCATAAAATATTTCTTGGAAAAAGCCTTCACTATATTTCTTTTTATAGATTAAAATTTAACTTTATACCTCACTTTCATTTTTACAAAAAAATGAAAGGGGCTTGTGATATAATGAGTAATGTTTTTGTAGTGCAGGGACTCTGTAAACTGGATGTGTCTATGTGTGCGTTAGATCCAAGAGCAGTTTGCTTGTGAGTAAAATACTCATGAGTGTACAGTTCTGGGCAGGCGTCCACATGTACAGGGAAGTGGGAGCAGATTTGCTGCTAATGGTGCTCCTGCTTTGTGGGGCCCTGCAATGGCTCTAGGGTCTTACAGTGGCTCTAGGCTCCCCTCTAGGCTCTCTCTGGATGCTAGCTTGGAGACAGCTGTCTCCTGGCTGGGGCTAGGACAACATCACCTTGCTAGGGGGCTGCCTGCTGCCGGGGCTGGGACAACGTCACCTTGCCAATCAGCAGAGAGCTCCTCGCCCTGGCTCCCAGGTCAGGGGTAGGGGACTTGGATAGAGCTGCAGTGGTGGGGCAGGTCCCATCCCCCTGCCCTGATCCACTGACTCGCTGCTAGAAACCACACTGGTGGATCAGGGCAGGGGGATGGGACCTACCCCACTCCTGCAGTTTTTTCCAAGCCCCATGTCTTAATCACCCGATTGTGGCATGGGGCTGGAACCTGCCTCTGACTGGGACAGTTCCCAACCCCCACTCCACAATCACAGGGTGGGGGCTGGGGAGCCTGTTCCTTGCTCAGCTCCATGATCATGATCACCAGCATGTTTCTCCCAGTGCCAGTTCCATGATAATGGGGCTAACACTGGGAGATCCTTATCTCTGAGCCCGAGCCCTGTGGTAGAGGAGCTCAGGCTGGGAGTAAAGAATCTCCCAACACTGGCCCTGCTGTTGCAGAGCTGGTGCTGGGAGATAAGAATCTCCCAGCCTCTGCTCCCAATGATCTTGGAGCAGGGGGCTTGGAGCATCCTGCTGCTGGGGCAGGTGGACATGGTCTCTGCCTGGGCTCCAGTGGCAGAGCCCGCCCTCGCAGCAAACAGCTCCAGGGGCAGGGAGCAACCTCCTCTTCTACCCCCTGGTGGCCAGCTGACTGGGAGCAGACTTTCTTTTAGTCAGGCATCTAGTTGAATGCTACTGCACAGTAACTAATTACAAGTAAATTTCCTACTTGCACTTGTAGGTCGCAAATGTACTCATGATTAGTGAGGTTTACTGTGCAGTAAGTGTGTGCACATGTAGATGCACATGCTAATTGAACAGTAAACTATGCTACTGTGCAGTAAAGCATCTGATGTAGACATACCCACCACTGTGTATGCAGCAGCATCTTGTGTAGACATACCCAACACTGCATATGCAGTAGTGCATGTACCTTCCTGGGGTAGGTGGTTGTGGGGTGGGGGCACCTAGGAGGCAAAGCCTGGAGACAGGAAGCTAGTATCCAAGCCTCTATGCATTTCACCATGGGTGTGCATGCTACAGTAAGCAGCACAGATGGAGGACTCACCCGGGGTAACAGCAGCTGCTGATCCCCCAGTGTGCATGGCTCTCCCTCCAGCAGCTGGTTTCCAGGGTCAGCACAGCTGATGCACAGTCCTAGCCCCACTGCAGGCAGCTCTGGCTCTGACGTCATGAAGCTGGGGCTAGCAGTGGGCCTAGGGCCAGGTGGGAGGATCTGGCTAGTGGGGCACCCAGGGTAAGGGCCAGGGCGGGGCCTCCTGGCTCATGGAGGTGAACCTGGAGCTCCACCCAGGCCCATGAGGGGTCTGCTGCTGGATGGTGGCCAGCTGCTAGGGCCAGGCAGGGCTATGGTCAGAGGCTGGGCAGCAGGCAGCATAAAGGCAACTGCCAGGGCCAGGATGGTGTCCAGCACCCAGTGGTCATTATTCATGGCTTCCATTGCTCTGGCCATGAGTGCAGACTGCTTCATTTGGGCCTCCACATTCTTACACTCCAGAGCCAGGAGCTCCACTGAATCTCCTGGTCTACCTGGTCCTATGTGTCTTTGCAGGTGACATCCTTTGCTTTCTAGGCCCAGCGTGTCTGCCAGAGGATCCTCTATAGCCATCACCAGCCAGTCCAGGAGGAGGGTCGTGTCCTGGGTCCTCCTCTGATGGAGCTGGTGCGTCCACAAGGCCCTGGTTGTGGGTGGTACTGAATTTGAGGCCGCATCCCAGCTGCCAATGGCGGCTTCTCCCCTGAATGCAGATGCAGGCCCTGCAGAGCCATGAGAAAGAAGCTGTTTGTGAGAGGTTGCAACATTTATGAGATAAGATGCTCTGTACCAGGGGCCCATGTATTGTCTGGACTCAGATCAGGGGTTGGCTGCACATGGATGCCCAGGACCATGGTAAGTTGGCCAGGTAGGTCCAGGCCCAGGCCCAGGCAGCCGCCGGCTAAGCCCCACATCATTGCTGAGTTGCAGACATCACTTTTAACTTGCCTCACAGTGCCACAAGGTCACAGTCTCTTCCTGCAACCAGTTGTGGACCCAGAAGGTGGAGTGTGGCATCATTGGCGAGACCATCGCCACTGCTGCGCTGGCTCTCTGGGCCTGTGCACAGATGCTGGGCCTGGGCAGCTGTCTGAAGTGCTCAGTGCAGGGATACAGTGTGGGATTGGCAGTTGCACAATAAGGCAATATCCAACAGAACCTACAGGCTCCAGGCAGGATGCTGGGGGTGGGTTGCAGGCAGCTGGAGCTAGCCCTGTTGGTGAGGAGCTGTCTGCAGCTGAGCCCAGGTGCTGGAAGGCCTGGCAGGATCCTGCAACACCCTGCAGGCCTGGACAGCACAGGCCTGGCAGTCTGCATGGCCAGTGGCTCCAGGGTGCAGGTGGCCTGACACAGTTGGCCTGTGGCCTCCTCAGGGAGACACAGTAGCCTAGCGTGGCCTCAGGCTCCCTGCATGTACCCCAGTGCTCTGAGTGCCATAGAACTGGTCCAGCCCTGGGGCAGGAGAGGCTCTCAGACCCAGAGCCCTGGGGCTAGTTTCAGGCTGGCCCCCTAGTGGCAGGGCTGAGTGGGAGCAAATTTTCTCCCAGTTGATGTCTACATGTGCATTACAGTGCAGTAACTACTCAGGAGTAAATTTGCAACTTACATTTTCAGGCAGCAAATTTACCTGTGAGTAGCAGTTTCTATTGCACCATAACTTTGTGCACGTGTAGATGTGCATGCTCACTGTGCAATAAAATACACTACTGCACAGTAAAGCATCTTGTGTAGACATACCCATTGAGCATCTACTTTTCACAGGCTAGAAATAATGCTGAAACTCTGCTCATAGGAGAGTTGTTACAAATATAAAGGTACATTATGTAGAAAATATGATAATTTCATAGGGTACGTTAAAATACCCAAGTATTGAAAGATTAACTTAATTTTCTCAATTGTAAAGCAAATATTTATTTAAATTATTAGCAGAATACTCTTAAATTATAACAATCATATAAAATACTCATAATCTTAAAATTATTAATACAATTATATGCGTATTTGGAAAGTTTGTGTGGTGTTTGTACAATATAGGTATTGGTTTAAGTGGGTTACACTGTTTTTTACTCTGACAGCTAACCTTTATGATGCATTTTAATTGGATACAGCTGCCAAATAATTAAAATGAGCTTCAGGTAGCTCCTGGGCTGTCTGCTGACTGTTTCACAGAAGTGCCATTGCCTGAAGCATCACCTTCAATTTCAAAATTGGAGCAAACTCTGGTCCAGAAAGAATCTGCTGATTCAGCTGGCTCCAGGTAACTTGGCAAAGGTAAATGGCTAATGTGAAAAAATGAGAATTCTTTTTTCCCCAGGTACTGTCCACCAAAATGTACATTGGTGGATCTTGGCTACTACTGAGAGGTCAGATTTTCAAGAGACTGTCTCAGAGCAAGATTTTTCAAGAGCTCAGCACACACACATAAGAGTAGCCTTTCAAAAACCTGTAACTCCCATTTGACAATTTGGCCACCAATTTGACATCCAACTGGGAACTCTTCTACTGACTGTAGATGCCTTGGAAAATCCAGCCATTGGTATCCTTCCATTTTAGGGTCGTATTTGTAAGTGAAGCATATTCTTCAGCTTGACTTATTGTCCTTTAGTTTCTCTCTAGGATTTATGCACTAAATTTATTTAGAGAATCCAGTCATATCCCTATCAGTTTCCATTGTGCTAGTCTAAATAAGCCAAACTGTCCCTTCTTTTAATATAAGCATTCTTTTCCCCTGATCACATTAGTAGGCTTCTTTGTACCTGTTGTGGCTTGAATTCATTTTATGAACACAAATTTTAAAATTTTACATAGTATTTCAAATGACATCTTGCCAATGTCTTGTGCAAAGACATTAATAACATCCATCTGTCCTTGAAATATACATCTTCTAAAAGACTGATACACTCAATTACATTATCTTTTCATGGTTGCATCATATCAATGCCATTAGACATTAATTCACCTAGGTCTTTCTCCGCCTCTATTTTTGTCAAGTGTGTCACCAGCTTAAGTTGAAATTCTTGTTATTGCATCTAACTGATCTAACTGGATAACATAGATCTTTGTACTATTGAAATTCATCCTATTTTTATTATTTTCTTCCTCAGGTTCATTCAGATCTTCCTGAATGTTATTAAGATATTTCTTTGTAGTGATGTTGTGTCTCAACTTTGCAACATCAATAAATGTCATTAACACACTCCTATTTTTATGCCAACTTCATTAGTGGAATTATTTATTAAAATTGACCCTAAGTATAAGTCCTGAGGAACTCTCCCTCCACCCTAAGTTACCCTTTTAACAGAAGGAATTATCACTCCACCCCAAGATAATATCTTTCTTTACTATTTCCTTTTTCCAAATGTCCTTCTTCTGCACCTTAAGTAATAATTCTTCACTAGGTACTGTATCAAATGACTTACTGAAACCCAGATAATAGGTTTATCACATTTTTGTCTAGAAAATCAGTTGTATTATATTTCATTTTCCATTTGCCTTCATATCCTTTATAATCCTTTCCTTCAAAATTTGTTCAAAATTCTTGAAGGCTATTGAGGTCATATTAATGAGCCCATAGATATCTGAATCACTATTTCCCCTTCTTCAGTAAAGGTATTATATTTGCTATTCTCCAATCATACAGTATCACAACAGTCTTGATAGGTTTGTTAAAGATGCTGGCCATTCAAACTGTGACTGTTTCTTTCAGGGTTATGGGGTGTGAAAGCTAATTCGGCTTTCACACCCTAAGTTCATTAAACTCACAGGGCACATCCAGATGTGCGTGGACATTTCGCTTTCCAGGAACAAGTAGTGGCAGTGCACTTTACACCGCCACTTCTTGTCCACAGGGAATGCCCATGCCATGTGCATTTGGTGTGTAACAAGTCACCCCAGGTGACATAAGGGAGGCTGGGGCCAGCATATACTGGGAGTCCTAGGGGCCTGCCAGAGCTGCAGCTGTGGCAATCCTGCTTGGTGCAGCCTGGCCAGCAACCGCAGCACAACTCTAAGCAGCCCAGCTCCATTTTTTAGCAGTGCATGCTGTCTGAGTGTGCACTGCTTTAGAATATTTCATAGAATATTTCATAGATATTTGGGCTGGAAGGGACCCCAGAGGATCATTGAGTCCAGCCCCACCACCCCAGGGACAGGAAATCAGCAGGGATCATAGGATCCCAGCAAGATGATCATGCAAATGTGTTTTGAAGGCATTCAAAGGGGGTGGTTGAACTGCATCAGCTGGCAGTCTGTTCCAAACCTTGGGGGCTCGGACAGTGAATAAGTTCTTTCTTATGTCCAGCCTGAACCGGTCACAGTGGAGTTTGTGACTGTTCGATCTTGTCATCCCTTGTGAGGCTCTGGTGAACAGTGGTTCCCCCAGATCCTGATGAGCTCCCCTGATAAGTTTATAGGTGGCCACCAGATCACCCCTGAGCCTGCACTTTTCCAGGCTGAATAGCCCCATTGCTCTCAGCCTCTCATCATAATGTCTGTTTTCCTGACCTCTGATCATGCGCATGGCTCTCCTCTGCACCCTCTCAAGCTTCTTCACATCCTTTTTGAATTGTGGAACCCAAAACTGGATGCAGTACTCCAGCTGCGGCCTCACCAAGGCTGAGTACAGCGGGAGAATGACATCCCGGGATCTGCTTGAGAAGCATCTATGAATGCAAGCCAGTATTTTGCTCGCTTTACTAGCTGCAGCATCACACTGAAGGCTCATGTTCATCTTGTGGTTAACCATGACCCCCAAGTTCCTTTCATCTGTAGTGCTAACCAGCGTAGCACTACCGAGCCTATAAGCATGGTGCAGGTTTTTCCTCCCAAGGTGGAGAACCTTGCATTTTTCGGTGTTGAACACCATCAGGTTCTCGTCCGCCCATTTCATGAGTCTGTCCAGATCCACCTGGATCACCCTCCTGTCCTGAGGTGTGGATGCTTTACCCCAGAGTTTGGTGTCATTGGAAAACTTGGCCAGTCTGCTTCTGACACCAATGTCCACTTCATTGATGAAGATGTTAAAAGCATAGGCCCTAGGACACAGCCTTGTGGGACCCCACTGGTCACAACGCATCAAGACTATTGGCTCCTGTGAACCACCACCCTCTGGGTTCTACCTCAGAGCCAGTTTCCCAGCCAGTGGTTCATGGTGATGTCAAGGCTGCAGTTAGCCAGTTTAACCAAGAGGTGATCGTGGGATACCAGATTGAAGGCTTTTTTAAAGTTGAGGTATACGACATTGATCTCTTCCCCTTTGTCTAGGTGATAAGTCACCTGCTCATAAAAGGAAATGAGACTGGTCAAGCAAGACCTACCCTCAACAAACCCATGCTGGCTATCCCTCAGGATATTGCCTTCAGCTAGTCTGTTAAGCATGGCCTCCTTGATAATCTTTTCCAACACTTTCCCCAGGATAGAGGTCAGGCTGATGGGCCTGTAGTTTGCTGGATCTACTTTCCTCCCTTTCTTGTAGATAGGCACAACATTGGCCCTCTTCCAATCATCGGGCACTTCACCAGAGTGCCAAGAACTCTCAAAGATCCGTGCCAGGGGCTGAGCTATGATGCTTGGCAGCTCCCTGAGTACCCTTGGATGTAACCCATCAGGGCTGGCTGACTTGAAGGTATCCAGCCTGTTGAGGTGTTCCTTCACGAGGTCAGCTTTGATGGAGGACAAAGAATCTCCCTCACTCGGGCCTCCCTGACCATAGTGGGAAGGGCCGTCCCATGAGGCTGATGAAAAACTAACGCAAAGAACCCATTTAGCAAGTTTGCTATTTCCTGGGCGTCAGTTGTCTCATCTGGTTTAGCAGGGGTCCAATGTTGCCCTTGTTTTTCCTCCGGCTCCCCACATATCTAAAAAATGACTTTTTATTTTCCTTGATAGTTGTAGCTAGCTGGAGTTTCGTAACAGCTTTGGCTTTCCACTATTGCAGCCTTGGCTTTCCTCCATCACAGCCTTGGCTTTGGTGTTTTTTCCTTCGTTTTTTTTACCCCTGGCTAGGGGTCAAAAAAATGTGGGAAAAGAAAACAGCAGCACACACTTGGGCAGTGTACCCTTGCAGCATGAAAAACTCGAGACTGGTTGGTATATGGTGCTGCAGATGTTTGCAGCGCCACATAGCACATGACTATGCTCATCTGGACATGCCCACTGAATTTAGCTTTCCCTTGTTGTAAGAATTTCCTGTTTTGAAACCGTCATCTCCACTATCTCTGATTTTTCTCCTTATTGAAAATTGAGGCAATGTCATAATTTAATTTGGGGGCCATGTGTTTATTATCTTTAATCTTGATCCAATGGTCACTGCATATTGGCCCTGCTTTATCTTTCCTTGTTATTTATTTTGTTTTATTTTATTTTTTGAAGAACCTGTTACTGTTTCTGTCAACATTTGTTTTGTGAGGTTTGTCTTCTTGCAATTCAGCTTGTCTTCTTGCAATTTTAACTTTACCCCTATAATTTATGGCTTCTAATACAGAAAGTTCTTTGACAATCAGGTCTTTTGTCTTGCAGGCTTACTGCTTACTCCTAATATTGTCTTTGAGATGGTTATCCTTCCACTTAAGACAGGAGCCCTTTCCTGGTAGCTTTTCCTCTCTTTGCTTGGGATTTCCAGCTATTAAAAAATACATCTCAGATGACAAAGTGTGTGTGTGTGTGTGTGTTTGCGCCCATGCACTTGCGTGGGGTGGGTGGTGGGTGGGTGGGGTTGCTTTAATATGATGTATCACCAGATAGAAAAGCTTGTGTCATTCTATTGCTAGCTACTTTCCTATAGAGGGTTTGTGTTATATTGCCTTGCAAGTGACACTAAATCTTTTTTAAACCAGTGATGAGTTTTCTTCCTACGCTTTAGTCTATCGTACAATGCCAAAGGTAAAATTTCTCATTTAATCTTATTACTGGTGCCAGGGGATTAATGTCAGGTGGCACTTGTGGTGACAGTGAAAAGATTAAAAAAATAATTCCATTAAACCTGTCTACTGCATTTGATATTTGAACCGTTAATAAAAGGGATTACCTTCTTTGTAGGCTGTGGTAAAAATAAGCTCAGCATAATTGTCTTATGAACCAAAGGCCTGCTTTCATTTCCTGAAGATTCTAGTTCATAAAGATGCCTGATTAAGACATTAATTGAGCGTTTAGAAGTATTAGCTTATAATGGGGGGGGGAAATCAACATAGTACCCTCATTTTTTCATGGTGAGCATTACAGTAACTTAGAAGTGTGTAATAATAATAATGGAAATATGTCATTGTGAAAGAGTAAACAGCTACGTGGAAAAAAGAGCCGGAGAACACCGCTCCCGGAGCTATTACCATATAAGGATAGAGGCTCCGGGAAAAGAAAGAAAAGACGAGAAGGGAGTCTCAGAAAGGGAGAATAAAAAAAGAGCGTCTGAAGGAGAAAGTGAGAGAGAAAGAAGATCTCCAGGAGATAAGACACTTACCTCAGGATTTTTCTCACTGCTGGAGAAAGCGGAGCTCTGAGAAAGAGGGTGAATCCCTGAAGAGGCACCGGAGACGCGGCTGGCAGCCACGCTGAAAAGTAAACAAACAAACAAAAAAGAGAAGAGTGAATTGACTCACTCCCACAAGCTTAGTGAAAACAACTGTGTGCTGACCACAGGGATTCAAGGCTTCAGGCACGCACCAGATGAAAGGTACACACTCAGGTTAGCAAAAGTAAAGAGAGAGAAATAACAAGGCTTGAAGAGAAAAGCCTGCTCTAAATAAATACATAAACGGACAAACCAGAGTTAAAGGGACTTTGTTTACTAACACCAAGTTCAGTCCAACCAAACTGATAAAGGTTAAATAAGAACAGTATGTAGATCAAATTACAACGGTGGTATAATTGTTTTTAAAAAAAAGAGAGAAAAAAGGACCACTCCTGTTTAAAGATAACGAAAGTTTGTATAGTGTTATTAAAGAATAAAGATAAAGACTGGTGTTAATCTGCATCTGATTGTGAATATATATATCGGCGAGTGTGTGGGAATAATCGAGTGAAGTTTTCTTCTATAATACCAAGATTCCTAATAGAGACACCCAAAGATGAAAATAAAACAACAAATATATATATAACAACCCTCCCGACAAGTGACATCATAAAGCAGAACACATTATGATAACATCCAAGGCGTGGCAGGTGGGAAAGTTGGGGTACTTACAGCTCTTTGGGAGATTACAAAAGGATACAGAGAGGCAAGGTCCACCATCACAGTCATATACTAAAATAAAGTTCTATACTCCCATATAGTTTGAATTCTGTTATTTCTTAGTCCAATTATTAGGAGGAAAATGTCAAAAAGATGAATGAAGACAATTAAAAGAACCATAGTAATTCAGAAAAATGCTTTTATTAAATTTTTGTTCTCCTTTTAGTAATTGTCCATATTCTCATTTTCCAGTAGTGAGGAACAAATAAAGGGAGCGAATCGTTCAGCAGCTGTTATGTATTACATGAGAACATACAATTGGGATTAATTTGGTATCATTTCTATCTAGCATATTCATAAAGGATACTAGATCTGCCCAATTCCTGGAGGTACTGGATGCATTTGAATTGTTTCCCTGACACTCCATTACTGAAAAGGGGAACAGAAAAACATTATTATTTTGAATGTGACCAGAATTAGGCTTCTTCTATGTATAACATAAGGTATTAGGCTTTGCCTCTAAAAAGGTTGGGTGAAATTGATTTGTATGCACAGAGTCACCTTAAAACAGGGAAGAAGTGAATTATGATGGTATAGTTTTGTGTGATGCCTTGACATTGGTGTGATTTTTAGTCAGAAGTCAGAAAATTGTGACTAACTTTTACTAAAGTTTAATAAATATTTTTAAATGTTTCCTAAATATTATGTATGTAGAGTATCTTGGGCACTGTTGGCACTGGATCTATGACCCAGATACCTTGGTCTGGGTAGACTCAAACCCTCAGATCAACCATGTCCTCCCCATCTGATAACAGGCTAATTTTATTGATACACAGTGATAGCAGATAAGAATAATGCAAACAATTCTATATAATGTACCAGCCCCAGGGTTCATGGAGTTAAGGTACATTTGGCCAGTACATCAGCTTCACTTTGAGGCTCTCTCTTGAATGTCAGATCTCAGCAGCCTGGAGATTGGAAGCTGAGGCCCCCCCCCCCGCCCCCCTCCCCATACTGGGGTGGGTTAGATGGGCTGATGGTATGCCCTCTGTCCATTGTGGCCTCGGGCTCCCTTCTTGGGCATCCGCTGCTGCCCTGAAATTCCTCCTTTTATTTTTTTCCCCCCTCTGTAATGACTCTTCATCTCTGGCCATCACTAATTAGTCTCTCTGTTGTTGTTGTCAAACTGTTCACATTATGTCCTGTCAGCCTGTTCCTTTGTTTTGCAAACTTATCACACTCTCACATCTTAATTTGAGCTTTCCAGACCTTCTCCTCATTTGGTCTGTTCCCCAAAATTGGAAATCCTAAGGGCTCTGCATCTGGGCACTGTGACCTGGTGCCACCTCATCTCATGTGTTGGAACAGTGTGGTACATGCCTTTAATTTCCAAGCCTTGTTGGCTATGGACTTAGGACTCAGGGTCTTGTTCTGAGGGGACCCACCCTCAGACCAACCACGACCTTTCCATTCAATAATAGGCAAATTTATTGATACACAGTGATAACAGAAAAGAAACAATACAAACAATCAAACAGTTCTATATTTACCAAATCCTAGGGCTGTAATCAGAGTCAAAATACATCTGGCCAGGACATAATCTTTACCCTGAGGCACTCTTTCTTAGGTATCAGATGTCAGATATCAGCAGTCTGGAAGTAGGATGCCAAGGCCCACTCTCCCCATCCAGTGGGGTGTAAGAGATGGGCTGGTCATGTGCCCACCATGGTGATGTCGGGGTCCCTTTCTGGGGGATGGGGATGGGAATGGGGACCCCTCTCAGGGAGGAGAAGGAGGGATGGGAGGGATGGCGCAAAGGGGAGGGACCCTTTGTTACTCTCAAGTTTCTGCTTTTGTATTCTCTTTCCCTCCTGATGATGCATCATCCATGCCTATCTCTGATTGGTTGTCTCTCTGTGGACACACTGTCTATGTAGACTTCTGGGCCTTCTCCTAATTTGGTCTGTTCTCCCCAAACTTGGACTTAGGCCCCTCTGCTCTGAGGCCTTGTTAGCTGATGTTACTTTATCTCGTCTTATGGGTAGTATGGTACGTACTTTCTCTGTTCCCAGACTATGTATCCTTGTTGTGTTAGAAGCCTGTCTGCTTCCAGAGCAGTGAGACACTTTGTGTGTGAGGCCCAAACTATTTATAAATCAGTTAACCCCTTCTGTCCATCATTCTAAATACATATATCTATACTTATAAGCCAATTCCCCAAATGCAAACTTTTAAATACCATTTTTAAGCCAACAAGCCTGTGGGTTTGTTTGCTGCTTGCCTGTCAGATACAGCAGACCTTGAAGAAACTTTGTCACAGACAGACATTTTAGAAATCAATTAACATTTGCTGTTGCCCTGGACCATTATTCTAATGCATATCTACTTTACCTATAAGCCAATTCCCAAAAGCAAACCTCTAAATACCATTTTCTGGTCAACAGGCACCACAAATATTAAATAGGAATAAAGGCTAGCTTTTATCAGGGACAAAAGCTGAGAGCTTGATCCTACAAAGACATGAGTCTTTGTAGTATCAGTAGTTTGGATCAGTATTGTTTAATATCTTCATTGATATACGGTATCCGTTCATCAGCAATAGTTGGATATTGTTGGCAATGGACTTAGGACCCAGAGGCCTTGTTCTGTATCAGCAATAGCAATAGCTGGATATTGCAGCTATTCTCCTGATGCATTTTCTCTTGTGATTATAAAGACTGATGTTAGAATTGCAGGTCCTGCCACAGTGGTTACAGGTGTATGTGGTGTTAGGGACTACTACTGACAGGCTGTTTCCTTCATTCCTGTTTCTGTTGTAACTTGAGTAACCATTTCTTATCATGATATTGGACTCCATGATAGAGAAGGGAATGCCACTTTGTCTGGTCTCCTGCCAGCACCTCCGAAATGTTTGGGTCAATTCCAAAAGCATTCATATCCTGCTTGCGCACATCTTTGAAGTACAGTTTTGGGCACCCTACTCTCACCTCCCCACCAGCAATTTGCTCATACAGGATGTCCTTCAGGATGTGCCCATCTTCCATCCTGTGAAGATGACCAACCCAGCAAAGGCACCACTGTTTGAGTAGTGCAGTGATAGTTTGCAGCTTGGCTTTGGCAATGACCTCTGTGTTGCCACTTGATGTCTAGGATGTGCTGTAAACAGCATAGGTGGATATTTAGCTCTTCTTCTAGTGATAGGCTGTTGCTCACTATGGATCCAAGGTAGCAGAACTTGTTCACTGCCTCAAGAAGTGTGTTTTGTCCTTTTGATGCTGATGGTCAGGGCAAACACCCTGCAAGCATGAGAGGGGTGATTCTTGAGTATGTGTAGTTGGTCTTCTTCATGGGTGGTGAGTGCAGCAGCATCAGCAAAAAGGAGCTGCCTAATAAGTATGTGATTCACATATGTCTTCACCTTTAGACCTGATAGATTGTACAGTTTTTCACTGGATCTTGTGTGAATGTATATGCCTTCCTCCAAGCCATCAAATCATAGTGCAGCAGCATAGAAAAGATCTCAAAGAGTGTGGGCACTAGAACACAACCCTACTTCACTCCTCTCTTCATCTCAAGCCTGTCAGAGGTTGATCCATAAAACTGAATCGTGGCCTGCATGTCTTCATGAAAGCTTAAGGCAGGTAGTAGCTGACCAGTGAAACACAACTGGTTCCTCCCACTGCTGAAGGTGACCTGTGGCACTCCACTCTACGTCGATTCATTTGATCTCCTAATCTGTGACTGCTCCATTCCATGTTGTGCCCATGCAAATAGCAAAGATGGAGTGTCTTCTCCATTCGGTTTTGGCTGCAATGGCCTGGGCAGTTGATATGAAGATGCTTGAGTTGCCCATATATCAATGTCCCCCTCAGCCTAGCCAGTTAATCCCAAAGGAAAGGCTGAAGCCAGTACATTTGGAACCAGCTTGGTTGCAGGAGCTGCTGGTATGAAGATCTTCAATCCATCTTCCTTTCAGAGCTCTGCTCCTAGACTGATTGCCAACCAAGGCTAGAGAGCTCAGACCACCCTGCCATGGCATCCACCTTTTGGTGGCATTTCTTCCATTGGGGTAAGGATTAGTACCACTGTCTAGGTTGTTCCTCTGCTCAAAGCCCTTTGTACCATAAAGTTTGCTAGGTTGTTTCCATCCACCTAGCTCTCAGTGTTGACAGCTACAGGTAGTATTGTCTACTGTCATAATAGTAGGAGACCTGGTCTGGTCTGACCTGACCAATACATATATTTATTAATGGCTGGGGAAAAGGGCTTAGTTTTGATCTGGTAAAATTTGAATGTGTCACGAAACTGAGATTAGTTAAGTCTAAAGACAGCTGAAGAACATCAAAATGAGCAGAGCAGCAACAGATAAAATTCAGTGTTGATTAATGCAAAGGAGCACTGGAGTCTAAATGAGTTGCATCAAGTCATTAAATGACTTTAGGAATTATTCTGAGTGTAATATGGAGCTGTTGGCTTAATGCTTTACCCAGAAGCAGAAAGAAACAATAACATGTTTTGACACCACAAGGAATGGGATGCAGAGTGAAAGAGGCTGGGTGTATTATGATACCACTATGTAAATCAATGGTTCACCCTCAGCTGAAATTCAGTGTGCAATATTGGTCATTAAGTCTCAAAAATGATGTATAATTAGAACGTTTCAGAGACAGGTGACAAGAATAATCAGGGAACCTCTTCCCTAACTTCTGGCTTGGAGTACCCTACTGCAGCCTTAGTAGGATGAAGCTTAATTTGGAGCCAATAGTACATCAGCTAATCAACCTCTCTCTGCTACCCACTTGACTTCTGTGGATTTCCCCCCTCTCTGCCCAAACTGTAATGTCAAGACCTCTAATTCAGATGTAAAAGAAAGTGAAGATGTTCCACACTCCTTTACTTGCTTGCATTAAGTTTAAGCTGAACACAATCCTTTCTTTAAAATAAAAATATACTATATTCATACAGTGTTATATATATTCATAATGTAATATAGAAGTACATTCTGTTTGTGAAAGTACTCATAATTCTAAAAACTGTCCTCTGAATAATTAGTTTGGCATAATTCTAGGTCATGAATGTTCAATAATTGATGCAATGGAACTCTGAATATTAAATAATGTAATATCATTCATACTGATGAAAATCTAACTCCTTGTATGCATGGAGTATGAGCAATCAGAAAGAGTTTCTTAGGGATTCACCACTGGTGCAAAATGAAGCATTATATCATGAGTTAGAGGTAAATTATGAAGTTTTCCTTCTTTTCTTAATGAAGTAAAAACTAAGTTATTTTATCACAGTTGACGATAGAGTCCAGTACACTGAGCTCAAATTCTTTTTTATATATCCTCATGAATGCCATATGCTGAAGATGAAGGGTCAGATTCTTCCAGTGGGAAGAGTAAAATAAAAATGATAAATTACTTCATGGAACATGACCAGCGAAGATTCCACAAAATAATGTCTTTTGCTTTTTATTACTCAGATTCTGGATGGAGTTTCCATATCTGCATTTCCGCTAAATATTGTCATTCTTCTATGAATACATGTTTCAACTTGACCTGTTTTATGTCTACCATATGTCTTATTCTGTGACTGTCCAATCAGAACTGAGATTCCCAATAATTTTTTGATGAGATATGACCAAGTGAAGTAACACAGTTTACTATTATTATTAGACAGGGGGAAATAATATAGACTTCTTTCCTGAGTGGATATTTGTTTGTGATATTAAGCAAATGTGGTTCATCTGTGTTTGTGCCCCTTTTTGTGCCTTTTTCTGTAAATATTTTAGTATATGATGTCATTGGCAGGAATATTTTAAGTAAATATTAGAGAAAATTTGTGGAAAGCAAATTCAAAATTAGTAAAACAGGAATTTGTGAACAAGAAACTTGTTTTTTCAGGGCTGCATCACATTGGTGGCTCAGAGTCCTCTCATGATTCACTAATATATCCACATCTCCTCATTTCTAACTGAGGAGCTCTTGGCTTGTAGCAGACGATTTTGTTGTCAGTAGTTAAATGCATTATCTTGTACTTTGTACTGTGTTACTATGACCCTACTACAAGATATTTTGATTTTTCTCTGTATTGATGGTACATCCTAACTCTGTGGAGTCAGAAGATTTCATAAGTGTGCTCCTATTTGTTGTACTGATATAATTAAATAAGTAGGAATTCCACAAAATTCCTTCCAGCTGAAGTGTTCATTTTTTAGCATTTATGTGTTGTCAACTTCCTGCCTCCTAATTTCTTCCCCATTTTACAAGTCTTGTACTAATCTCTATCTTTCCCCATCTTAACCATGTAAATGCCTATATAAATATCAGTCATTGCCTATGTAAATGTCAGTCCTGGATATGACTGTAAACTGCATCTGACTGGAGGGCTTGGTGGCAACATGGTGGGGCTACTTGTGGCAGGGTAGTTCCTATAAAATACCGAAATTTTGCAACTTCCAGAGTGAGGTGGGAATAGGGCACCTCAAAGCCTCACTGCCTTGTGTATACTCCTTGGTTAAAAAAAGGCTAAGTGATATCACCCTGTCACATGCTCTTGCTGAGGCAGTAGGTAGTCAGTAGCAGCTCTAATCTGTTGCTTTCTGGCAGAAGCTACAACCATCGAGGCACTGAATGTCTAGACTCAGAATCCAAAGGCCAAGCCATCTCAAAGATTTCAAGGGTGGCGAATGGTATGTGTAGGGCAGCCTCCACTTCTCCATACTCTTGCCTAGATGTATGTGCTGAAGGCCTTGGTGTGATGGCTGCATAGAGCACTTGCACATACACCATGCTCCAGAGCAGTGGGTCCCAACATTTTTATACTGTGGACTGGCAAGGGAACAGGACAGGGCACATGGAGCTGCCTGCCTCCCTCCCGGGGCTACACATGACTGCTGGCAGTGGAAGCCACTTGCCCGGGCAGACAGACAGGGGTCTGAGTGGGGGGCTCATGCCACGACCTGGCAGCCAATCCTTCATGGCCTGGTACCAGGTCATGGCCGAGTGGTTGGGAACCCTGATCTAGAGGATTGACGGTTGCCAAGAAATGACAGTCAAGTAAAGTGCATGTTTAGCTTTAAGTAGCCGAATGGCCAGATGTACTTCAAAATAAAGTTAAGCACATATTTAGATGCTTAAGCAGGCTTTAACTTATTAATTGTATCATGCATTATAAGTGTCTTCATATAGTTCAATTGTAACCAATTAGAATAATATTATAAAGAGGTTGGTTAGTACAGCAGAAAGGGAAGAAGGAATAATCGTGCCATAAGTCTGGAATTGAAGGTGGCCCCCTGCTTCTAATAGAAAAGTGATTTCAAATCATTTGCCACTACTGCACACTACTAAGACCATGCTCCACTTGCACATTTCTGTAGTATTTACAGGATATTAATTTCCAACCCTTGTCAGCCAGGCTATTAAAGGGTCATGTTTCTACTGCACTAATAAAAGTTTATTTTCTAGATATTGCACAGTGTATTGATTGGAGTGAGACAGAAGCTATTTTTTCATTAGCTGGCCCAGAAGGAAGCGAAGTATAGAAATATTACTCACTCGGATTGGTCTTGCTGTGAAACTAATATTGTTTTGAAGCTGATCTTTTCTTTGTTATTAAACCCATTGGGCATTGCATGTTTTACTTACGCTCTCCATTAATGTTTGATGATTTTGACATATTATTTCATGCAAATCAAAATAATTAAGAATGTTAGGTGCTGCACCGGGCTGCATAAGCTACTTTTGGGTGATCTTTCATAGGGATCTTTTTTCCTAAGGATAGGGATTTGCCAAAATCTGAAGAGACAACAGACAGTCTCAAGGAGAAGTAAACATTAGCTTGATACTTTCTCTTCAAAGCTTCTTGAAGAATCAGGGTACTGGTGGTAATAAATCAGCTCATGGGACTGAGATATGGAAGGAAAAGTAGGGTAGAACCAAAAGAAAAGATTAATACTGAATTCATATAACCCCATTCATAAATATAGCAAACACCATCATGAAACTATTTATATTATTTGGGGTTCCAGAACCTCATTCCTCTGATAGAAATATTCTGCTAATTTCCAGGCTAATTTGAAGGAGATAGATTTGTTAGTCCTCCAGATCAGAGCATTCATTGAATGCACCCAAGTAAACTGGAATTCCTGTTCCCATATCTTTTATCAACAAGCCTCAAGCATTTATTAGCCTCAAGGAAATAAAATCAGGTAATGTCTGTTTTTTTCCTCCCAAACTGGAACTGAATTGTGTTCTTTTCAATGATGTTATGCAAAGCTTATTCCAAAATTCTCAGACATGGGTTCCTAAACTTAAGAGCTCCATAATCAGGAAATTAAATGCTTTGACTGCTGAAAGTACTGAGTGCCTAGGACTTCCACTGACTTCAGGAATTTCACTAGCCCATCAGTGAACATAACTTTTATGCTTAGGATTCTGTGCAATAACTATAAAAAAAATTATGAAATGGGAGAAAAAAAATGTTAGCAGGGCTGTTCCTTTTCCATTTCTTTTTCCTGTTCTTCTGGAACAGTAGAAAATGCTCTTGTGGAGCTGATTTTTTAAAGTTTGCCAGAATTCATCATAAAATTTTACTGCCATCAAGAAAAAAGAACAACACTGAGGGTTGAACTTTTAACATCATGTGAGCACTTCATGACTACTGTTACTGCCCATCCTTAATTAGCTGTTCTGTTGAAGCCAGCTTGGATCTGCTGTTTGGAATGGACATTTATCACTCTCAGTTACTTGTTCTAAGTGGATAATATATCTATATCTATATCTATTTTATTCACTTGTCTATACGGAATACTAGAAGAATGTTTCTTACTGGTTCAGCTGGGAATCTGTTTTCCAGACTTTTACTCAAAAAAATTTCACTATGTAGTCCAAGACTGTAATTTATCCATTCCTTTAGAAACACATTTTATTCCTCAGGCTCTTGTCTACTGGGAGTGAATGAAGAAGGTTGGATCTGCTATTGTGTAATATTAGAGTTTTGTTTGAATTGGCTTTTCACGTATGCGGGTTTTAATAACTATTCTTATGGGCATGGGTTCTGAGTTGATAAATTGAAAAGTAAATGAAGTAAAAAAGATCATGCTGTGTCATAAATAACAAATGAAATGCACAAAGAAACGCATTATCTTCACAACTGCAGGTAGCTAATTTGTTAATTAAAAGTCAGAAACTCTTGATACCTTAGTTTAGAACTGCAAATAAATTAGTGATAGAGTCAATCCTTCATATTTTACATGTGTATATCTCTTACTGAGAAGAAAAGGCTTGAAGAATTTTAGCCCAAAATCAAAAATAAGGCTTGCTTTCATGGCTGTGTAGAGTTAGAATTATTGTGAGTAATTATTGGTGGTACTGAATAGGGAATATATCCAAGAACAGAGGCCCATTGTGCTAGGCACCGAATAAACACAGAACAATAAATAGTTCCTACTCTGAGCAGTTAATAATCTAAATAGAGAAGACAGATGTGGTAGGAGAAAGTCATAATACATAGGAATACTTCCTAGAAGAAAAGCACATGCTTCCTGCTGCAAAATACAAACATCAGAGTCAGTCCCATCTCAAGTTTGTATCTGCTTTTGTATGTGTAAGCTCCTGTGAGGTCCATAAGGTACAGAATCTGCTTAGGGAGGAAGCTTTTGCAACAGAAGGCAGCTAAAACTCTCCTGCTGGGAGCTTATGAATATGTCAACAAAGTAAAATGCAGAGATACCTGAACTGGTTCTGACCTAATCCTGCTTGAGAATAGTCTGTGCTGATAGCAAATTTAGTGTAGTGCTGTGCATGGGCTCATGATGTCTGCTGAGAACATGGGTGTAACTTGCACTTTATGCATCTTGGGCAAAATTGATATAACGGGAACAGAGAGGTGAGGGTATTGTACCAAGCACCATAGAGGAAGGAAAAGCCAGGGGAATGGGGGGGAAAGCTGAAAGATTTTATCTGAGGGTGTTACCTTTCTCACATGTTGAATGCTTCAGATGGAAGTGTCTCCACATTAAGGCAGGAAGAAAACAAAACAGCTAGGTGCTGTCTGAGCATCTCAGAATTTGGGCCAGTATTATTTTGAGATGATGTTAAGCAGTTCTTGTTACAGTGACATCAGTTTGCTCCACAGCCTGATACTAGCAATTTATCATCCTTCAGTATCCCAGGATACCCTGCTCCTACTCCTGTCCCCACATGTGCATGATCTAAACTCTAATGCCCCATACTGGCAGAGATAGGGAAGAGCCAGATAGCTGTGGGTGAACAGGTAAGTGCCAGGGAGCTGGGGTAAAGGTGTGTGTGTGGGGGGGCGGTGAGTGGGGAGCCAGTGGACAGCCAGAGAGCTTGGGCATCCATGGGGCAAACGTGGGAGTTTCTAGCCAAAACCCTGCTGACTAGCCTTGTAGCAGCAAATAAAAGTTGTGCACAGTAGAGAGGGTGGAAACCCTTAATGACTACTTACAGCATGTGCTAAGTTTAATACTGACTAACATTCCTTTACAGGTAACACATGTGAATTGTAATGCGTTACAACACCTTGATAGTAGCTACTGTTGTGGCTGGTTCCTTACATGCGATTTGGTCTAGGGCTAACTCTATGCATCCTGCCTGACTATGACTAAGTCTGGGGCCAGCACTGTGTGCCTGACCAGGTTGCAGTTGGGGCTGCGGCCAGCTCTGAGCACCCTGTCTGGCTGTGGCTGCTGAGGGATAGGGTCCCTGGAGGTTACCATACCTGGGGCCCTCTAAATGATGGCATCTGAGGCTAGTGCCCTTCTCAACCTGCTCTTTTTACAGTACTGGTTGAGAAGCAGCTTCATTGGAATAACAGGTATAAAATACAGCTAACTTCCATCCCCTATCCTATTAGTGAGGCCCTCAGGCAAAGGCAGTATCAGCAGCAAAACCACCTGACCTTCCACAAATAAATTTGTCCTCCCTCCTACAGTTCATGAAGGAAGAGGCTTTCGCAGAAAGGTTTGCATTGTTTTAGAAAATCTGTCCCCATGCCTGCAAATATAAAGATTAAAGGAATCTTTTGATGTCTTCTGCACTTTAATTTATTTTTGTATTGATACAATAGCACAACTACTCCCAGTCTACAGTTTAATTGTACAACCACTTTTTGTCTCTGATTTCTGTGCAAACTGTGTTCATAATCATCCTACAAAAATACACGCTCCATTAGTGACCTCAATCCTCAGTTAATGTCAAATCTTTGTCTTTAGCTAGGTAATTGTTCAAAGGATATACCCTGTCTTTTTCACAGCTTCTTAAACGGAATATTTCACTCAAGAAATTTTCTCCTAGTGGGAAATGCACAGTGTAAAAGTAGTAGCAACAAAGGACTTGTTTTATGTTCTGTCTTATTACATTCTGCCAGTTGCTATGTGGCAAGGTCACCATGACCAGTTTACTTTATGTGAATCCAAAGTCTCTTATTTTTTAATTTGTGAACCTAAACCAAACAATGTTCTGTAATAGATGCTTGTTGCTTTCTAAGATTTTTTCACCCTTTCTTGCATCCTGACTGCTGTATGTAGGAAGAGATCCCAGCAAAAAATGAAACAAAACAACCCCCTCCCACTGCAAAGCCACTACTTTGTGCTTTTGAAAACTCTTGTCATAGTGCCTTCAAAACAGGTTACATAGAGAGACAGTGGATTCTCCATCTTGGGAGCTTTTAAGGCCCAGCTCAACAAAGCCCTAGCTGGGATGATCTAGTTGGGGATGGTCCTGCTTTGAACAGGGCGTTGGACTAGATGACTTCCTGGGTCCCTTCCAGCTCTAATTTTCTATGATTCTGTAAAACACTTGGACAATGATGACCAGGGCTCCTAGTTTTCTCTGATTAAAAAAAAAAAATCCCCATTTTTCAGATAACAAGAAGGAGCCCCAAATCCACATTTTTTCTGTGATTAAACTGAAATGCCACTGATGTATAGATACAGATATATCTATAGCTATATATATATATATCTATATAGTGGTGTTTCAGTTTAATCATTGAAAAATGTGGATTTTGGGTTACTACTTTAAATTTGAAAATTGGGGATTTTTTTTTATCAGCGAAAACCAGGATCTCTGATGATGACATACAGCAACAATGCACTGTGGTGACTGTTTAGTATTCTAATCATAATTGCTGTATTGTTCTTGAGCATTGTGCACTATGCATTGAACTGCTTGTGGTGTATAAAGTAAACATGTCTGTAATGAATCCCTTCCAGGCCTGGGACCATCACCAGGAAACAAGCTCCAATTGATATGCCTCTGTGCCTACCCAAGCCTAGCAATTAGGAGCATATGGCTTACAGGAGTCCTGAGTGTGCACCTGAGCACTACTTTCAAGCTCCCTGAGTGCCTATACATGAGCAGCGAGGCCGCTCTGATGCACTTTAATTAATCCAGTCTGCTGGAGTGTGGTAATTACCGTGCTCCAACAGACTCCAGCATCTTGTGTATCATCATTTCCGCACTGAAAAATGGTGGCAGGGGCACTTTTAGTAAAGCTCATTCAACAAGTGTTAGTTAAAGCACTGTCACCACCATTTTCCAATGCAGCTACATGAGGGGTGGGCCGTTATTTTGGGCAGAGGGCTGGTTATTGAGTTTTGGCAAGCCATTGAGGGCCACATGACAGGCAGCCCAGGGCAGATAGATATTAATTTTCTAAATTTTTAGGGGCCTGGCAGGCCAGATAGAATGGCTTGGCAAGCTGCATCTTGCCCACCCCAGCTACACTGATATATGAGATGCTCCAAGTGCCTTAATTAGAGCGGCTCTCAGAGCTGCTCTAATTAATGCCCCCACCTCCCAGACCACATGTGTAAACTCCCCTTTTCTGTAATTGCCAGGCTTTGATGCAGTAACTTGACATGCATAAGCAGGGCCAGTCCTAGGTGCCAATTTAGTGGGGGTATCAGAATGGTGGCCCCCTGGGGGGTCTGTGCTAAGTCAACAACAGCATCTTGGGGAAGGACAGTACACTGCTGCCATACCAGCAAAAGCCAGAATGGGTAGACCATGCTGTGGCTGCTGCAGTCATGGATTTTTTTTTGAGTCCCCGAGGCAGGTTAGATTCTTAACACCCCCTTCACTTTGCGATCGCCTAGTTCCCCACTTCCAACACAATTTTTCCCAGGCACAAACCCTCTTAGTTAGAGCTCTGCTTAGGTACACATGGAGCAAGAATGAGTGGGTAGGACATGTCTCTTAGTGGCAATCCTAGGCTAAACAATGAGGCAACCCCTTAGACCCTTCTAGGATCAGAGATATAGACTACAGATCCTTTGAGGCATTCTTTGTCTTTTTATGCCATGCCTAGCACAGTGGCACCCTATTCTGTCATCAGGATATCTAAACTCTACCACAATTAAACTAATTACTTCTTTTTAATTTCTACATGTTTCTGAATTGTTATATCCAGGTCTAGATCCAGGTCTAGATCAGATCAAGGTATGTTCAAACCTTGCAATATTAGTGTAAAACTTGAGATATTTGGAACCAGAAAATACTAGAAATGTCATGATATAATGTCTCCAAGCAAGCCAAAAATTGCAGATACAGTTGGTTTTAGATGCATTCTAATGTGATGATGTGTGCTTAATTGAATCAAACCCAATCCTATTTGTGCTTGCTCATCATTGTATTATATGCTTCTATGACCAATCTGTATCCACAAATACATCAAGGCCATTACAATTACTGTGTAATTGTGCCTGATTTTATTTTTGTGCTGTTGTAACTCCATGGATGTTTCAATAGCATAAATGGAGGGGAAGGTTTTCTGAGGGTTGATTTGCTGTTGATTTATAGCAACGTAAGATAGATAAGTCAGTTTTTGCTTTCATAAAGAACAGAACCCCCCCCAAATATCCTTAGGATAGAAAAACAAGTTTATAAATAGCTCAGAGTATCTCAATAAGGAATAATGGGTGTATCTACACATGCGCTTTACTGTGAAGTAGACTAATTAGTTCCATAGTAAAACATCACTGTCTAGTCATCTCAGTATTTGGGCAGTATTAGGGCAGTAAACTAATTAACTCTGCCATAAGATAGTACTGTTGGAGACAGTATTATCTTACAGTGGAGTCATTAACTGCCCTGCAACACATGTACAGTTTACACCCCAGGGAATTATGTACAGAGAAATTCTAAATTATACACTTGAGTACTGGGAGCTGCACACGGCAACATGAAGTTAGTCTGGCCTGGCCCACTGACACACACCTTTTGAACAAGACCAGGCTGGCTCTGTGTCAGCACATGGGGCTTGTAGCACTACAGGCAGCAGTCACTTACCATTGGGCTGGGTGGGTTTTGTGCCTCCATGTGTTGTTCTCACTGGAGGCACAGAGCCAGGCAGCTTGGCCTGATGATACATGGTTTCTGCCTACAGTGCCATGAGCCCCACATATTGGCATGGAGCGAGCCCGGTCCAGGTCAAAGACATGCAGGACAGCCGGGATGGCTCGTACCATCATGTGCAGCCCCTGGGACTCAGCTAGAGCTGTATGCCACCAGGGGACTCTGCCTACAATGGCCACAAGTGCCTCGAGGGCCTGCTGCTACTGCTGGTGGGAAGGGCTGCATACCATGGCTGGGGGTGGCATGTAGTGGGGGAGGCTCCACACCCACTCACAAATCCCATGCCCATCCCTCCTTCTGTAGGCAGAAGCTCCCCTCCCCACTCACAAGCTGTCTAGTTGCGTGCCACCATGCTTAATGCCTCCACATGGGGCTCCCAGTTAGAGTGCTGGGTGGTCCACAGAGGTGAGGGCATAGAGCCAGCCTGGGTTAAATTATGCAAAAGTATGAGATTATGCATGATCATGTGTTTTATGTGTAAAATTGTGCAGGTGCATAATTGCATAATTCCCTGGGATGTAATAGATGGTAACTGGGTGGGACAGACTCCTGCCTGCTGCCTAGCCACGCAGCTCCACAGATCAGCACCCTCATGGCTCAGCCAGCCTCTTCACCACCCAATGCCACCAGCAGGAGCCCAGGGCTGACCTCTAGCGCCTCTTGCCAACCAGGGCCTGTTCTGCCCCAGCTCAAATTGCTGCTGTCCTGGGTGTAAACACTGTGCCCATGAGCAGTTTGCTCCAGCTTGAACTGCTCCAAAGTTTGTTGCTTCACTTTAATTTCACATGTAGATGCACTCATTGTTTGTTAAAATTGTAAAATCAATGTTTAAAGGGGAACTCTAAGTGTGGCTGTCTTATGCAATCTGTAGAGATCTTCCAAGTGTGTCACTGTTGTGAAAGGTGAGGACTGTTTCACTGTGATGATGAGCTTTCAGTAACATTTAGTAATTAATCTCTACATCTGTAAATTTTTAAAATTGGCAAATTTGTCTTAAAAGGGCCTTCTTAGGAGATCATTCTTCAGTAAGAAAAAGAAAAGCCTTGAGTTTAAATGATTTGGACAATTCAAGAAGCATAATAACTATACATATTAGGGCTTTCAAAAAGGCAGTTGCAGAAGGGAAAGGTAACAAAACATATGTTTTCTCAGAGTAACGATTTGGCAGATGAGTTTGACAAATGCTTCAAATCAAATTGTAGTGCTTACACCACTTGATACCTGCAGCAAAAAGGAAAGAAAAAAAACTAGCTTCCCAATCTAAGACCTGGTATAATGCAAAGTTAGTGCAGCTTCAGAGTGCCTATGAGTAGTACCCCCCACAGGCAGCTAAACCATGGAATATGGAAAAAAAAATGGTGCGGAGCCAGACTGTCTTTGAGTGATCATAGAGAAGGCATAATCTTCTCAGTGTGCTCTATACGTGCACCATGAAATAAATGCAAACTGCTCCATCCAGCCCACTGGCTCAGCTCTTCAGGGGCAAAACTACCCCTTTGCCAGATGATTTTCTGGCAAACTTCTTTGAGCAGAGAATGCTTCTATGATTTTTCCATGAGAGGGCCACATTTGAAGGTGGATAGTAGAGGCAGTTGGAAGAAAAGAGACTTTTTTTGCCCCATGCAGATCCATTTCTTTTTCATGCACATACCCAGATCTCACTCTCTCTGTCAGGTTCAGAATAGCAACAAATTTCTGTGGCTGCGTAGCCCAGGAGGCCTGCAAAGATTACTCTGTACTGAGTTAGATGTCTAATGTTTCAGTATTATGGCTGATTAGAAATGGAACTTTTGGGGCTTAAGAAAAACCCTTAGGTAGTATTAAATAGTCCTACCCCTGACCACAGTAATAACATACAAGTTGATTCTGAACAAGCCTTATTTTTTCACAGAATAAATTAAGGCAGATTTATGTATTTAATTATATTTACAGGCTTGCTAAGAATACAAAATTACTGTATAAGGAAATAGTGAATATATGCTTTATCTTCAGTACTAGTTATATAATAAGCCAAGTAGTGCAAGCACCAGTACTGGAACTGGGTGGGGTGCAGGTTTTAGAAATATTATTAAAAATGCATTATCAATAGCAGATTTAGAAAAAAAAAACAAAAAAACACAGCTGCTACCCATCCTTGTCTCCTTAATGGGAGAGGGAAGGGGGGGGGGGGTGGAAATTGAAGGGAAAAGCCACCAAAAGGCCCTTTGTACTAAGGCATCACTCCCTCTCTGTCCTGCAAATTTACTATCTCTTTGTCACACTAAATCACACTTTCTTTTATGACCCCACATTCCTAAGGCTAAGATAAGAGCAAATGCCATTTTTGCCTTCAGGTTGAACCTTGAGTAATCTTGAGTCCCATCCACGCACGCGTGATAACCTAATGCATATTAAGCCTACCCGCCCCGCATACTTAAGTAGTTAATTATAATGCACATGGGACGTATGAAGCGACATGTTTACATATATGTTTGTATGAACCGGAAATGAGTTGTAAAAATTCCTTCTTCTGCACACGTGGTCAGGAGAGAGGGGATAAAAGCCTGCTAATGATTATGCTCGGGGGCAGAGGGATTTGATCTTTTGTCTTCTCCCTCTGACCCTATTTGCAAATATATACCTTTTGTATTGCTAATAAAGTGTGTCTGAAGCTGAAAGTTTTTTCCACCTCCCGAGAAACGAACCACGATTTTTTTAATTCAACAATTGGCGCCCAACGTGGGGCTTCTCGAGGACTACCCCGGAATTCAGTGACAGAGCACCTCCGGTACCAGGGATTTGTGCACACCGAGCCGACTTTGGACTCACCCTGGTATTTGAGGTTTAAGTCCAAATATCCGGGAAGTTAAAGGAAGTATCCTATGTAAATTCTGAGTTTCTGGAGAGGCAGACACACTTTGGAATTTGGATCGAGATCTCTGGGGTATCTGAGTGAGTATACGAATTCCCTTTGCCTAATCTGGTGTACGGATCTAAAACAAAGGATGTGTAAGTTTGCTGAGAAATTCTAGGCTTAGCTCTCATTGTAAATCATCTGTTGTTGAGATCTTTTTGGTATTTGGTGTGCATTGGGCGCATTTTTGTGGGCAAATGGGTACGAGTAGCTCTCGTGTAGAAAACAATATTGATACCCCTCTAAAAGTCTTATCACGTCATTTTAATAAATTTGCAAGGCCGGCCGATTGTGGAATAAAAATGAAAAAAGATGATTTAATTAAGTTTTGTCAACTCGAGTGGCCAACATTTGGGGTCCACTGGACCCCGAAAGGATCCTTTGTGCTAAAAGAAGTGATAGCTATCCATGAAATTGTTATGCAAAATGGGTATTGGAATCAGTTTCCTTATATTGATTGTTGGTTGTGGGTGGTTCAAAATCAGCCACCTTGGATTAAGAATTACTTAGCAAAGTCTCATGTGATGCTTGTTAAGAAAAAGGCTCGGGGGGGGCCGCCTGTACTTCCTGAGTCTAATGAGGGGGGAGATTCTGAATTGGCTGAGTACCGGACCCGTGCTCCGGTTGCCCTGTCGGGTAGCGAAGATGAGTCAGACGCCTCCTCGGCATCCAGTCCTTCTGCACCACCGCCCCCTCCCTTAGAGAGACCACCACCGACGTACCAATGCATACCTAATGAGTTAGAGTGTGAGCCTCAGCCAAGTGCCTCATCTGAATCAGGAAATAAGGGTTATTATTTGCGCAAGCCTGTAGAGTCACAGCCGGTGTTGAACTGTCCGATGCGAGAGGTTATTGGGGAAGGAGGCACTGCAACTTTTGTCTACACCCCATTTAGCACTTCAGATTTATTTAACTGGAAAAATCAGAGCCCCTCTTTTCGTGAAGATCCTGAAAAGATGAGGGATTTGTTTCGATCTATTGGGCAGACTCATCGACCCACTTGGGCTGATGTCCAGATGATGCTCCAGACTCTCCTAACCCCGGAGGAGAGGAGATTAGTGTTAGGTACAGCAGAGCGTATTGCGGCAGCCAGAGTTGAGTCAGAGAGTGCTGCTGGTCGTACTCTGCGTGATACCTACCCGGTAGAAGAGCCGGGATGGGACAATCATACTGCAGAGGGCAGAGAGCTGAGTGCACGGTATTTGGGAATTATAGTGGAAGCAATGGGAAAGGCAGTGCCTCGGATTACCAATCTGTCTAAATTGTATGAGGTGAGACAGGGAAGAGAGGAGGATCCCTCAGCTTTCCTTGGGAGGCTGTATGAGGCGTTTCGCAGGTTTTCGGATCTGGATCCAGAAGCCCCAGATAACCAGCGCATGGTAAATCTTATGTTTATTGGTCAATCTGCTGCTGATATCCGTAAGAAGTTACAGAAAACTGAGGGAGGTGCTGGGAAACCGATTTCAGAGTTGGTGGAAATTGCATATAAGGTGTATGGGAATCGTGAGCAAGTGCAGGAGCGCAAGGAGGATAAAAAGGCTCAGCGACAGATGGCAGCACTAGCAGCTGCTATAACTGGAGGGAACCCTGGAAAGGCTGGGATACAGAAGAGGAAGGGAGAAAGAGTGGGAGCAGATGTTTGTGCTTATTGCAAGGAGAAAGGACACTGGAAGAGGGAATGCCCGAAGTTGAAGGAGAAGAGAGAGGGGGAACCGAGAGGTCACCTCATGCGGGCAGAAGACAAGGGTGAGGATTCAGAATGAAGGGGACAGGGATCTAAGACCACTACCCTTCGGGTTGGAGCCCGAGAAGATCCCATGGTAACTATTAGGGTTGGTGGCAAAAACTTTGAAGCCTTGGTGGATACTGGGGCTACATTTTCAATGATTCCAGAAAACCCCCCCTGTGCAGGAACTAGTGAACAGCATGTACTTGTAGAAGGGATTGAGGGAATGCAGACTCGACTCCCTGTTTGTAAACCACTCCTCACCAAGGTGGGAGACCATTTGCTCGAGCACTCCTTTGTGTATTCTCCAAGTTGCCCGGTTGCACTCCTTGGGCGGGACTTACTCACAAAATTGCAAGCTGAAATCTTTTTCAGAGACGATCAGATGGTGGTCCAGCTACCTGTCAAGCAGAGCTCGAACTATCAGATGGCTCTCCTGGAGGACCGACGCCCTGCAGTAAGTCCAGAAGATCACATGACCGGAGTAGACCCCTCGGTATGGGCTGATGGAACCCCTGCGCGAGCTAAGTTCGTCTCCCCGGTAAGGATCATACTCAAGGATGGGGAGGGGCCCGTTCGGGTAAAGCAGTACCCACTCAGCCGAGCGGCCAGAGCTGGACTCAAGCCGTTAATAGAGAAATACAAGAGGTACGGATGGCTAGTGGAAGGGTCTTCACCCTATAACACCCCCATTCTTGGAGTGCCAAAGGCAGATGGGGTCTCATACAGACTGGTCCAAGACTTACGGGCAGTAAATAAGAAGGTCCTTTCAGACCATCCTGTAGTCCCGAACCCTCACACGATTTTGACACAAGTACCGGGGGAAGCTGAAATATTTTCAGTGCTAGATTTGAAAGATGCTTTCTTCTCTATTCCTCTTCACCGAGAGAGTCAAAAATTGTTTGCTTTTGAATGGGAGGATCCAAATACTTTCCATAAAGCCCAACTCATGTGGACAGTTCTTCCACAAGGATTTATAGCAGCCCCCCATATTTTCGGACTTGCCCTTCAGAAGGACTTGGGGGAATGGAAGGGATCACACCCCGCAGTGACTCTCCTCCAGTATGTGGATGACCTGCTAGTTGCAAGCCCAAACTTGCAGCTCTGCGAGGAAGCCACCAGGTCACTCCTAAACACTCTGGGAAAAAAAGGATATAAAGTCTCTAGAGAAAAAGCCCAAATATGTCAGCCTGAAGTCACATTTTTGGGATATAAGCTCTCAAAAGGAGTCAGAGCCCTGAGTGCAGATCGCATACAGGCGATTCAAGGTCTAACCCCACCTAAGTCACCCAAGGAGCTGCGAGCATTCCTAGGGCTAACTGGGTTCTGTCGACTATGGATACCAGATTACGGTGGGAAGGCTAGACCACTGTATGAATCCCTGACTAAGGAGAGTCTAACTAAATGGAAATGCAAAGGCTGATGCAGCAGCAAAGGAAGCTGCATTTATTGGGGGAGAAGCGGAAGAGGTATCCAAGCAGGCTATGTCCCATGCCATATGGCCATACGTTCAGGATTTAGTCCCACAGTATTCCCCTGAAGAAGATAAATTTGCACAGAAAGCTTGTGCAGAAAAGAACTCCCAGGGGTGGTGGATAGTACCAGGAGGGAAAGTCATGATACCCAGGCCATTGCTTCGGGAGGTGCTGCAACAGCTCCATGCAAGAACCCATATGGGAGGTTTGGCCATGGGTGATCTAATGATCCGCCAAGCAGTAGCCCCAGGGCTATATGTAGAAGCTCAGCGCATTGCTACCAGGTGCATTACATGCCAGAAAGTAAACCCTCGAAGGAAACCCCCTGTGCCAATGGGAGGTAGACCCTGGGCAGCGTACCCTGGACAAGCATGGCAGATTGATTCTGCTGAGCTCCCACGATCCGGACATCACGGGTTTTTACTTGTCATGGTAGACCAGCTCTCTGGTTGGGTCGAGGCTTGGCCCACCAGGACTGCCACTGCAGCTGCAGTAGTGAAGTATTTGTTACAGGAGATCATTCCCCGGTATTCCCTGCCTGAGTCCATCGAGTCGGATCAAGGACAACACTTTGTGGGAAGAGTGGTTCAAGAAGTCGCGCAAACTCTCAAGGTTACTTGGAAACTACACACACCATGGAGACCACAGAGTTCAGGACAAGTGGAACGCATGAATAGAACTTTAAAGACTTTGCTCACCAAAATCTGTATTGAAACACGCCTTAAGTGGCCTCAAGCATTGCCGCTAGCTCTTACTTGCATTCGAAACACTCCCCGACGGGGCCTCAAATTGACCCCATATGAAATTATGTTTGGCAAGCCACCTCGAGTCTTACCTCCTGGGATGCAAGAAAATGTAACTTTTGAATTAGGTAATAGTGAACTTCATACATATGTTATTGCCTTGCAGTCTGTCTTGTTTTCTCTTCACAGGTATGCAGCCTCCTTTCAGCGTCTGCCTTTAGATGTACCGGTACATGACTTCTCCCCGGGAGACTGGGTCTTGGTGCAGCGGTGGAAAAAGGAGCCTTTGACTGAGAGGTGGAGTGGCCCTTTCCAGGTACTTCTAACAACCCACACCGCTGTAAAAATTACTGGCCATGATCGTTGGATACACCATACCCGTGTGAAACGACATCCACAAGCGTCAGAGGACAACATCTCCCAAGACGAACTCACTCCGGAAGCTGAGTCGTCTTCGGAACAAGAAGCCAGCAAGTGGAGCTGTGAACCTACTGGTGATCTCCAAGTGCGCCTGAGACGGCTTAATCAAAGCTCAGAAAATTAGACAAGAAAGTAAAAGGGAAAATATGGTGGGAATCTTAATGTGCCTTGTTGTTATCTGCATAATGAAAGAAGCAGAATTGAGCAGCCTTAACCGCTGGCTCACACCCTCGCTTTCCCAAATTGCTCCCCCAGGGACAAATTTGTATGTTGATATGATGGAAAGAATTGCAGGTACTTTTAATCTTACCAACTGCTGGGCCTGTGGGGGGCTTCGGGAGGCCAGAGGCCAGTGGCCTTGGAGGGCTTTTCCTTTGGCCCCGAAATGGCTAGTAAGTAGTAAGGCAGATGTTAAGAGTACTAGTCAAAAATGGGATGAGAACCACAGTTGGGAACTTTCCCAAGTGGCGTTAGGAGAGTATTGCATCAGTAATAATGGTACAGGAAAAAGGTTGGGACACAGCCGTTGCATATGGACTTTAAAAGTAAGGTGGATGAACCTTACAAGATTAGAACGGCTTTATTATCCTAATAGCCCAGGGTATAATCGGCTAGTGTGGCAGCATCCCAATGGAACAATTGTGTGGTTTAATAAATATTGGAGTGCCACAAATCAAAGTGATGATCGGACAGATTGTACAGACAAGAACCAGGATGGGCTATGGGAATGTTCCATGAAAGGAGGTCACGCAGTTGCTGGTCCTTTGGGTCCAGAAGGAGGCTTGGGGTTTCCCGAGATGCCCTATGGTTGGGCCCCTCCAAATGCCACCAATAGAGAAAATAGGGCCTTAAGAGGATACTATTGGATTTGCGGACGACGGGCCTATACAATACTACCACAGGGGTGGACGGGAACTTGCTATATGGGAGTAATTGTACCAGCTTTCTTTTTGTTACCGTCTGAGGTTGGAAATAAGCTAGGAGTCTCTTTGTATGATGATTGGAAAAGGGCCAAGAGAAGTATTGATGTAAGTTTGACACAGGGTAGCTCCCAAAAGTGGAAGAAGGATGAGTGGCCCCCTCAGAGGATTATTGAGTATTATGGACCAGGTACATGGGCTAATGATGGGAGTTGGGGATACCGGACACCAATATATATGCTGAATAGAATCATCCGGTTGCAGGCAGTCTTGGAAGTAATTACTAACCAGACCGCCACTGCTCTCGAGTTATTGGCCCGACAAAGTTCTCAGATGAGAGCAGCCATATACCAAAATCGGATGGCCTTAGACTATTTACTTGCAGAGGAAGGCGGAGTCTACGGAAAGCTCAACCTTTCTAACTGTTACCTCCAAATAGATGACAACGGGAAAGCAGTCTTAGAGATTGCCAAAGAGATTAGAAAAATAGCCCATGTACCAATACAAACGTGGGAAACCACATGGAATAAGGACTGGTGGTTTCAATTATTTGGAGAACCCTGGTGGAAAAAGGTAGGGTTTGTGCTTTTGTGTGCTCTAACTGGTTTGATTTTTATCCCTTGCCTTATTCCTTGTCTCACTAGATTGATAACCACCACAGTGGAAGGAATGCAGGTCGCAGCAGTCCCTCTAAAAGCACAGACTGCTGCAAAGGTCATGGTCCTCAGAAAAATTCCTCGTAATTATCTTGATATGCCCGAATGAAGTAAAGATCAGAAAGCATCTCGAGGGGGGATATTGTTAGAAATATTATTAAAAATGCATTATCAATAGCAGATTTAGAAAAAAAAAACAAAAAAACACAGCTGCTACCCATCCTTGTCTCCTAATGGGAGAGGGAAGGGGGGGGGTGGAAATTGAAGGGAAAAGCCACCAAAAGGCCCTTTGTACTAAGGCATCACTCCCTCTCTGTCCTGCAAATTTACTATCTCTTTGTCACACTAAATCACACTTTCTTTTATGACCCCACATTCCTAAGGCTAAGATAAGAGCAAATGCCATTTTTGCCTTCAGGTTGAACCTTGAGTAATCTTGAGTCCCATCCACGCACGCGTGATAACCTAATGCATATTAAGCCTACCCGCCCCGCATACTTAAGTAGTTAATTATAATGCACATGGGACGTATGAAGCGACATGTTTACATATATGTTTGTATGAACCGGAAATGAGTTGTAAAAATTCCTCCTTCTGCACACGTGGTCAGGAGAGAGGGGATAAAAGCCTGCTAATGATTATGCTCGGGGGCAGAGGGATTTGATCTTTTGTCTTCTCCCTCTGACCCTATTTGCAAATATATACCTTTTGTATTGCTAATAAAGTGTGTCTGAAGCTGAAAGTTTTTTCCACCTCCCGAGAAACGAACCACGATTTTTTTAATTCAACACAGGAGTGATCGGGACATATTTGAGGGGGTGCAAAAATAGTCACCCCTGCAGCAAGCTGCCAGCAGCACAGCAGCCAGTACGGCCTTGTGTGGAGCTACTGCCAAAGGCTCAGAGCTGCCTGCTATGTCACTGCTAAACACAGTTCAGTCTTAGCCTAAATCAACATTACTAAATGAACAACTGATATTAAAACACTGAAATCCTGTTCTGTTCAGGGAACAGCAGATGAAAAGCTGTTCATGGTGACCTAAGAAGCAAAGCTTTTCTGGCAGCTTTTCTGAGCCCTCAGTGTCTTTGACCAGATGAATGTAGCTTATTAATGTATGTCTGATCTAAACTTATCGTTCTTCCACTTATCGACAATAAAAAGGTTTTCTTTCTTGAAGTTTATTGAGGCTTTGAAATGTGAGAAAAAATGTGTAAAATGCTTTTATTAGAAAATTTCTGGTCATGCGGACAAAATTAAAAACAACAACAGCCTCCTCCCTCTTCCCCCCCCAAAAAGCCCACAGAGTTTTGTCAATCAAAGATAGATTCTCTTTCTTAGCCAAACCCAAAACGAAACTGAACATGTTTTCTGAAATGATTGGAAAAGACTTAATGCTTCTGACTTTTTTGATAAGGTGAATTAAATGGTTGTGCGTACTTAAACTCACTCAGGACCTGATCCTGTGGTATGTAGAGCACTCTGGCTAAAACCAGAAAAGCTATGCTGATTTGCACTTGTGTGCAGTTACATCTCAGGTATGAGCTCTGCTCTCTCGCTAACCTATTTAAGTCAGATATGGCTAGCCACACTTATAAATCCTTCCTTTATAGGACAGCGTTAAAAGTGATCGATCTATCTATCTATCTATCTCTCTTATAGATAGATAAATAGATAGATAGATAGATAGATCGATCACTTTTAACGCTGTCCTATAAAGGAAGGATTTATAAGTGTGGCTAACCATATCTGACTTAAACAGGTTAGTGAGATAGATAGGATAGGATATCTATCTATCTATCTACCTGTGAGTGGCTTTGTAAACTGTTTCAGCTTCTTTTCAATGAATCATAGAATATCAAAATGGCCTGAAATGAATTTAATAAAATATAATGAAATAAAAACCACAAACATGAGGATAATGTTCTTGCTATGATGAGGGGAAAAAAAGCCTGACTGAAATTGGTCAAGGTTATTGCATGAACAGAAACAGAACAATTTAAGCACAGTGTTGAATAAAGGAAGGTAAAATATGAAGTAGTAGTTACAGGAAATGTCAAGGTCAAGCAAGGATGAATTTTATGGTAGAGCAACAAATATGATGGCTCATTAAGAGAAAGTGAACTAGAATTATATCTGTGTAGAATCCAAGCTTCTTTAAAGAATTTTCATATTCAACTTCAGCAAAATTTTATTAAAATAAATTTAATTATGGTTTTATTACTCTACAATCATATATTTGTATGACATCTGTGCTCCAATTATCATTACTAGCTACTAGAACCTTGCCTTCCTTTTGCTTCTTAATTAAGTTATCGTTTTAGTTCAAAACCAGTTTCTGATCTAGTCTAGATAATGCCTTAAACACTGGAAGTGTATGTATTTATATTTTCTGAACTGTCTGATGGCATTTTTTAAACTATTAATTTTCTGCCCTTGTGCAAATATTTGTTCAGATGATTCATGGGTGTAGGATACTAGCTATTAGGTAGCTAGTAATCTTTAAGTCTCAAAGCTTCTGCAAGTGATTAAATTTACATAACATGCAACTTTATCTTAATTTTGTTGTTCATTGAAGTATGTTGAGCAAAACTTTTTACACATGGGAAACTGAGGCATGAAGAGATTTGCCCAAGGTCACATAGCAAGCTAATGAATGAGGCAGGAAAATGCTTGTGCAAATAAGGATGCATTACAATCAGATCATTCCCTTGTTTGGACCTAGCCTTAGATGCCAACCCCCCGGGTCAGCTGACTGTGCAATTAGCACTGAGCCCACCTGCCAGTGGCTCAGTAGGCTGCCTGCCCTCTTAAAGTGGCAAGCACATCAAGTGCCCTGCCACAGTAGCCCTGGAAGGGGGAGTGAGTGTAGTTGCTGTTTTCCCTTTTTGTTTCCAGGTGGTTTAGACAGCGGGCCCATGGACTGAAGCCCACAGTAAAGACTATGTCTGGTACCCTGAAGCAGGGGAAGAAGTTTGGTTGATATTTTTTTCCCTTTTGCTTTTGTAATGGACACCTGGAAGACTGAGAGCACCTGTGAGGGGAAGTGGAGGTTGCTTTGAAGGTGCCTTAAAGCGCCCTTCATGTTTTCACCCTCTGAATTGAAGGGGACATACACTGGCATAGAGAGCAGGGATTGACTTTAACCCCTTTGAGGCTGGGGAACCCAGAAGGCCAGAGCCCTACAGTGGAGCCTGTTTCCTAGCTGTGCTGCTGCTACTGGAGAGTCATGGCTGGACTTCATGGGCCCAGGCCTGAAGGGAGTAATTAGGACAAATCAGGTTCTGGCCAAGGTCAGGGCCTGAACAAGTGTGAAAGGGGAAAGCAAAGGGGATCAAAGATACCATCCCCCCAAGGCTCTGGACGCTTCCTGTTTAATTGATTCTATCATGGCATGGCTGGTGAGATAGAGGGCAGAGGATCGGAGGAGCTAGATAGGGGGAGGGGGCAGGCTAGCTAGCCTCTGGGGGCACATGACCCTCCCTGCAGGGCTAGGCCTGCCAAAGGTCATCAATATAAAAATATGGCATTACCACATTGACCTGAATTGAATTGACCTCAAATTGAATATGACACCCTAAAATTATATTCTGTATATGGCCTATTTATGAATTTGTTGTGATAGAGAATTTATCATATTAGAAAAAAAATGTAATCATCAGAGGATCATCTTAAATTTGTCTCCCTCCCTCCCCTGCTGCAGCAGAGAAAGCAGCAGCAGGAGAGCACATGGTGGTGGTGAGGTCAGGGAGCATCCTTGCTCCTACCTTCCCCTCCAGGGGACCTACACCTCTGTCACTTGTCATCTTCCCCCCCACTTCCTCCACTATGGCCTCTGCAGCATGTGGTTCCCTGCCTGCCCTCTGCAGCCTCTGCTTATTCTTTCAGCTTCTGCCCCCATCCACTCACTACCGTCTCTGCTCATTCTTGCAGTCTCTGCCCTCTACACCACCTTCAGCCATTTACTATAATGTATGGCTTTGGCTCCATTCCCTCCTGGGCACTCAGTGTCTTGGAGCTGGAGCTGCTACTGCTGATGCTTCATGGCTGAGTAGGGGCCAGAGCTTCCACTCACTGTGTTCCCGTAAGGGCATAGCACCAGGGCCACACCTGACAGTAAGTGGCAGGGCAAGCTGAGATGGAGGGGGGAAAAGGCTTTGAGGATCAGGATAGGAGCAGATTTTGGGGGTTGAGCGGGTGGTTGCTGAGCCTCTGATCCTGCCCCCAACCCAGTCTTGGGGATGGAGCTTCAATCGCTGTCTGCTCACCTCTACCTTGCACTCAAATCCAAGGTGAGGGCCCCTGATATTGAATGGGGGGAAAAAGCCCCTACTATTGGATTTGAGTAGTTACAGTATATCTTCCTAACACTAGCAAACTTATCTAGGTCTGAGTTAAGCAGCTAAAGTGGCATTTTTAATTGTTGCCCAACACCATCATTTTGTTGTCACAAACACATTGTTAGAGATGTATGGTATCAGACTTTGTGATTTTCAAATATTTTTATTAGCCATTAATATTAAATTAATATTAAAATTACCTTTATCAGGTTGACTGTATCAGGTGTATTTCTCATCTTATCCCAAGCTATGGGCATTTTATTAATGTCTGTGAGGTTTTTTTTCTTTTCTTTTTTTTTTTTTTTTCAGAGTGTAGATGGAGTCTCTCAATTTTATAGTTGTCCAATTATGGAGGTCTCAGTTTCCCTTGGCTTTATGATATGTTCTTAGTGTATTACATGCCCAGCACTTATTTTGCTATTGCATCTGTGTCCTGGACTCCAGAGAGATACATCGCACATTTGAAAGAGCCACCTGGGTACCACATGAAGAATTACTGCAGTACAGAAGAAAGCCCCCTACAAATTGCACACCGCTGGTTATAACATATCACCCCTCCCTTGAACCTGTACGGAAAGTCCTCAAACAATTGCAACCCATACTAGAAATAGTCTCTATTCTTAAAAAGATCTTCCCAGAGCCACCCATCCTAGCCTTCAAACAAGCACTGAACCTCACTAACCTCATTACCAGAAGCAAGCTTCCTCAAGCCCAGAATACACCAAAAGGATCCAGACCATGCCATGACAAGAAATGCAAAACCTGCCAACACATCTCCACTACACCCCACAACAGAGCCATCAGCATTCCTAGATCTTACAGCTGCACCTCCAGAAATGTAATATATCTCATCCAATGCACCAAATGCCCTGAGGGAAAATATGTAGGAGAGACCAAACAACAATTGCACACCAGAATGAATGCACACTGGATATCTATCAAAAGACAGGAATACCCAATTACCTGTGGGGGCACATTTCTCCCAAGAAAACCACTCTCTCAGTCCTGATCCTCAAAGGAAACTTACAAAATACTTCCCAGAGACGAGCCTATGAACTCCATTTCATCAACCTCCTGGATACTAAAAATTATGGACTAAATATAGACATTGGATTTATGACAGATTATAACCTGCCTGACATCTGACTCCCCAGGTGTCTCTCCACTATATATATCCTCCTTCTCTCTCTCTCCCCACCCCCGCCTGTCTCTCACCCATTGACTCCCCAGTCTACATTTGCACTGACTACCTGTCTTGTATGCATACCAGTCCAGCCTCTGGCTTTTTTATGTTTCATTCCATCCAGGAAGAGCACACACCAACTGCTGGAACTTCCTTAGCCTGACTAAAGGTTTTTGAACCTGAAAGCTTGCTTAATAATTGTTTTTCCAACTATTTAAGTTGGTCTAGTAAAAGATAATCAGATTCACCCAAGAACTTTGTCTGCCCTAGACTCTTGGGGCACTTGTACATGTGATGCCATTACCATGCACACATGACAAAAATGTCATTGTGTGGCTTAATGGAATCACACTGAACATGTGTGTAACCTGGGCGGTACTCCAAGAGGTACCCTTTCTCCAATTGAAGGGATTAAAGCAGGTGCACAAGTGCTGTAGGAGGTGTAGGAACTCTCTTCCCCCTATAAAGCGGAGCCAGACCACCAATGGGGACTTAACCATATACCTTTTAATACTGGGAACATAACAGGCATAAATCAGAGGGTATAGCAGACACTACAATGCCCCAAGGGGGCAGGATTCAACAAAGGTTAGACACTTACAATCATTGCCAAAAACCAGGGTTAATGAAATATAAAAACACAAACAGCAGAACAAACAATATGGGTTGGTGAAATATAAAAAGGCACAAAATGCAAAATGACAAGGAAATATAGGCCCTTGGTACCTGGAGGGGGAGAAAGCGGGGGAAAACACAATGGCCCTTTCTCACTGCAAGAAGATTTGCTTCTTGTTTTTTCATTCACCCCAAGTCATCTCAGCTGGGACTTGAACCCAGATCGCTCATGTGGTAGGCAAGGACACAGCTACCATTGGTGTAACTGCTCCAGCCTGCTAGGGGTCTTGACCTTCCTGGAGCCCCAACCTCATGTCAAGCTGCCTGGCCTCTGATTGGAGGAGCTGGAAGCAGAGCTGGGAACCTCTCAGGTCGCTGCTCAGATCCTTCCTGGAGTGGGGGGAGCCTCTCCTGCCAGCTGCAGACTCTCACAGGGGATCCTGGAGCCCAGTGGAGAGCCTCTCCTGCTGGCCACACGCCGCACTGTTGAGGGTCCCACTGCTGCCTGCAGGTCCTGCTCTTTCAGGCTCTTCCGAGGCACTGCTCCTGCCCCACTGACTCAGCTCTGTGAAGCTCCTTCCTTGTTGTCCCTTGCTGGTCTCTCCCCTGAGTCAGCCCATACTGCCCCTTTTATCCCCCTCCAAGTGACCCAAGGGGCCAATCAGGACGTGGGGGGGGGTGAGTCTCTGGGGCCTGATTGGTGTGGAAAGGGAATCTCAAGTCCTCCAGTCATCTTTTGCCCTTTCAAAACCCCTGGGCTATGTCACTGCCAGCTAGCCTGTCACATGTGCAAGAGTTTGAGGGGGTTTGAATGAGTTTGCATTGTTGCAAACTAAATTACATCCTACTGTAGGATTTGTAAAACATTGCAAATTGCAATGATGCAGCTGTCAGGTCACCCCATAGCCACAGGAGAGGTGGAAAAGCTCCACAGAAAAAAGGATTGGGCCCCTCACCGTTTCTGCCTTCAGCAGGCTCCTATGGCTGGCAGGACACATGGGGCCACCCAAGAATGAGCTGGCTTGCTCGTGTGGTAGTGCAGAAAGGCAGCAGGAGGGAAGCTGTGTTTGCTGGCAGCCAGAAAAGGCAGTGGGGACAGTTCACAGGGTGCTGGAAGCCTGAACAGGTTGCTAGCTGGCAGAGTGCTCAGCTCAGCTCAGAGGCACCTGATTCAATGCTTCCCATGCACCTCATGCACCATCCCTGCTGCCTTCTCTGGCTGCCAGCCCACCTAGCTGTCCTTGCCATCTCTGTGCGCTGTCCCAGGTGCAAGTTGGGTATGCTAGCAGCCAGAGAAGACAGTAGGGATGGCACGTAGGGTGCTGGAAGCCCAGGTGGGCTCATAGAAGCATTGGATCAGGCACTTCTGAGCTGGGTCAGCACCTGGCCAGCTAGCAGCCCGCCTGGGAGGCCCCATGTCCTATGCACCATCCCTGCTGCCTTATCTGGCCACCAGCACACCCAGCTGACCTCCTGCCACCTTTCTGCACTGCCCTAGGGGCAAACCAACCCATTCCTGGGCAGTCCCAAGCATCCTGCCAGCTGCAGGAGCCTGCTGAAGGCAGAAGCAGTGAAGGACCCAATTTTTTTTTTTTTTTTCTTGTGTGGAACCTGTTTGCCTGTCCCATGGCTGGGGAGTGAGCTGCCAGTGGGCCAAGTGGCCCCTGAGATGTGGGGGCCCTTGTTCTTCCCTCTGTAGAAGAACCCCCGGGGCTGCCTGGGCAGGCTGTTACCAGGCCGGGTACATCCCCAGTGTGGGGTTGGGGAAGAGTTGGATCAGCCTGGGACAGCACCCAGCCTGCTAGCAGGCCACCTGGGTGGCCCTGGGGGGTGCTGCTTTTGTGGAGGGAAGGATTTGGGGCCCCTTACAGCTCAGGGGCCACTCAGGCCATTGTCAGCTCAGCCCCCTGGCTACAGGCAGGCTCTGGCTCCAACAACAACAAAAAATTATCAGGCCCTTCACTGTGGCATGATGGAAAACTTGAAATGGTTTAGTTCTCAGGATTTTATTCGATGCCTCACTGTTTCAGTATAGGGGGCATAGAATAAAACCCCAAGGACTAAACCCCCATCATGTGTACAAGCGCCCTTGTTTGCCATCTCAGTCTTCTACAATAACAATGTTAGCAGGTGCAATTTTGAGGTCAGTGAGTCCCTCTAGTACTTAGTTAAGTTTATACTGGAATACTTTGAGGAGTAGCCTGATACCCTTAGGCAAAATTATGAGTCTAAAGATCAGTCAAATTTGTCAGGTGGCTCATGGGTCAGTTTAGGAGTCATTCGCAATATCACAGTGCGTACTTTAGCTATGGATAAGTTATTTGATTGTGGGTGTATCTACACATGTGTCCAGTAAAAAATAGGCTACTGCTCATTAAACACCACTAAAAAAAGCATGTGTTTTCATTACTGTGCATTAGGGCAGCCTAATGTTCATTTATTTAGTACCTCAGGTGTACATGAGTGCAGAAGCTACTCCGATACACTGTAATTACAGTGCATCAAAGCAGACTTGATTAATTGAGTCTGCTGAAGTGTGGTAATTCCGCATTCCATCAGCCTCCCACATCTCATGTATCAGCATCCCTATGCTTAGAAGTGGCGGTGGAGGCACTTGAACTAAAGCTCACTCCATGAGCTTTAGTTCAAGTACCCCCACTGCCATTTTTAAGCACAGGGACACTGATACATGAGACAGTGCAGCACTTTAATTAGAGCACCTCTCAGAGCCACTTTTACTTAAAGTGGTACTCCCCAGTCCCAGAACATGTGTAAAAGTGCCCTCACATCAGAAGTACTACATTTAATGCACAGTAGCAAAAGTGCATTAATGAACATCCATGTGGGCACAAATGACACAGCTTGGAGCAATCCCAGCTGGGTCATGAGTGGCTATAGGGCTCTGGGAGCAGGATCTTAGGGGATTGGGGGTGCAGGTGTTTTTTTTCCTCGATTCTTCCGGTTACAGGTCACAGGCAAAGGTGGGAGAGATGAATCGAGGCAGTAAACAAAAGACCGTGGTGCTGGTGCCACCTTGAAGGATTCGGCTTCTATGACCACAGTCCACTTTTCAGAGAGAGAGGCAGTGGTCTGTTGGGACGAGACAGCCTCCATGCCACTCCACTGGGGAAGAAGCTCTTCTCAGCCAGAATGGCCAACTTGCTTGACCGGGCTTTAAACTAAGCATGCTGGGGGATGGGCGGACAACCACCAGAGCAAGCTCACCAAGCATCAACTGTAAAATCAGCAGGTTAGGATGCTTAAGGGTACCCACTCCTACCCCTAGCCCAGGAACAGAGCTTCTTCATGAGTACAAGGAAGCCTAGGGCCTCCAACGGCACACTCACTTGCCTGTACACTAATGCTAGGAGTTTGGGGAATGAACAGGAGGAACTGGTCCTTCTGCTAAACAAAAATGACTATGATCTCATAGGGACCATGGAGACCTGGTGGGACTCCTATGACTGGACTACCAGTATAAATTGTTATACCTTGTACAGGAGAGATTGTGCTGTAAAAAGGGGCGGGGGTGTAGCTCTCTATGTGAAGGAGAGCTACACATCCCTATAAGCTGAGGTTGGCACCCATGGAGGATGACTGGAGAGCCTTTGGGTTAGAATACAAGGGGAATATAGTGAAGGGGATACAACAGTAGGAGTCTACTACAGACCTCCAAACCAGGAACAAGTGCTTGACCAAGAATTCACCAGGGAACTGGCCAAGGCTACATGCTCTTGATGAATGGTCATCATGGGAAACTTCAACTACCCGGACATCTCATGGGATGAGCGCTCGGCCAAATCTGATCAGTCACAAAGCTTCTTCACATGCGTGGATGAGCTCTACCTCTCCCAAGAAATTTATGGGCTTGACAAGAGGCAAGGTTCTGATGGACCTAACACTGGCCAAAGGGGATAATCTAATCAGTGAAACTAAGAATTGAAGGGAAGGTGGTGACAGTGGCCAAGAGCTGATCACTTTCACTATCCATCGCAAAACTGGCAAGTTTAGCCAGCAATGCAGTAGTCCTCAATTTTAGGAAAGCAGACTTACATAAGCTTAGGAGGCTTGTTCTTGAGGCCCTGAGAGGCCATGATTTCACAAGGAGGGGAATTCATGTTGAGTGATTGCTCCTTAAGGAAGTGATCATAGAAGCATAAAGGAAGTCTATCCAATCCATAGGAAAGGTGGTAAAAGGGGTCAACAACCCTCTTGGCCCAGCAGAGAACTCATGGACTTCCTATGTCTAAAAGGAGAGGCATATAAAGGACGGAAGACAGGAAACACCACTAAGGAGGAGTATACTGCATTGGTCTGCACCTGTAGGGAGCAAACTAGGAAAGCCAAGCCTGCAACTGACCTCCATCTGGGTATATGAATCAAGGACAATAAAAAGTTCTTCTTCAGATAGGCGGGGAGTTGAAAGAAAAACAAGGGCAACATTGGATTCCTGCTAAACCAGCTGCGACAGCTGACTAATGACACCCAGGAAAAAGCCAATCTGCTCAATGATTACTTTATATTGTTTTTTCACCAGCCCAAAGGGACCACCCTGCCTAACGTGATGATGAGGGATGACCAGGGTGAAGATGAATGTATGCCTACCATTGTGGATCTTGTGAGGGAGCATCTTGAGAGGTTGGACCCCCATAAACCAGCTGGTCCAGATAAGTTGCACCAAAGACTGCTAAAGGAACTGGAAGACATCATAGCACAGCCACTGGCAAGGATAGTTGACAACTCGTGGCGCTCAGGTGAAGTACCTGAAAATTGGAAGAGGGCCAGTGTGGTGCCCATCTTCAAGAAAGGGAGGAAAGAATACCCAGGAAACTACAGGCCAATCAGTTTGACCTCAATCCCTGGGAAAATTTTGGGAAAAAATATCAAAGAAACCACTCTTGACAGGCTAACAGAAGGCAATATTCTGAGAGACAGCCAGCATGGGGTTTTTGTGTGGAGGTCTTGCATGACCCATCTCATTTCCTTCTATGACTAGGTGACATATCACCTGGACAAAATGAAAGAGGTTGATGTCATATAGTTGGACTTTAAAAAAAGCCTTTGACATGGTGTCCCATGATGTCCTCACAGAAAAATTGGGCAACTGTGGCCTTGAGTCCTCCACAGTCTGATGTTTGGGGAACTGCCTCCGAGGTCAGACCCAGAGAGTGGTAGTTGGTGGAACTGAATTAACCTGGCACTTGGCGACTAGTGGCATCCCCAAGGCTCCGTTCTTGGACCTGGATTCTTCAATGTCTTTATAAATGATCTGGACACTGGTGTCAAAAGTGGACTGGCTAAGTTCACTGATGACACCAAACTTTGGGGAAGAGTGGCCACACTTGAGGATAGGCTGGTGATCCAGGCCAACTTCAATAGGCTAGCAAGGTGGGCAGATGAAAACCTGATGGCCTTCAATATGGAGAAACACTCCACCTCAGAAATAAAAACCCACATCACACTTATAGGCTTCGCAGTACCACTCACTTGCTAGCATCATGACCAAAAGAGACTGGGGGGTCATGATTGATCACAAGATGAGCATGAGCCACCAATGCAATACCACAGATGGCAAAGTGAACAAAACTCTGGCTTGCATCTATCGATGCATCTCAAGCAACACCCAGGATGTTGTCCTCCTGCTGTAGTTGGCCTTGGTGAGGCTGCATCTGGCGTACTGAATCCAATTCTGGGCTCCACAATTTAGGAAGGACATGGAGAAGCTTGAAAGAGTCCAGAGGAGAGCCACATGAATGATCAGAGGGCAAGAGAACAGGCCTTATGAAGAGAGGCTGCAAGCTATGGGACTCTTCAGCTTGGAGAAGTGCAGGCTTAGGGGTGACATGGTGGCAGTCTATAAGAACATAAGGGGTGTGCATGAGGCTCTGGGGGAATGCCTATTCACCAGAGCACCTCAGGGGATGACAAGATCCAAAGGTCACAAACTCCTGCAAGACCATTTTAAGCTGGACATGGGGAAAAACTTTTTTACTGTCTGAGCCCCCAAGACCTGGAATAGACTCCCCCCAGAAGTGGTGCAAGCATCTACTCTGGACACTTTCAAGAAACATTTGGATGTTCATCTTGCTGGGATCCTTTGATCCTAGCTGACTTCCTGATCCTTGGGCAGGGGGCCGGACCTGATGATCTTATGAGGTCCCTTCCAGCCCTAATGTCTATGAAATCTATGAAACAATAGGTGCACCTAGCATGTCCCTAATCAGTGGCAGCTGGCAGTGATTTCTTCTCAATGCTTTGTTCAAAATAATTTTGTCTCAATATGTATCTGCAGTTTACCTGACATTTTTTCCCTACTACTGCTCTGTTGATTCACTTATTGCTAGTTTCAACAGCTGTAATTATGTGAGGGTCATCCATTCCTCCTTTGGTGGCCTCACCAGTGGAAATGAAACTCTATATTTTGGTATTCTCATAGGTGACAAGGGGCTTGTTTCTTAACTTTGTCTTGCTCTCTAGGTGCCCATCTCTACAAAAAATTTGTTTATGTTATATTAGAATGGTAGACAGGGCCTATGGTAACTGGTCTTTTTTCCCTATCATATTGAAGATAGTTTAGCAAAGTACTGCAGTCAAATCTATGACCCTTCCCTGCTTGTTAACTATTAGACACCTTGTGCAATGATATCCCTTTATTTTGTGGGTTTCTTATCAACAGTGTGCATTTGCCAAGGTGGCACAGAATAGTTTTATAGTACATCATCAGTACTTTATCACATTTCTCCAGTCTAATATTGCTGTTTTTCAGTATTGCTGGGATTACATAGCAGCTGGCACTATAATCCATCTGGAATAGAATTGCCCTTTGATCTAATAGCTTAGTTACAAATATGGTATTTGTGTGGCTAGTAGTTGCCTTCTGCTTTGTGTGCATACTCAGTCTTTAGGTCGACTAAAGTCACACCGAAAAAGTCACTGGAAGTCTTTACCTCTTCCCTATATCATCTATTACTGTCTGGACTGCAGATTTTTTTTTGTGTGGGGATGAGGTAGCTGCAGAATTTGGATATAAAGTGGTACCATTTTCCATCTCCCTTTCCCTGTTGCCCTTAGGCAAAATGCACATAGGCTGCTTTACATACACACTGGGCCCTGATGTCTGTGTCTTCAGTTGGTCTTTACCCTGCTTCCTGGGATCCTTTGAGCTTGAAACTTTGTACTTGTTCTGAGCTAGTGGTTACTACTGTTTTGGTACTTTCTGTGGTGAACTTTCCCTATCCTTCCTCTTTGGAGGCATTTCTCTAAGAACAAATCTTTTTTTCTTTTAATATAGTGTTTTTTGTAAGCAGAAAGTAGCACAACATTTTATTTCTTCTACATCTTGGTTTTGGGGGAGCAAAATATCCCTTTCTTACAGTTTCATTCTGTCGGGGTTGGAACATTCTTCAAAAACCATTATCAGCTGTTTCCAGTGTTCTGGTTATTACTTCTATTTTTGGGGTAGCAGCAGTACTTTAGTGACCTCTTCTCCTTTTTGTTCCAAGGAGATAGCAACCCCACCCCAGCCTTCTCCCTCCCATACACCTTTATTTTCTTATTTTTATTGTTCCTGATCTAGTTCGTATTTGGTCTCAACTCTTACTTGTACTACTTTTATGCTTGTGCTAATTTTGTTTTGTATTTTTCCTGGCAACCAAGCTTTTCTGATAATCTTAGTACTTCATTTTGCTTCTTTTCAGGTGATGATTTTTTTTTTCTTTATCATGCTCTTCTCTTTGCTGCAGGTTTCAGTAAACTTAGACTATGCTGCCATGTTTCATGCTCCATGCATCAGAAATAGTCTGTGCTAAGTAGGCTGTTTTTTTAGTGAACCATATGCGATGATGTTCCAACTGCAGTTATCTTTCTAGCCTTGTGCAAACAGAGTAAAGACCTGGTGTCTCCTATAAATTCTTCCTTCCTACAGAACTATAGGAGAGGTACAGCATGCTGAATTTAAATTTTTAAATATTGCTTGGCAAAACTATTTTCTAAGCATAACATTGCAGTTTATGTTAAAAAAATATACAAGATGGTTTTAAAAATTGTTGTGCCAGATTCCCAGTTGATGTAAAACTGGTTTGGCTCTCCCAGAATGGAGTCCACCAGTTGAAGATGTGATCCAATTTTGTGGATTTAGTAAAAATTGTGGTAAGTATCAGAATGGACAATATCTGTCTGTTGAGTCAAGTCTTTAAAAGGCAGGGTGTTTACTGTAATTGCTTTTGAAGCTCTAACCCTCCTCTTTGAACAAAAACAAAATTGGTGTAAGGCAGGTCAAACAACCTATTATTTGCAAATCTCCCAAGCAGTGACTGCGTGACTATGGATATAATGATAGTTCTATATGAATATCTAAATATTAATGCTGTCATGTTGCTGGGTGGAAGCAGACATAGACTTGTGAAATGCATTATTAGTTTTAGAAGAGAGAATGAATAGACAGCACACAGAGAAGTATGACATTATCTTAATCTCCATGTAGCTATGAATGCATAATTCTTTCTGACAGCCTTTGAACTGTATAGATGTTAGCAGGAAGAATTGAAAAATTCAGGTGTATGATATATAGAGGCTAATAGGCAATGGGTTAGATCTCATTGAAGAAGGTCAAATAAGTTATGAACATGACTCAGTTAGCATAACCGTTTAGGGCAGTTCGGAATGTGCATCCTTCCTAGATAGCCCAGTTGTTTCTTTAATATAATTTCTATTACAAGCCAGGTTTGCAAGTGCTGATCTCGACTCTTTTCTAAATTTTCTTGGGCTACATGACCTACCTTATCCAATGGGTCTCTGGACCCATCTACATGAGATGCTAAGTAGGGCTGTGCAAAGCTTTGGATCATGATTCAGATTCAGAGATAATTTGGATGATTTGGGGCCAAATCTACAAATCCGAATCAAATCACTGGAAGCTTTAGGCTTTCCAAATCGATTCAGAGCTTCTGAATCGATTTGGAAAAGATTATGAAAAGATTCTCAGCTTCCCAGAACCCTCTGCACATATCTTCTTGAACCATGGCAAGCTTTGTGGCCTCAGCAAACGTTACAATCCCTGCAATTTTCATCCCGCTGTGGCTTAACACACACATGTGACATGAGTTTTGCTTTCAGGATTTGAGGCTCAGTTTCCCAGAAACCCCTACACCTATTGTCTTGTAGCTTGGCAGGTTTCATGCCCTCAGCAGTGGCTACCATCCCTGAAAATTTCATCTGAATCATCCAAAAACTAACAAAGTTATAGATATTTCATTGATTTCCCAATTATACCTTATGGCCAAATCTCCGAATCGCCAAATCTTTTCCGAAACATTTCTGAATCGATTAGGCTGAATTGAATTATAAAAGTGGTTTGGATCTCCAAATTGAATCAGCTGAATCTGAATCAGCTGAATCCAAATCTGAATCGAATACTTGTCTATTCGCACAGGTCTAATGCTAAGTGTGCAGTAGCCTAATAACACTATGCAGTACCATGCTGGGCAAAAAACATGCTAATATGCTACTGCACAGTAGTTTTAGGCTATTGTACAGTTATTGTCACTAAAACCTTGTGTGCTGGAGCTACTGGGCAGCAGTAGTTATCCAAGTACTGAACTGAATGTAAAGTAACTTTGGTGCCCTAATGAATATGTAGACATGTCCCCTGAACTCTAGTACATGCTTTGGAGTCCTATCCCTGGATTGCTCCTAATTCACCTGCTCTTCACATACTACATCTATGATGCCCTGCAGTTTATCTCCATAAACTAGGTCAAAGGGGAAACAGCTCATTGATATTTGAGGGACCTCCCAGCTAGTGAAAAACAAAAGGGGTGTCAACAAGTCCTATTTCCTAGGCTCTCCCTGTATACAGGTTCTCAGCATTTCTTTCAAAGTCCTGTTGAATTGCTCAACAACTGTCTGTAAGTGATACACAAATGTTAGGAGATGCCTTGGCTTGAGGGTATTACATAGGCCTTTAATGTGCCTGACATAAAATTGGTCCTCTGATCTGTTAGAATTTCCTAGGGTATTTCCACCCTGGAGATCCACTTAATCAGTTATGCAATTTTAGGAGCTGTAAGTGATTTTGTTGAGACTGTCTCTGGAAATTGTGTGGCATAATCAGTGAAAACTAAAACAAACTGATGTCCCTCTGTGTTCTTAGGGAAGAGCCTCTTGGTGTCCAGTGCTACCCTCTCAAAGTACAGTCGGCATCAGGAATAATGGGACTTGCTGAGGTAAGATATCAGATACCTGTTGGCACTTGGAGCATTCTTGCCAAAATTTCTCATTTTGTTAATGTAATTCTGGCCAATAAATCCTATGTACAAACAGCCTCAGTTTTATCCTGTCCAAGGTGTCTACCCATCAGAAGGGTATGTGCCATTCGCAGCAGCATAAGTCTGTACCTTTGAGGCACCAAGACTCATGCTAACTCTTCTCCTTCCATCTGTCTCCATTCCATTCAATCTAATAAACCTTTTCTTCCCTCAAAATGAGGATAGGTGTTCATCAGCTCTTGGAGTAGGATGTTTTCCTTACTTTTGGCTAGGTCACTCTTGTACATGTTCTGGAACATATCTTCTTGAACCTACTCTTCCTGGAACTGTGCATCTCTGATGATTTATTCTAAGTTGATCACCTCCTTCTGTTCTTCCTCAGCCACGGAATCAGACATGTCATCCTTTGCTCCCAGATGCCTCTATCCCTAACTATCCTCCATTGGGGATTTTCTGTTCCAGAACTTGTTCTACTACCTCATGGAAATGAGGCCAGTCCCATCTCAGCAGCACTGGGCATAGCAACTTCTTGGCCAGCCTTACTGGTATCTCTTCTGTTCATCCCATAAAAGTTAACATGAGTCTTCTTTTCTGGTTGGTAAAAGTTTCCCTGTGCATGCACAGCATACAAACTGGGGTATCTTTTTTAGCCAGCTGAGAGGTCACCAGTTCTGTCTTTAATGCTATTTGAGGACACCCTGTATCTATGATGGTGAGTATGATTAGGGTTCCCAACTTGTCATCAACCATCAGTTTTGGTGCCGTGGATGCCCCCTGCTGGTATCTGAAGCTGTAGTCCATTTGGTCTTCACAGGTATTTTCTATCTGTCATTCCCTTGGGCTTCAGCCTGTTTCTTCCCATGCCCTCCGTTCTCCTGGGGCTTCAGGACAATTCCTTGTGATATGTCCTGGTAACCCACATCTGTAACAGACCTCCTCCCTAGGTCTGGTGCTTAGGGTCATCTGAGAGGATCTCTTGTAGCTTTCTGTCTTCTTTACTGGAAAGATGTTACACTCCCTTCCTCCCCCTGGAGCTGGGTTTGTCTACCACTTTTCTGTCTATAGGAGTCTCCTACAGTGGATAAAAAGGCCTAAGCTACAAAGCCTGTTCCATTATCTTGGGCTAATGCCCCCAAACTCGCCTTTGGGTTTCTTCTTCAAGGTCTGTGAGGAATTGCTCCAGTGTAAATCGGTTGCAGACCACAGTTTTGTCTTCTGACCTAACCCATCTCGTTAAGAGATCTCCTAGTATCTGAGCCAAAAGCCTTGGTTGTCACTTCTCTCACTGCTTTTTGGCTCTAGAGTGCATTCTGAGGAGATCTTGGATCTATTTAATACAGTTTTCTTTACCCTTCTGTAATCACATGTCTCTATACAGGACAAAGCCCTGTATGCTGCCTGTGTTTGGCCTATTAGTAGCAGTCCCAACTGGTTAGCTCATTTAGCTTGGTCCACCCGGTGGATAGAGCTATTCTTTTGAAAGATTTTAAATAAGCTTTAACATCATCTTCGAGAATCCTCACTGGCATTGTCATACTGTCAGTGGTATGAATTGTCCCTTCCTGGTGTGCTTCTATCTTCTCACTAAGTTTTTATTGCCTTTTTAATACTGTTATTCTGGCCTCTGCTTCCTGAGGTCATACTTGAACTAGCTCCACCATCTGCTCTAACTGGCTTTGGAACAACTGAATAACAAAATTATGACCTTGCTGCCAGTCTTGTGGTATCCCTGAGCCTGCTGGGGCCTGGGTTGATGTCTGGTCCATCTCTATGATACGGCTACTACCCTGAACCGACCTGTGTTAAGTCCATATTTCAGCCTTCCTGGCCAATGCAACAGTTCTGAGATGGTGACATTAATTAAATTCACTTCTACGGTGCCAAGGCCTAATCTCTGTCACATCCTCTGGTCTCACCTGCCATGACTTGTTATAAATATAAGAAAAGGGAGGGTGAATGTTATGTGGAAGTTGGTAGAATACTGTCAACCCCTCGTGTTTGTTTCACAGGCCTCTTCCTCCCCTACACTCTGTTCCTTTCCTCTCAAGGTGCCAATTGCCAATCTCATTTTGTAATTCACAGTTACCAATTTGTTTCATGGTTTTAAAACTTCTAGCTCAGTTTCTGACATCCTTTCAGTCCTTAAAATCAACTTAAATTAATATTTTAGTCTAACAAAAGGACCACAAAATTCCTCAGTTTATCAATTGCTGACCTGCTCCACCGGGCTTTAAACTAAGCCCACTGGGGGATGGGGGGACTACTGCCACTGCTGGCCCACTGAGCGACCCTTGCAAAGCCAGCAGACCAAGGCACTTAAGGGAGCCCACCCCTGCCCCACCCCTGGCACAATCTGTGGGCAAGGCAAGAGCCCCCAAAGGCACACTTGCCTGCCTGTACACTAATGCCAGGAGCCTGGGTAACAAGTAGGAGGAGCTTGTCCTCCTGCTCAGTGAAAGAATTATGACAACATTGGGATAACGGAGACCTGGTGGGACTCCACCCATGACTGGACCACGGGTATAGAGGGCTATACCTAGTACAGGAGGGATCATGTAGACAAAAGGGGCGGAGGTGTAGCTCTCTATGTGAAGGAAAGCTACATGTCCCTGCAAGCCGATGTTGGTGACTGGCATGGACAGCTAGAGACCCTCTGGGTAAAAATTTGTGGGAAAAATGGCACAGGGAACACAACAGTGGGAGTCTACTACAGACCTCCCACTCAAAGTCCTGAGCTTGACCAGGAGTTCGCCCGGGAACTGACTGAGGCCGCTTGCTCCAGGGCCTTGGTTGTCATGGGTGACTTCAATTACCCAGACATCTCGTGGGAAGATCACTCAGCAAAATCCGAGCGCTCGCAAAGCTTTCTCTCATGCGTGGATGACCTCTACCTGACTCAAGAAGTCTATGGGCCGATGAGAGGCAAAGCGCTGCTTGACCTGGTACTGGCTACGGGGGACGACCTAATTGGTGACCTAGTGATTGGTGGGAAGCTGGGTCACGGCGTCCACGAGCTGATCACCTTCACCATCTGCTGTAAAGCTGGCAAGTCAGTCAGCAACACAGAAATCCTTGACTTCAGAAAAGCCAACTTTGACAAGCTCAAGAGGCTTGTTGGTCAGGCCCTCAGGGACCATGACCCCAGGGAGATGGGAGTTCAAGAAGAGTGGTTGCTTCTCAAGGAAGCAATCCTCAATGCACAAGCTAAATCTGTTCCAACATGGAGGAAAGGCAGCAAGAAGGCACAGCAGCCCTCGTGGCTCTCTAGGGACCTAGCGGACCTCCTGTGGCTAAAAAGGAAAGCCTACAAAGGATGGAGGATGGGATTCACCTCCAAGGAGAATTATTCTGCACTGGTCCGGTCCTGCAGGGAGCAAACCAGGAAAGCCAAGGCTGCAACTGAACTCCAACTAGCTTCAAGCATCAAGGACAACAAAAAGTCCTTTTTCAGATATGTGGGGAGCCGGAGGAAAAGCAAGGGCAATGTTGGACCCCTGCTAAACCAGATGGGGCAACTGACAACTGACGCCCAGGAAAAAGCCAACCTATTAAATAGGTACTTTGCGTCAGTCTTTCATCAGTCCCATGGGACGCCCATGCCTGCTATGGGACAGGGAGATCCGGGTGAGGGGGATCCCCTACCCTCCATCAATGCTGACCTCGTGAAGGAACACCTTGAGAAGCTGGATACCTTCAAGTCAGCCGGCCCTGACAATCTGCACCCCAGGGTACTCAAGGAGCTGGCGAGCATCATAGCCCAGCCCCTGGCACGGATCTTTGAAAACTCCTGGCGCTCTGGTGTAGTGCCCGAAGACTGGAAGAAGGCCAATGTGGTGCCAATCTTCAAGAAAGGGAGGAGAGTGGATCCGGCTAACTACAGGCCCATTAGCCTGACTTCTATCCTGGGGAAGATGTTAGAAAAGTTTATTAAGGAGGCCATCTTTGATGGATTGGCCCAGGCTAAGATTCTAAAGGATAGCCAGCACGGGTTTGTTGCGGGTAGGTCTTGTTTGACCAATCTCACTTCCTTCTATGACCAGGTGACCTATCACTTGGACAAGGGAGAAGAGATTGATGTCATATATCTTGACTTCAAAAAAGCCTTTGATCTGGTATCCCATGATCACCTCTTGGCCAAACTGCCCAGTTGTGGCCTTGGCTCCACCACGATCTGCTGGCTGGGAAACTGGCTCCGTGATCGGACCCAGAGGGTTGTAATTGATGGCAGTCACTGATCGTGGTGCCCTGTGACCAGTGGGGTCCCTCAAAGCTCTGTCCTGGGACCCATCCTGTTCAACATCTTCATTAATGTTGTGGACATTGGAGTCAGGAGTGGACTGGCCAAGTTCACCGATGACACCAAACTTTGGGGCAAAGCATCCAAGCCAGAAGATAGGCAGGTGATCCAGGCTGACCTGGACAAGCTCAGCAAATGGGCGGACGAGAACCTGATGGTGTTTAACACTGAAAAATGCAAGGCTCTCCACCTTGGGAGGAAAAACCTACAGCTTCCTTATAGGCTCGGCAGTGCTACGTTGGATAGCACTACAGAAGAAAGAGACTTGGGGGTCATCATTGACCACAAGATGAACATGAGCCTGCAATGCAATGCTGCGGCTAGTAAAGCGACCAAAACACTGGCTTGCATCCATAGATGCTTCTCGAGCAAATCGTGGGACGTCATTCTCCCCTTGTACTCGGCCTTGGTGAGGCCGCAGCTGGAGTACTGTGTCCAGTTTTGGGCTCCACAATTCAAAAAGGATGTGGAGAAGCTTGAGAGAGTCCAGAGGAAAGCCACGTACATAATCAGAGGTCAGGAAAACAGATCTTATGATGACAGGCTGAGAGCCATGGGACTCTTTAGCCTGGAAAAGCGCAGGCTCAGGTGTGATCTGATGGCCACCTATAAGTTTATAAAGGGTGACCACCAGGATCTGGGGGAACGTTTGTTCACCAGAGCGCCCCAAGGGATGACGAGGTCGAACGGTCACAAACTCCTGCAAGACCGTTTCAGGCTGGACATAAGCAAGAATTTCTTTACTGTCCGAGCCCCCAAAGTCTGGAACAGTCTGCCAGCGGAGGTGGTTCAAGCACCTACATTGAACACCTTCAAGAGTAAATTGGATGCTTATCTTGCTGGGATCCTATGACCCCAGCTGACTTCCTGCCCTTTGGGCAGGGAGCTGGACTCGATGATCTCCCGAGGTCCCTTCCAGCCCTAATGTCTATGAAATCTATGAAAATTATCTGCATTTGGATCTCTTCAACCACAGAGGCCCACAATTCACTCTTCCATCAATTAAATTCAGCTACAATGTCAGCCTGCTTATAACAGTGCATCTATTACCTCACACCTCCACCTGAGAGAGTAAGGCAACTCAGTAAGATCCATTAATCTTCTGCTGGGTATTGTCTCCCAAAGTTCATCAGCCAGTCAATTAATATTCAAAGGTCCACTATTTCATGAATTTATAGGAATAAGCAACATGATCCAAGGGAAATCAACTTCTAATTGTTGTATGTCAATTTATGAATGCACACAGAAAGGTACAGATTCTGGTATAAATCAAGTAATCACAAGTTCATCAATTCATGAACATTGACAGAGAGGCAACCACTCAGATGCGCAAGTCCATCCCTCTGCTCTGGGCTTGGAAGTAGCCATTCCTGGTCACTTTTTAGTTAAGATAATAGGGCTGTGCTAAACATCTTTGTTTCATTTTGGTTTTGGATTCAGAGTTTTGGAGGGACAGTGATTCATTTCTGTGTTTCAAATCACTGTCCCATTTCATTTGGGCTGAAACTGTCCCCACTAAAAAATTAGGGGACTGTGACGTTGACACCTACACAGTCAAGTGGGTCAGTAACTGGCTGGAGGGTTGCACCCAGAGAGTGGTGGTGAACCAGTCCTATTTGACCTGGAGGGATGTGGGCAGTGGGGTTCCACAGGGATCAGTCCTCAGTCCTGCACTGTTCAACATCTTCATCAGCGACTTGGACGAGGGGGTAAAAAGCACCCTGTTCAAATTTGCAGCCAACACGAAGATGTGTTGGGGGGGGAGTGGGCACACTAGAAGGGAGGAATAGGTTGCAGTCGGACCTAGACAGGTTACAGGGGTGGGCAGGTGAGAACAGGATGGGTTTCAACACTGACAAGTGTAAGGTACTGCCTCTGGGGGGGAAGAACCAGCAGCATACCTGCAGGCTGGGGAACTCCCTTCTCATTAGTGCAGAGGCAGAAAAGGATCTTGAAGTCATTAACGATGCCAAAATTAATATGGGCCGACAGCATGGAGACGCGGTCAGGAAGGCCAACCATACCTTGTCATGCATCCAAAGATGCATCTCAAGCAGGTTCAAGGAGGTGAACCTTCCCCTCTATGCGGCACTGGTCAGGCAGCAGTTGGAGTACTGCATCCAGTTCTGGGTGCCTCACTTCAGGAGGGATGTGGACAACATGGTCCAGAAGAGGGCCACTTGCATGATCGGGGGCAGCAGGGCAGGCCCTACAAGGAGAGGCTAAGGGACCTGAACCTGTTCAGCCTCCACAAGAGAAGGCTGAGGGGGGATCTAGTGGCTGTTTACAGACTAGTCAGAGGGGACCAGTAGGCATTGGGGGGGTCCCTGTTCCCCTGAGCACTGCCAGGAGTGACAAGAAATAATGGTTACAAGCTTACAGAGGGTAGATTTATACTAGACATCAGGAGGCACTACTTCATTGTTAGGGAGGCTAGGATCTGCAGCCAACTTCCAAGCTGGCTCCTACCCTGGGGGTCTTTAAGAGGAAGCTAGATGAACACCTTGCTGGGGTCATTTGATCCCAGTACTCTTTCCTGCCATGGCAGGGGTTTGGACTTGATGATCTGCTCAGGTCTCCTCTGACCCTACCAACTATGAAACTATGTTTTGGAATTTCAACCGTGTTTCAGCCATAGACTATAAAGGGAATCACAAAACTGCATATAAGTTTCTTACCTGATTTGGATGAAACTTGCAGGGATGCTAGCTCCTTATGAGGTCATGAAGCCTGCCAAGTTTCAAGGAGATAGGAGCAGTCCTCCCTCCACCCCCTCCTTTCCTCCTCTTAGTTTCTCTTTCCCTGCAAGCCTGGCTACAAAATAGCCCCGAAACAGTTCAAAACAGTCTGAAACATCCAAAACATTTCAGAAATATCTGAAATGTTTTGGGTGGCTTGTTTAGTTTTGGAGCTGTTTTGGAGCCTTGTGTTTTGTTTTGGATTCAATGTTTTGGCCGCTGAAAAGTCTGAATCCAAAACACAACATCCGCCAAAATTTCGTACACCCCTAATACTTAATAATAAACAAAGCAAGAAAAAATACTGTGGCTCACCATGCATGCTGATACACTACTCCATGTGGCCTCTACCTCCTGTCCTTTCAGTGTTGCCCAGCTGCTCCATGTTTGTCTCAGTCTATGCCATTTGCAGTGCGCCTCAGCTCCATGCTTTCCTGATGCTCTGGTTCACATCTCCACATGGATCTTTGTAGCCCTCTTCTACTTGGAGCTGTGTGTTCCCCTCTCTGGGGGCACCCAAGAGCGCAGCCCCATGTTTTCTTTTTCCCAAAAGCTCAGTGGCCCAATAAAGTTCTGTCATGGGAACATATGACTCCAGGGACTCTGCATCATGGTTCTCCACCAGATGTTTCTCCTCAATGATTCCAGCTCAGCCTCCCTGTCCAACCTGCACCTACTGAGTCCCAGGATCCAGCCTGAGAATTAACCTACACAGGTAAACTCTCTTCAGATGGAACAGGTAAGTATTGGGGCATCCTGTTACACAGATCTGTGTAAAAATGCTCAAAGGGCACTGTTTAGGCCTACCAATATTTAATTAGTAAGAATGATTTAGAGTGGTAAGCTATAGAAAAGGAAAGGGGGTATGTAGCAATCATAGATGCATGAAATCTGAAAAAAGAAATGTTTGTATTGAATAACAGAAAATTTTCCAGGCATAAAATTAACTCATAGAATAGTAATCCCTCACTAACGCTAGAGTGGTAAAACATTTATGTAGAAGGCAGTGTAGATATGCATCTCATAGACTAAATAACATATAGAGAGAGTATGAATTTTTATGAACTTGAGTTCCCTTGAATTCATGAAACCTTGTACTCTCTTTCTATATATATAACTTATTTAGTTAGTCTATAAGGGTACATGAACTTGTTTGTGGTACCCAGTCTACAATCATATGAGTAACTTTAATCTGTGGCATCATAGAGCATGTCTGGTTTGTGCAGATGTTATGAAATAGGAAGCCATACCAGGAACCTGATCTAAGAAAGTTGGGGTGGGGGGAGAGGTGGGTGGGTTCAGGGGGTAGGGATTGGTTCCTGGGATCAGGGCGTTATTGGGTCCATAGGGGGTTGTCTTTATAGGGTTGGGAGTAAAAATAGCCTGGTCATGGTGTCAGGGAGGAAAAAGAGGTAGCCCTGCGGCTGTGGTGAGTAGCTCAGCTTTCCCAGTCCTGGGGCTATGCTCCAAATGTATACAGATATTCATTAGATTGCACTAAACTGTTCCCAATCTAACTTAGGTCCCTCTTCATGTCACCTAAGTTGGATTGGACTGATCTTTTTTTGCCAAGTCTAAGCTCCCTGAACATCCGTTGTGACCAGCTTAGCTTGACCTAACCCTAGTTAGGTTGATGGAAGTGTAACTTCTGCATGTACTCTAAGACGTGTCTCTGCTAGGGCTGGGCTATGCAAAGCTTTGGTCCCTGATTTGATTCAGCAGAGATTCAGCCTGATTCAGTGGCTAAATCTCTGAATCCAAATCAAATCAGGAGACCCTTTAATCTCTCCAAATCGAATTGGAACCCTCTGAATCTATTTGGAGAGATTTGGTGATTCAGACATAGACACAGCTTTAAATGTTTTTTCTACATACCTCTAGGTATCAGGCGGCTTATGAATGCTGTCATGCTGGGGCATGGAGTGCATCACAGAAGCACTGGGAGTTCTCCAGCATGCTCAGCAGCAGACCTGGAAGTGGACCAAAAGCACTTCCGGTCCACTTCTGGGTCTGCAGGGGAGCACTCTGGGGACTCCCCATGCCCCCCTAGCTCGGCAACTGGTGCCTCCTGGGTCTGGGGGGGTACCAAGGGCCCCCCTGGGGCCAATCACTGACCCAGGGGGGCCCACCCATGTTCTCTCTGGTGGATCTGGAAATGGACCAGAAGTACATCCAGTCCACTTCTGAGTTCATTGCTGAGCGTGTGGAGGGACCCCTGCACTCCTGTGGGATGCTCTATGCACCCCAGCATCGCAGCGAGCACAAACTGTGCTGGTACCTCGAGGTATGTAGAAAAAACTTTGAAAGCTCTGTCTATGTCCAAATCGCTGATTCTCTGAATCAGCATCAAATCTTTACATTTGGATTCGACCGAATTGGATCAGGGACAGTGATCTAAATCAATGAACCAAATCACTGTCCCTGATTCGGGCTAAATCTGAATCCGAATTGAATAGGGCCCGCTTCACATACCCCTAGTCTCTCCCCTGCCTTCTGCCTTACTTCAGACTAACATGGCTAGTTACCGCTCTCAGTATATTAGGTGGACAATCCAGAGCAGTTTGAAATCACTGGAAAGACTGCCATTGACCTTGCCATTTGGACCAGACCTTAAATATTGCACTGCAGAGAACAATCCTGCATTACCAGGCAAATAGTCTATGCCAAATAGTTTCTTTCTCTGTTTCTAACACCTGTATTATTTTTCTCTTAAACAATTTTTTATGACAGTCTGTGAACTTAATTTTCATAGGCGAAGACCCCTTAACCACTCTTAGGATACCTATACGTGTGCCCCAGGGTGTGGGGGAAGTATTTTAGTTAGAGCAGCTCTCGGTAGCCAATCTAATTAAAATTCCTGCAGCCTCTCATGTATTCAGCATCCCGCATTTCAAAATGGTGACAGGGGGTGCTTTAAAGCTCATTTGATGAACTTTAGTTAAAGCATGCCCACTGCCATTTTGAAATATAGTTCATAGTTCATAGTTTCTAGGGTCAGAAGTGTGGAAGAAATCAAACTTCACATTGTGGTTGAATCAGAACTGACAGAGCCAGCTTTTCTTTATTTAAGGCTATACTGTGATCACAGGGAGAATTCCATACAGCAAGGGGAATCACCCACTTGTCTGTTTCAAAGGATTTCTCAGACTCTCTAAGGTTACAAGCGTATTTATACTAAAGACAGAGAAAGAGATAAAAAATACACCTTGGAGAAACAAAACAATAGTAAATTACACAGAAACTTAGAAAGTTTACTTAAACTATCTATGCATAGGGCACGATATCAAGATAACCCAAGGCATACAGGAATGCGGATTCCTTATCTCAGAGCATTTGAATTAAGCAGTATCAGCGTGTCTGGTCTTTGTCTGTTTTTCTAGTCAAGTAAGCCAATTACTTCTACAGAAGGGACCTGAGCAGATCATCTAGTCTGACCCCCTGCCATGGCAGGAAAGAGTACTGGGGACTATGAATGCACAAGATGCTGCAGCATGCTGGAAAGTTTTGATTAGATCTTTCGTTGGACCACATGTAAAAGTGCCCTTAGAATCTAAAGACAATAACTGTAATGTACATGTTATTTAAAATCCCTTCTTCTATGTAAAGTACATCTTTCAGTCTATTTATTTTCACAGCAGCCATTTGTGTTTCAGGAAGGATACACTTCCTACAAGATTTGTGTAAAGAGGTTTAATGTTTCTTAATGATGTTTAATGATTCTTGAAAAGGATGGGGCCACTCTATATCTAATATTTCAAAAAACTTTAATTCTAAAGCATGAAAACACAAAATGATTTAAAAGGCAAGGGTATGTCTGCTAATTACCTCAGGTAAATGTCTGATTCTGCTGAGACCTGAAGAAGGGCAGTGTGTATATATAAATTTGTCTAATGTCTCTCCCAACTATACAGTTGGTCCAATAAAAAATATCAGTCCCAAACCTTCAGTCTCATATATTTGCTGGATCATCACAGCTGCAACAATATTTTAATTGCACTGGAATATTATTATTTTTTTAAATCTGTGTTGCACAGAAACATTAGATAAATTAAGGAAGAGCCCAACTGTATAGAACAGCTTGCTGTGGAGGTAGCTATTCAATTCTAATTACAAATATTAACTTCATTCCACGTAGATCATATTAAACACCAATTTTTCATAATACATGACTAGAAAAGATATCTCAAAAGCCACAGACATGGGCATTATATTAAGGTAACTGACTTTTTTATTACTACTGAAAAATTCCCTTGACTTCACTCTAAATGCATAAGTCCCTAGCAATGAATGCTTACACGGCTTTCCTTCCTTGATGTACAATTTCTACTGAAGTTAGAAGACGTTATGCAGGTGTAGAATGATGTATACTTAGAATATTTTCCTTGCTTATTCCAGAGTCTGTACTGGAGTCAGGAGATTTCATATGGGTTTAGAATGATGTAATCAATTTTGTATCCTGTAATATATTTTAAAGCAAATATAATGGTGCAGGAAATAATATGGCATAAGCAGGTAGGTCTTTTTTTTCAGGAGTAGATATTTTCTTTCACCCATTTGATAAAAGAAGATCATGAAAAGCTTTTTTTCCTTATAAATTAATTAAAATAACAGCTTTAAAAATAAAGATAAAATATTTACAAATTTTAACTTGTTTCTCAAAATCTGGGACTTATATAAATGTCAGAATCTTTACAGCTCTGCTGCCCATGGTTGAAACCAGACTCAGATTTTTCTGTTCAGCTTTTCACTTTTCACTTCTCAAATCCCATCCATTGACTAAAAGGAGCCATTTTCTTATCTTGAATTATAAATATATTCCAGTTTTGTGTCATACATGCATGTTCTCTCTTACAGAAGAACCCTTGAGAACTACACAAATCAGATTTCTTTTATTATTTTTAGAAAACTGATAAAAAATACTGCTTTCCCATTTAATGTGAAACATATTTTGTATTTTAGATCTAATATACATATTAGTTAAGATTTTGAGGCACTAACTCTTTTGTGTTTAAGGGTATTCCACAGCATGTGTTTTTGTTTAATGTCATTTGGTAGACAAAATACAGTGGGTTTAGCTGAGGATATATTTTTTTTTGAGCTGTAAATCTACAGGTTATGATGAAATCTCAATGTTGGGATGTTTTTTCCTAAATAAAGTCCATGTTCTGGTCACCAGGGGTGTGTATAAATGTTACATTTATATCCATAGAATTGTGCTTAGTGTGGTAGAAATGCTAGGGCTAGGGACAGACATTACACATAAACTGGTTTAAGTGATCAAAAACTGGTTTAAACCTGTAACACAGCAGATGTTCAGTGCACATCAACCAGTTTGAAAATGGCTGAAACCTAGGGCTGGCCCATCTTATCCTGAGGAACCTGCAGCCAACGGGCCCTGCAGAGCTGGGCGGAGAGGCTGCAGCCATTCACTCAAAACTGGTCACCACAATTCTCCACATTTTCTCCAACATGGACTTGAGGCACCCAGCCCACTTCCTTTAGTGTTTCTCATTTAATCAGTTACTTAGTTTGAAAGTCACTCTTCTTTACTCACAGCACCCTGATTATCCCTCAAGAGCATCCTCTGTTGCTTAGGAGAGCTAACCAATCCCTCCCCCAAACTTTGGATCAACATACCCTCTACCTCACCTTGCTGCTCACTGCAATGGGTATTGCTGTCCCTCCTTCCCTCCCCAAAGCCCATCAAGGGTTATAAACAACCCTTGCCTCTAATCCCCCCTGACCTCCTGTGCACTCTGTTGCTAGTTGTTTCCTGGCTACACCTTAACCAAAGGGACTCTTGTAATAGGCAAACAGCCACCGGACACCGCATCTCCCACTGTACTCCAAAGGCACACTTGATGGTCATGCAGCAGCTTCTGCGGCAGCATTTAGACTGTTCTTCCTGCAGTCCAGGTACTCTTTGTAGAGCTTCATAAGTGAAGGGAGGAGATGGTAGGCTGGGTTCGTGATGATGAGAGGTGGGAAGACAGCTCTGCCAACCTTGATGCTGGGGCCCCATGGGTATATCATCCATGCTCCACTGTGTAGGCAAATGAGTAGGAGAGTCTGGCATCATTAGCACCATCTGCCCAATCAGGGCTGTTCCATGTGCTTGGCTGCTCTTAGTAATTTCTGGCAGCTCAGGGTAGCTACAGGGTATACTGGGATGTGTGCACAGGTGTTCCCTGTCTGCAGATTGCCAGCTCCAGCTGCCTCCACTCCTCCTTCCCCGAATGCTTACATGGTACTCTATTGACAGGGGTTTGGGCTGCTAAAACTAAACTGCACAACTCTGACAGGTTCATCTGAATGCTTGTATGCACCCCAGGTGAGCACCTCTTCATATGAGTGCTCCCTCTGAAATAATTGTAACCACTCGCATAGCTGAGAGCCACTCAAATAAAAGTATTGGAATCTGGTCGTTACGTACAGATATTTTTGTTTTTTCAATTGATCCTTATTGGGAAATTCTGTCAAATGTAATTAACAGCAGTATGCTTTCTGCAGGTGGTTTTTTTGGTTTCCCCCCCACTCTATAACATAGAAATTAATAGAGTTTGAAATCCCTGTTTTAGAAATGTATAGGTTGTTTTAAAATTTTTGGAATTTTATTTTCTTTGTAACTTCTAGGTTCACAACTATAGAGAATTATAGCATTTACTGTAAGCTTTTAGAGCAAGTTCTGTAGGACCCTATTGTTCTCATCCTTCTTAAGTTCTATAGAACATTTTCAAAGAGGCTAGATAAACGGTTTTAAAAATAAATGTCTTCCTCTTCATTGATTTGGAACTTCTCATAGGTAGGGGGGAAAGCACAAACATTCTTACTTCTGAGACAAGGTCTACTGTTTGGTTCTAAAAAATATTTTAGCCTTTTAACCTCTCTCTAAAATTCTGCCAGTAGTAGTCTTTCTCATTTGAAACAAAAGCCTCAGAAGGAACTCTGTGTCAGCATCTCAAATCTTTATTGGAGAAGCTAGATGCCAGACAGGTAGTCTGGGGGACTATAACTCCCTTTCGGTCGCTCTTCATAATCTGTAAGAGGTAATAAGAACTTTTTCTCAACAAAACGCTTGTTTTTATCTACTGCGTCCTTATATAATAATATCTATATCTGCCATTTTTTAAAAGAAATTGATATCTTATAGAATTGAATCTCATGTATCTATATCAAGTATTTAGTTTCAGCTCCATATCATTATCCACTAATATAACCAAAAGGGATAAGGTGATTATTTGTTTAACCTTATCCCTGTGAGCAGAGGAAGCAAAAAAAATCTTCAGTTTTTATCTTGTTCTTGCATTTCTTGTCTTCAGAAGTGTACTTTCATGGCAATGGATTTAGGCATCAAGACATGCCATGAAGAGTTCCAAGACATGCCATGAAGAGTTCTGATGTAGCATGGGATACAGATTTATCCAACTGATACTCTACTTATTCCACATACAGGACAGATCATGTGAGCCAAAAGACAAGAATAAAACTCTGCAATACAAACCTGTTCTCAGATCAGATCAGATGAATTTGCTTGCAAGCTTTTCCACTTCAAGCCATTCATGGCCATTCATCAGTTCTCCAGACTTCAGTATGATATTTATAGTGAGAACAAAGTCATGTGCAAAGATACAGTTTAACTTTAAAAAATAACAAAAATAACTCAAGTTGCTGAGAATAATATGATGGTTATACTACAAGAAGAACAATGGCCTGAAAAATGTCTGCATCCATTACTGTATTTATTAAATTATAAGATCATGTTTTTTCCCCATTCAACATGATTGCATGTCTTAAATGAAACCAGAAAATGCACATGGCCAGCTAGCAGAGGGTGCCTAAGTTCCCCTCAGTTTGCAGGGTTCCTGGCCGGCTGGTGTACTCCAAGGTGCTCCCTGGCAGCTTGCACTGAGTTGCTTCAGCACCGTCTGGTTGGAAACCCCCCATGCAGCACAAAATGACCTAGCAGGTGCCAGCACATTGTGGTTTCTGGCCATCGTGCTGAGTCTCTCTGAGCTGCTGCCCCACTGGCAGGTGCTAGAGCAACTCATTACATGCTGGCAGCCTGGGTGGGTCCCTTTCTGCGTGCTGAGTTGCTTCAGTACCTGCTGCTTGAGCAGCTGCTCGGATCAGCTCAGCATGTGCTGGCTAGAAACCCTGTGCTCTGCCAAAACAGTGTCTGGCTGGCATCTGCTAGCGTATTTCAAGCTGTATGCAAGGAGCCTGGCCAGCACATTCTGAATTGCCTTTAGCACCTGCCAGCCCGGCAACACCTGGGGGTGACCTGATCATCTGCCTGCCAGGCATCCACCATGCTGTGGGGATAGGCTGGCTGGGCACACAGCAGGGAGGGACCCCATAGGGGCCAGCTAGCACACAGGGTGGAGGGACCCCAGCCAACACAAAGCAGAGAGGGACCCTGCAAGGGATGGCCAGGACTCAGGGAGCACGGAGCTCACAGGGGCCAGTCAGGCACTTTGCACGCTGCAAGGAGGGACCTGACTGCAGTGGCAAGGGACCCAATGCTAAGCAAGGTATCCAGCATGCAGTGAGGGACCCAGTGCATGGCTTTGCCAATGGATTCTGATGTGTTAGGGGTGGATATCTTCAAAATACATTATTAAAAGCTTAGAATCATAGAAAATTAGGGTTGGAAGGGACCTCAGGAGGTCATTTAATACAACCCCCTTCTCAAGGCAGAACCATCCTCAACTATATTATTCCAGCCAGGGTTTTGTCAGGCCAGGCCTTAAAAACAGGGATGGAGATTCCACAACCTCTCTAGGTAACCCGTTCCAGTGCTTTACCACCCTCCTAGTAAGGAAGTTTTTCCTAATATCCAATCTAAACTTCCCTTGCTGCAATTTGAGGCTGCTGCTCTTTGTTCTGTCATCTGCCACCACTGAGATCAGTGTAGCTCCATCCCCTCTGGAACCACCCTTCAGGTAGTTAAGGGCTGCTATCAAATCCCCCCTCAGTATTCTCATCTGTAGACTGAATAAGGCCAGTTCCCTCAGCCTTTCCTCAGAAGTCATATGCCTCATCCCTCAAACCATTTTTGTTGCCCTCCCCTGGTCTCTCTCCAACTTGTCCACATCCTTTCTGTAGTGGGGGCCTGTTGCAGGGCACACAGGTGCCCTGCACCTGAGAGCAGAAACAGCTTGGGAGAGAGCCCTAGCAGCGAGGGGGGAAGCTCAGCTGCTAGTTACCAGGGCATCCAGAGTCACAGGTGCTGGTTGCCAGGACAACCTCTGGGAAGTCAGCTGACAGGAAGGGGCAGGGCCCCAGGAGTGAGGCCAGGAGGGCAGTTCCCCGCTGGCGGCCAAGGGAGAAGAAGATCGGCCGCTGCAGACAGAGGGGAAAAGCCTGACTGCACAAGCAGTCCCAGATTGCTGATATGGGTTGGAGTATTCCCCGGTAGGGGTTGAATGTTGTTGTGGCTGGACAGTTTAGATTTTTATGTTATAGTCCAGGGGCTTTGTGTTTGCTATTTATCCAGAGGACTGGGTGAGGCTATTAGGGGTTGGAGGACCCTCATAGGGGCTCATAGGCCTCATAGGGGCTCCACAGTAGTGTGGGAACCCTGGCGCTGGGGAGGGCACGGCATTTTGGGTGCCCTGACCCCAGCCCCAGAGAGGGAGGGCTGCGAGGAGCCCCAAAGAGGGGGGGCTAAATTACGGCAAGGTCCAGGTTAAAACCACGTCGGTACCATCTACAAGGCTTAGGCTGTGGTGTAAGGGAGGAAAAGAAGCCTCAGATAGCACCCCCTGGCCACCAGGGGGAATAATGTGGGCAGCCTCCTGCTAATTACATCAACTAATTAATCAATTAAGATCAAGGCATGGCAGGAAAGTAAGAAGGTGGTTGGCCCATAACAGGAGGGCGGAATCACCAGTAGGGAGACTCCAATTGTGATACTCCTGTCACAGGGCCCAAAACTGGACACAGTACTCCAGATGTGGTCTCACCAGTGCCAAATAGAGGTGTATAATTACTTCCCTCAATCTGCTGGGAATGCTCCTACTAATGTAGTGCAGTGTGCTGTTAGGCTTCTTGGCAACAAGGGCACAATATTGACTCATATCCATCTTATTGTCCATTGTAATCCCCAGGTCCTTTTCTGCAGAGCTGCTGCTTAGCTAGTTGGTCCCAAGCCTGTAGCAGTGAATGGGATTTTTCTATCCTAAATGCAAGACTTTGCACTTGTCCTTATTGAACCTCACGAGATTTATTTTAGCCCAATCCTCCAATTTGTCTAGGTCACTCTGAATTCTTTCCTCCAGCATATTTACTACACCCCTCAGCTTTATCATCTGTGAACTTGCTTAGGGTGCAATCCAACCTATCTTCCAGATTGTTAATGAGCTTCAGGAAGTGCTATATATTCAATGACATGGATGGAACTGAAGATGATGTTTTGTGGGAAGATGATAGAGAAAATGAGCACAGTGAAGAATGTGAGAGTGAGGATGGATGTGAAAGTCCTTAAGTAGTAGGATTTAAGAAAGGAGTAGCACTCACCAGATTCTGGACAGAACCTAATATAGATTAAGTTCAGTTAATATTTGGATTGAATTGAAGCTAATGTTTAGTTTATGACTTTCTGGTATTGGTATAGTTTTTATCAGTAGGTCTGTTTATAAATATAATATCAAAATTTTTCCTTGTATGGAATCTAGTTATGGGGGCATCATCTTAAATTCGGGGCCATTTTAGAGTTGAGTAAATATGGTAGTTCCTGTTTATCCTAAGAGTACTGGGTATGAAGTATAAAGCAAAGAAAAAGAAGAATGGGTACATGGTTGAAAGATGAAAGAAAAAGCACTAAGGGATAGGATGGAGCCAAAAAATAAGTAACCTTAAAAAAAAGATATAGGTGATCTCAGCAAAAGGATATCCACTGTAAGCATGGTTGAACTATGCCATTTTTGAGTCCTCAGTTCAACATAAAGTGTATTGCAGGGAATAAAAAAAGGACAATGACCCCTAAAATAGAGTATACTAAAAACTGTTAAAGCAGGTACAAAGACAGGATAAAAAGGGTTGTTATATACTTGATACAAAATGCAACCAAAGACAGAAAAATTAGATGCAGCAGATCACTTTCATTCCCTCTGCTCAGAAAATTATCTGGGGAAATAATTACAAAACATAATCAGCCAACTCCTGGGAGCTTTGTGTTCCCAATAGCTCTAAGAATCAGACACAGCAAGTTTCATGTTGGGCACATACAATTAGTGGAAACTTCTAAAAACCTTGGATCTTGGTGGCATTGGAATAAAATCAGTGATCTCAATAGAAGTATCACTTGCTGCATTCTGGGTGGACAGTTTGTCTGTTAAAGATCTGTGAATAATGTTATGGTGATCTCATTTTCTTTCTTTTTAGTGATAAAAAGTTTATTTAAAAATGTTGCTTTTTAATTTTTTTTTGATTTAAGAAAATAACAAATTCAGGCCCTGATTCTACAAGTAGAGAACTCCTGCAGCCAGCTAGTATTCCTGTAGCTTTAACAGGGTATTGTGCATATGCAACAGCCACTTAATTGTTGTAAATTTCCAGATTAAGCTTTTGTTTTGAAAGTGTTCATGCTCCTGGATCCAAACAGGAGAACTTTCTTTAGACAAAGTCATCCTTAAATCCAAAGGTACAAATTCTTCGTTTATCCCTGATTTGCTCCAGGGTATCGCCAGCATAAAACTGTTGTCAGTGAGAGGACAGTCTGGTTTCATGAGTCTTCAGTAGGCAAACATGGGAGTACTGAAGTTGTTATAGCACAGCTGGCTGCAAAGATTGCAAGGCTCTTCATCTAAAATGAGCAATAGCACAAAAAGAAGCATAATAACAGATAACTACTTCCTTTTAATGAATGGGACCTGAAGTTCAGCTATATTTATTCAAGTCCATCAATGTCTGTTTCCCATCTGGCAGACTAATGTTCAGACAGGAAAATGGACAAGAACATGCTTCACAGCAGTCTCTTTGAAAAAAAGAATCGTGCTCCATTAACTGAGCTATTACCTAAATATGCTCTGTTTTTAAAACATATGCCAAAGAAGGGGCTAGATGCTGCAGTTCTCACTCTGAGTAGCCCCTTTGTGATAAAATGGACTGTTCGTGGAACAAGGCACTGCTCAATTTAGGTAAAAGTAGCAGAATCTTGCTCTAAATGTATACTGCAAATCACAAACTGCCTTTTACTTCTAAGTGTGCTGACTCACACAGTGGTTTCTGACTGTATGCAAAAAAACCAACACCCCCCAAGTTATGTAACTTTATTTATATTCATCCTATAACATTATATTTATTTTTTAAAGCTGTAACCTCTAAAAGTACACTCTGTGGGAAAACAGTAATTTTAATTACTGCTTTATTTATTTCTAACCACATGGTTTCTATTCTTGATATTTTTGGCTGTTGTGTGGAAAGCTATTATTGCTCCTTCTAGCAGCATTTGAGCCTTCAAATATTTTTGTCCCATTAATTTTAAGATCCAGCAGAAGTGCAAAACATTAAGAATGGGAAAATATTTACACCATTTCTTTAGCTATTAAACACTTCTTCTATTCAGCTCTTGCATCTATTCAAACAAATGCATTACAGTGTTCTTAAAGGTCTGCACTTCTTATCTGGTTACTTGCTTGGGGGCCTATATTCCCGCACTTGAAAAGACGCAGACATTTTCACTTGTTCTGTATTTGTTTGCTATTTCAGTAAAGCCTTGTTTTGAAGCTACATCCAGTAAGCACTCGTGGTTTTCTTCTTCTATACCACAAACCCCTGGGAAACAAGAGAGATTGACAAAACATACTTGTGCTAACTGCCATCAAATGCAAGGCTCATAATGACAGCAAGACTGAACAATTATTTCTGACATGCAAAGAAATGTTTGTGTTTTGTCAGGAAAAAAAAGAAGCAAACAAAAACAAATGTTTTCAGGTTGTGCTTTCTTAGAGAGACATACATTCAGCAAAAACATCTTTTTATTTACTTGCACTGTAGCTACATGGTCTTTAACTTAAAATACGGAGTGGCAAGTAACTGTTTTCCCCACATTACTTCTCAGTTGGACTTAAAAGATTTCAAGTGTTTGAAGTTCCCCTCACTAAGAAAGAGTGATACATGTTGTCAGTGATTCCAGGGTTCTTAACGTGTAAATAAATTGTTCGTGGAGCTAGCCTGTGAATTATAGAATAAATTATTACATTTCTGTTTCCTTCTTTGTTTTTCAGTGACTTAAATAACTTTGGCTGGGATGATATTTGGCTGGGATCATATAGTTGGGGGGGGGGGGTCCTGCTTTGACTAAGGAATTGGCCTAGATGATCTTTGGGGTTCCTTCTAACCTGAATTTTTTTTTTATGGTTCTCTGAAATATATTCTGATTTCAATGCATTTAATCGTATTTTAGGTCAAAGTTTGAAAAATATACAATAGGTTGCTATTATCTCTTATTACCTGCAATGCAGCTTTCTTTTACACTTTCTTGGACAACCACTGAATAATTATGCTTTCAGCTTTAAAATCCTTTAAACTAGCAAAAGTGTTCTATTAAAACAATTGACTAGCACAATAGTTACTCCTTGAGCCTGACTATTGTTCAAGAAAAAGAGACTTATGGTAACAGTTTTTACAGTAAGGTAATAGACTTCACTGCCAATGCTATATGTTCAAATCATTAGCATCACTTTTTCAGCAAATAGTGCTTGCTTTCTTTCTTGCAACTGAAAAGCCCCTCAAAACAATAACGAAGAATAATATAAAGAAATCAAATTTTCCAAAAATAAAATTTATTGGTCAAATCCTGAGTAGTGGTCATTGCATCCTCAAGGTCATGAAGACTGGCTGGATATCCTCAGCACCTCACAAAATCTGACTCTACTTTGCATGAGATGACTCTGAAGTAGCTTAGTGAGGAGTTAAAAGTAGCATATGATGTAATAACTTGTTTTATATCTTAGACATCAGTCATGTGCTCTATTGAAAATAGTTTTGGTTGTTCCTTAGTTTGGTTTCAAGACTATTGCAAGTGAATCGATGTAATTTCAGACCCTGTCAGATGTCAATTTTATCAGGTTGTGGGAATCTGAGGAATATTATCCTGAATCCCCCAAATTGTTCATCCTGCTGTGTCATACGTTCAAGGTCTGTCATGGCAGGACACAATTTTTGGGAACTGGGATAAAATTTAGGGTTAATATATATCTGGGTTTTCCTGGACATGTCCTCTTTTTTGGCCTCTGTCCTTGTGTCTGGGTAGGTTTTTAAAATGTGAGCAAATGCCCAGGCTTTGGCTCTGACTCTGTTTTTCCTGGGCACAAGTACCTTTAAGGCTTGGGGTTCAGAGCAGCAGGCAAGGTGATTGGCTGTCGGGGGTCACGTGCTCCGTGCCTGGGCCCCAGCAAGCTTCTTTTGGGTACATGCAGGAGCTGCATGGGCAGCAGGGCTGTGGGTCGGCAGTGAGGGGCACTGGCAGGGTGGGGTGGACCAGAACTGTGTCTTGGGAGTCAGGGGTACCAGCAGGGCTTGGGGGGCAGGCGCTTAGGAATGAGGGGCAGAGGCAGGGCACAGGCATATTACTGCTCCCTCCCACAGTCATATACACTTCCCCCTCTCTTCCCCTCTCTTCCTGTCCCATCCTTCCCCCCCACAGGTGTCCTCTTTTTTTGATCCTGGAAATATGATAATCCTAAAATTCCTTGGGTCTCATTGCCCTTCTGCCAATTCTCAAGAAACAACACATGTGACATTTATACTTGCCAGCACATGCCTCCAGTCTCCAGCTGTGTGCCCCAGACTTTGACCCCTCTCTGTGTCCTGGCCTCACTTTTGTGCCAATGAGACCATGGCACCTGACCCTGTGCTAACACTTACCTATCCTGGGCTGTATTTCTCTGGCTTTCTAGCCGCACTGATATTTGGCCCCTCTTGGACTGTCAGACCTTTCATCAGGTCTCTCTCTCTCTCTCCTTCTCTGAGCCTCTGGACCTATCTCTTGCCACTCTCTCTTGGCCCCTCCTAGGCTACAAATCACTGAATCTGCCTCAAACACCTTTCAGACTGTGAGTCCCTGGTCTTCCATGCTCTCATAACCTTTGGTTGGGCTCTGCTCTTTGGCCCCCACTCTCAGTCCCTCTCTGGACTCTGTGGGCTTGTCCACATGAGCCCGCATGTGCATCTTGCAGCATCTCAAACCCCTTTCAGACACTGCAAGATGCACATGCAGGAATGATAAAATGTTCCCTGTGCTGCAAATTTGCAGCGTGGGGGCAAAATTAGACCCCTGGATATCCAGGGGTCAAAAAAAACCCAAACAGAAAAAAAGCAGGGCAGGGACCGTGCCCTGAGGCAACCAGAGGCTAGGTCCTTCATAGAGATGCTGTAGCTGCCAGAGCATCTTTATGGTTAGCCCTTTCCCTGGTGCTGAAGCATGCTGCCTGCCCATGAGGGCAGGCAGCATGCCAGCAGCAGGGAGCTGGACCCAAGTTCCACTGCCAGTAAATAAGGGGTTGGGGGGTTAGAGGAGGGGGGAGGGGACCATGGGGAGGACCCCTGTTAGCCCTGGCCATTCTCCCAGCCCCCAATCTCTTCCCTGCCTGAACCCATCCTCTCTGAGCCACTCCAATCCCTTCCCCGCCTGGCCCCATCCACCACCTGCCCCCTGAGCCCTCCCAATCCCTTCCCCACCTGGCCCCATCCCCCCCTATTCTCCCCTATCCCTTTCCACCTGGCCTCAGCCGCCTCAGACCCCTGATCACTTCCACCCCCAGCCCCATACCCCCCAAATCCTTGAGCCTCCCAATCCCTGCCCTCCACAAGCATCCAGGAAAAAAAAATACAACAGCACCTCCCAGCACTTACTGGCAGTTTGAGCTGCTGCTGATGTCACTGGGGCCCTGCCTGCACAGTGCAGGGCAGGTTGACAGCCCCAGCAGGTGCAGCCTGGGCCCTGCTGCCCCCTGCTGCTCTGTGCTGCCCAGGGGAGCTCTGCCAGGATTCCCCAGAGCCCTGCATGGTAAGTAGAGGCTTTTTTTTAAGTGCCGGAGGCTGGGGTTGGGGGGGCAGCCATGGGGGGCTGGAGGTGGAAGTGGGGGATGGGGCCAAGTGGGGCATCCACTGGAGGGCCTGGGGGAGTGGGAGGGCTGGGTGGGGCAGCCACGGGTGGGAGCAGGGTTTGCGACCAGGCAGGCCAGCAATCCAGGGGACTGGGGGAGCAAGCGGGGGTGGGGCAGGGCATGTGGGCCCTGCAGGGGGCCGTAACCCCTGATCTGGGGCCATAGCCCCTGTGGGGGGGAATGGTCCCTGGGGGGGGACATAGTCTCTGTTGGGGGCCTGTAACCCCTGAAGGGGCTGCTGTAGCCCCTGTGGGAGTCAGCAAAATATCTTCATGTATTCACAAATTCATGAAACATGTATTTAGAATTCAGTTTATTATTATGATAGAGACACTGGTAGTCTTCCAAATTGTTTCAACACTGTAGATATGTTAATAAAACATTGCCCAACTGGTTGCTGTCTCTTTGTCTCTCTCTCTCTCGATAGTGTTCTTTTGTTTTAATTGTGGAAGAACATGGATTTTGGGGTATTTTACAGTGTGATTTTTTTTTTTGGAATTTTTTTTATCAGGGATTTTTTAGTTTTTCAAATAGGGAACACCAGAATTCATGCCAGGGAGACCAGTGGCAGGACCTTGCCTGCTCAGAGCTGGCACCTTGGACCCAGCTGGCTGTGGCTGACCTCTTGGCCAACTGGGGCCAGGAAGACATGCTTTGACAGTTCAAAACAGGCCACCACACCTGGAACATCTTCCAGGCAATAGGTGCCCAGATGGCTGGGCAGGGGGCACGCATGGCAGTAGTGCTGTACAAAAGGCAACTCTGCAGCCACAACCCACTGGCAGCTGGACCAGAGGGGCAGATGCCTTATCCAGGTCTGGCAGGTGCACACCAGGTCACAGCCAGGCAGTATCCCCCACTGTCAGACTGCTGCAGTGGGTAGAGGGTGCAGGGAACTCTCAAAGCTGCTTCAGCAGTTCATCTGGCACAAGGGGTAATGTCCCCAGCTACCAATTGACTGGTCCCCAGAAGCTTCTGAGAGTGCGTAGTCCTGAGCTACTTTCCAGGGAAGCTTTTTATATTGCTGGGGACAGCATGGGTGCTGGCCCCAGGCTCTAGCTCCCCCTGGCTATAGATCTGGCAGGAGCCAGGCAGGGTTATTTTGCCCCAACTGGCACAATTTGCTCCACAACAAAGTGCATGTCTGAGCACATGCGCTGAAGCAAAATGCCCCGGCTCAAATTTGCACTGCCTCTATTTGAGCTGCTGCAAGTATATGTGCTTACATATGTATGTGGACATGCCCTGTGGGTCTATTCCCTTGAGCCCTTCTGTATATCTCTCACTCTGTGTCTCTTTCTCTCTCTCTCAGTTCTCTGAAGTCCTCACACTCTCTTCTTGGCCTTAACATTCAATCTTTGCTTAACTTCCAGCCTCTCTTTCCCTTGACACATCCTTTTATAACTCTGACTACAAAGCTATGGTCTATGCAATTTGTCAACAAATCACACACAATCTTTCAGTCCTAAAAAGAACTAGAAAACCACATCTGCAAAAAAATGCAGGCCCAATAAAACCCATTTTCCCCCCTGTGGCTCAGGAAGTCTCCTGCTCAAAATAGCTGGCACTGGATTTATGACCCAGATACTTTCTTCTGGGCAGACCCAAACCCTCAGACCATCCACAACTTCTCCATTTGACAATAGGCAAATTTTATTGATACACAGTGATAGCAGAAAAAATAATGCAAGCAAGAAAAATATTTCTATATCTACCAGTTTTAGGGCTGTCACAGAGGGAAGGTACATCTGGCCAGTACACAAGCTCCACCCTGAGGCTGTCTCTTGAATGTCACATGCCAGCTGTCTGGAGGTTGGGGGCCAAGGCCCATGCACTCCTAGTGGGGTGGGTGGGGGGATCTGGTAGTATGCCCTCTATCCATGGTGGCCTTTCATTTACCTCTCAGGGACCCTTTGCTGCACTGAAATCCCTCCTTTTGTATTCTTTCTCCCCTCTGATGACTTTTCATTCCCAGGCATTGTTGATTGGTTTACTTGTGGTTATCATACTATGTTCTGTTCTGTCAGCATATTCCTTTATTTCACAAATCCATCACATGCATACATCTTAATTTGGTCTACCCACTAAAACCCAAAGTCCCAAGGGCTCTGCAGTTGGGCACTGTGACCTGGTGCCAATGCTGCAGAGTCCCTTATCTCTGTCTGGGTACACTGTTCATGTTATGGAATAGTGTGGAACATATATTCAGTTTTCCAGCCTGTGTTTTTGGTGGTTTCAGACACAGTGAGCCTTGAAGGAAACTTCGTCACAAACAGGCTTTTAGAGACCAATTAACCCTTGTCATTGCCCTGAGCCATTGTTGTAATGCATATCTACTTTACCTACAAACCAATTCCCAAAAGCAAACCTCTAATTATAATTTTCTAGTCACCACTCACATGCCAGCAACCTTAAAGGACAGGGTGGCATCCCAACACCAGAGAACAGCCTCCAAATCTGGATTCCTTACATACCCTTTATGATAATGGCAAGCTGAACATGAAAATTGTTGCAGAATGCTTCCTCATCAGAAAGAAGTTGCCAGTTTAACTGGAAACTTCTCTGAGGTAGATTTAAAAGTTGTATTGCAGGTTTGCTGTTTCGACCATGGCATAAGCTGCCTAAATGTCTGTCATGTTACAAAAAGTCATGCAAAACACATCTTTAACCTGCAACAAATGTAACATCTAGAGGGAACTTTACTTAGGCAAAGTAGAAGTGTTTGTAATTAGAGATTATAGTTTCTTTATTGGATTTGCTGACCTTATAGAGTCTCTTGCTTCACAGGAACAGGCTTCAAAAATGAACAACAAGGGAAAAAAGAAACTTGAAAGTTTATCCACTTTCTGAGACCAATGAAGCACTTCTGTCTGTTCTTTGAACAAATCTGTCTTCCTGCTCCCTAACTCTGTTGCTCATAATACAAATGGCTTCAGTCCTGCCTACAACCTCTTAGATACCTTGTAATCTGTAAGATAATACATTCTTATGTGTAATTCGAAAAAGCAGCTGCTACAGTTTGTGAGTTTCATGATAGAATTTTGACTGTAAGGATACACTGAAGAGATATGGGTGGGAACAGAATGGAATGTATAGGGTAGCTCCTAGCACTGTGTACAAACAAAGACTTTCAATAGCATCTAACATGTAAGCATTCAAATCCTTTGAAACACATACATCCCTAAAGTCTGGTCCAGCCAGCATAACATTGAAGAACATGTTTAGTTTTATGCACATGATTTTTCTTATTGAACTGGTTTGAGTCAGGGACTTGACTAAAACAGGCTAGTTTAAGCATTTTCAACTTCAGCTGGGCAAACATTTTTTGGAAATAGGACATTATCTGAAGACTTAAGAAAATTCAATAATTCAGTAACTTTATATAAAACAGACACATAATTGATTGAAAGTTATTTGGCACAACAGTTTCCCATCATATAGTGCTTTTTTGTCAAAACTAAATGTCTATTTGAATATATCAATCTGACTGAATTTTTTGTATGGGAAAATGGAATTCTAATCACAAATTCTAATTCTAATAAAAATGAAGCAGTTAGTTTTTATTCTGCCACTTGTTTTAATTTATTATTTAATTTCATTTTTTACATTTAAAATGGCAGTCATCAGGAACTTAATGGTAGTGTTATATTTACTGACAATATTTTAAATATTATCTAGAAATGTACTATTTCAAAATTATAAAACTGAAATTTATCAGTAAGTTTCAGATTTTTCAAGCAAAATATATGAAATTTTAATTTATCAAGGGACATATGATTTGGACATATGTTGGAAAGAAAACACAGACATGCACAAACAGAGTTGGTTGGGAATTGAGTGAAAGTAGAAGGTAACTTGAGTGACAATGACCAAGACATCATAGAGTTCAAGCTCCTAAAGGGATGAAGAAAAGAGACCAGTAGAATAAGGACACTGGATTTCATGAAAACTAGAATTTAACAAACTCAAGGGACCTGCTGGGCAGGATCCCTTGGGAGGTAAGCCTGAGAGGAAAAGGAATCCAGGAGAGCTGGCTGTACTTTAAGAAGGTTCTTTTAATGGCACAGCAGCAAACTATCCTCATGATGCAGAAGAATGGAAGGTGCCACAGGAGACTAGCTTGTCTTGACAGCAATTTCTTCAATGAGTTGAAATCAAAAAGGAATCCTATCAAAAGTGGAAATGTGGTCATAGCAGTATGGAAGAGTATAAGAGTATTGTAAGGGCATGCAGGGAGAAAATTAGGAAGGCTAAGGCACAGTTTGAGATGCAGCTGTCAAGGGACATAAAAATAAATAAAAAGGGATTTTGCAGGTATTTAAAAAGCAAGAGGAAAACCAGAGAAACTAAGATGTGGAAGACATCTTTGGAAGTTTTCTAAAGCAGGATAGATAGACACTTGACTGGTATGGTTTAGTCAGGGATGATCCTGATTTGAGGAGAGGGCTGGACCAAATGACTTTGTGAAGTCCCTTTGAGCCATACTTATTCATATGATTCCTGTGATTTCATTTAACATGTTTACCTTTTTTCTAAGGAAGTATGGACATTTCCTCCAGGACAGAAATCCTCTTTTTTATAATCTCTTGACACAGATGAGTACATGTGTGTGTGTGTGCTTATGACATGGGATGCAGCAGGAATGCTTTTAAATATTGTGGAAAGCCTCTTTACCACCAAAAATCCTTAGAATTAGTCTGCTTGAAAGATTTTAAGTCCATTTTTTCACACCCCAGAGGTTTAAGTAATATGGGTAAGATTTTCTATTTTTTGGATATTTAACCAATTTGAATGGATATGAATTCATCACCATTTGCAACATACTTGAGTTTTTTACTGTATATTGTAGAGTGATCTAAACTAGGTTTTATTCTGCTATTTCACTGTTATAATCACCTAATTTTGATACTCAGTTAGGTCTGAAGATTCAAATGCCCAAACTAATTTTTAAGCATGTTAAGAGAAGCCTTTTATTACTGAAGAAAATCAAATTTTACACCTGACATGTCCTACAATGAGTTGTGTAATTCTAGTAAATTACATTACGATGGATGTAATATAATAGGATCAAGCACTGCTGCTATCTCATAGTAAAGCATTAAAAATAGGCTGAACAATTCACTTGAAGAAACGATAACAAAAAAATCTCACTGAATGTGAACAGTTTTTAGGACTAAGATATTTTTACTGAAAATCCTCTTAAGTATACAGGATAAATGTATTCAATCCAACTTTAATACACTCAAAACTGTCTCAAATTCTATTCAAAACATCTCACCTTCAAAGAAACTGCAGGTTCTCTTTAAGAATCTAAATGTATGCAATACTTATTAGGGGTGGGCGAAGTGGGTCCTATTAGATTTGGATTTGGATTTGGCCTGAATCGGGGCCAATGATTTGATTAATTGATTTGGATCACTTTCCCTGATTCAATTCAGCTGAATCCAAATCTGAAGATTCAATACTGATTCAGAGAATCAACGGTTCTGACATAGACACAGCTTTAAATGTTTTTTCTACATACCTTGAGGTACCAGTACAGCTTGTGATTGCTGTGATGCTGGGGTGAATGGACCACCCTGAGGAGCATGGGGGGGCCCTCCACATGCTCAGTGACAGACCTGGAAGTGGACTGGAAGTACTTCTGGTCCACTTCTGGGTCTGCCAGGGAGTGTGATTGATCTGCTGTGAGGGGGCCCTGGATTCCCCTACCCCAGACCCAGAAGGCACCAGTAACCAAGCTAGGGGGGCACAAGGGGACCCCCAGCACACTCCCAGGGAGAACCCAGAAGTGGACCAGAAGTGCTTCTGGTCCATTTCTGGGTCTGCTGTTGAGCATACTGGCGAGCCCTTTAGGCTTATGTGAGACATTCCATGCGCCCCAGCGTTCATGAGCCCCTGCATACCTAGAGTTATGTAGAAAAAAACATTTAAAGCTGTGTCTATGTCTGAATCATTTCATCTTTCTGAATCTCTCTGAATTGATTTGGAGGGTTCTGATTCAATTCGGAGTTATTAAAGGGTCCCCTGATTCGATTCAGATTTGGGGATTCAGCCACTGAATTGGGCCGAATCTCTGCTGAATCAAATCAGGGACTGAAACTTTGCACAGCCTCCATATTTATAAGGAGTCTTACAAATTAAGGACCTGTTATGATCTAGCTGAAGTCAAAGCAGACTCCAGTTCATTGACCTCTGCTCTAACACTATAAGATAAAAAGAAAAAGAGATTCCCTACTTCACTGGCCACAGTGTACATTTGAGCATGAGGTGACTCCTATTCAAGAGGACTTCTTAATTTGCAGAGCACTTTATCAAGTCTCTTAGTTTGAGAAATATAATGATTTAAATTGATCATAAAATAGGATTTTTTTTCATGAAAATGTTCATGAATCAAAAAAATCTATTTCTAAACAAGTTTTTTTTTAAAACATCCAGTGCATCACCATAGAATAACTCAGTGATAAGGAATACTAGCATAGATTTGTGAGGAACTAACCTGATTGTTAACCAACTGATTTTCTTTTATGACAAAGAAGGGGGTCCTTGTGGGTGGGAGAGAGCAATAGATGTGATATATTTCAGTTTTAACAAGGGTTTTGACATGGTCTCCCATTACATTTTCATAATTAAGATAAGAAAATATCTTAGAGAAGACTCTAGAAGAAACTACTGAAAAGTGGATATAAAAGTAGTTGGATAATCATGCTCAAAGAGTAGTCATTGGTGGCTGGGAGAAGGTGTCAAATGGGGTTTCACAGGAGTCTGTCCTGAATCTGGCATTGTTCAATATTTTCATTAATCACTTGGAGGGTGCAATTCAATTCACACTTAAGAAGTTTGCAGGTGATACCAACTCTATTGGTGACACTTTGGAAAACAGGAATAGGATTCAAAATGACCTTAGTAAATCAGAAAAATCGTCTGAAATACATTTTATGAAATTCAAGGACAAGTGCAAAGTATGTTGTTTAGGATGGAAAAATCAACTGCACAAATAAAACTTGGAGAAGGCATGGCTAGGCCTCAGTACTTCAGAAAAGGATCATGAGGTTATAGTAGACCATAAGCTGAATATTTATCAATCACATTATACTCTTGGTTGGGGGTGGGGGGAAGCTAACAGCATACTGGAATGTATTAACAGGAGTGCTGTATGCAACTTATGGGAAATTATTTTTCTACTCTTTTAAGAGGTTTGACCTGGTGTTTAGTACTGTGGACACTGCACTTCAAAGAAGACATGGCAAAATTTGAAACAGTTCACAGACAAAATTGATTAGAAATCAAGGAGAGTCTAGAAGAACTGGAATTATTTAGTTTGGATAAGTGAGGACTCAGTGGCAATTTGATAACAGTTTTCAAATAGCTGAATGGTGGTTATATGGAGGATTGTAATTGATTATTCTCTGGAAAGTGGACAGGAAAAGAAGTCTAGATGCATGTTGCAGCATAGGAAAATTCAGCTGGATATTAGGAAGAACTTTCTAGCTATGAGTGTGGTTAAAAATTATCCACAGAGGCTGTGGAATCTCTGATCTTTGAATGTTTTTAAGTATAGGTTAGAAAAAGGCTATCAAACTTATTTGGCCTGCTAGGTCATGAGTGTTGCTCTGGTCTGATCTGTGGGCCAGACTGGCTTTACCAGAGCTGGTGAACAATACTATTTGGTGGAGCCTTGTGGGCAGCATGCCCCCCATGCTGTCCCTGTGCTGTGTGCAGCATGTGCCAGCCCGTTCTGGGACTTGTGTTGCAGGTGCTGGAACCAGCACCCTGGGCACTGTACACAGGGAAGGGCATTTGGCTTGGGGCTACATGCTGCCATCTTCCAGACCAGCCCCAGAGCACTGACTCCAGAGCTGGATTGAATTGGATCATGCCAGAGCCAGTGTTCAGGGCTGATCTGGCTAAGTACAGCATATAGTGTGTTCCTAATGCCAACCCTGTGCACTATCTGCAGTTCAAGCCCCAGAGAAGGACTGTCACATGTTGCAGGTAGGGTTGCCAACTCTATCTGAAGCTATTCCAGGAGAGTTTCCCTCCCCCCAACATGATGTAATCTCATTAATAAGGGTGCACCAATAGAGATTTTTTGGGCCTATACCGATGGCCAATTTTTAATGAGTCATGTTGGCTGATACTGATCCAATTGCTGATATGTAGCTGGACAGCTTGGAGAGCAGCATCAGGCTGGTAAGTCTGTTGTGGGGGAAGGGGTGTGGTGGGGCAGATTGAGGCCCCCATGGTGAGGGAGGGAGTGGGGCTGGCGCAGCATGAGCAGCTCATTTGGGAGTGTGGGGGGGAGGTGTGGTTTCCACTGCTATGTGCACCCTGGGAGGGCATGGGGAAATCTGTGCATGGGGCAAAGGTGGGCTCCCACTTAGGGCTGGGACAAGGGGTGGTGCCAAGCTTTTCCCGGTGGGGGACTGGGCCAGGCTGCCCTTGGGGAGGGCAGCAGTGGTGCTAGGAGGGGGGTTATGGTGACTTTTGGGGTGGCTGCAGCCCCCCTCATAGCCCCACTCCCAGCACCACTGCTGCCTGGCTCAGCCCCTGACTGGGAAGAGCCTGGCACCACCATCAGCCCCAGTTTGCCCTTGCCCAACATGCAGATCTGGGGGCACATGCCTCCCATGCCCTCTTATGGCTCCATCCCACACTTCATTTCAGCTGTTCAGTGCCTGTCCATGCTCCTGCCCCAGTCTCCCTCCCTCATCACTGGGGCCTCAATCTGCACTGCCATGACCCTTCCCTCAAAACAGACTTACCAGCCAGACCTGACCCAGAGGGCTGGGAGCAGATACAGGCCAACCTGGACAGGTTGGACCAATGGGCAGAATGAAATAGGATGCAATTCAACAAAGATAAATGCAAGGTACTCCACCAAGGAAGGAGGAATCCCCAGCACACCTATAGGTTGGGACATGACCTCAGCGACTGAGAGGAATCTTGGAGTCATAGTTCACTCCAAGATGAACATGAGCTGGCAGTGTAACGAAGCCATCAACAAGGCCATCGCACCTTGTCGTACATTAGTAGATGCATGGCCAAACAGATCAAGAGAGATGATGCTCCCCCTCTATGTGGCATTGGTCAGGCCACAGTTGGAGTACTGTGTCCAGTTTTGGGCACTGTACTTCAAAAGGGACCCGGAGAATCTGGAGAGGTTCAGAGGAGGGCAACTCACATGATTAGTGGCCTCTGTGAAAGACCCTACAAGGGAAGGTTGAGAGATTTGGATCTCTTCAGCCTTCACAAGAGACGGCTGAGGGGAAAACTTGTAGCTGCCTATAAGTTTATCAAGGGAGGACAACAGGGATTTGGAGATGTGCTATTTACCAGAGCACCCCTAGGAGTAACTAGGAATAATGGGTGCAAATTAGTGGAGAATAGATTCAGGTTAGACATTAGGAAGAATTTTTTTATAGTAAGGGTGGCCAGAATCTGGAATGGGCTTCCAAGAATGGTAGTACTATCACCTAACTTGGAGGTCTTCAGGAGAAGGCTTGATAGACACCTGGCTGTGGTTGTCTGACCTCGGTCCTCTTTCCTGCCAGGGGCAGGGGGTTGGACATAATGATCCTTTGTGGTCCCTTCTGACTCTACAATCTGTGAGTCTATGGTTGCTCTTCACACTGCCAGGCTGTGCTTTTGGCTCCTGCATGCTGTGCTGCAGCTGGGCGCATGCATGGTGCATTTATCAGCAACATTATATACAATGTTGCTGATAAATGCATTGATAAATGCAACAATCAGCAACAATGTTGGGACTGCCTCAGGCCTTGAAAATCCAGTGTTCTGAGGTGCCCACTAGCTCAGCTGGTAGGAAAATGAACAGATTTCATCAGGACCCTACCTGCATTTTGGGTGCCTATACACAACTGAGAGGGTTTGGGTCAAAACCATCAACTTTGTCGAAACCACCAACTTGGTAAAGCATTGCCTAGACACATCAAGGGTTGGGGGTGGGTATTTTAATTAGAGTTGCTCTCATTAAAATGCTGCAGCATCTTATGTATTCAGTGTTTTGTGTTCCAAAATGATGGTGGGGGGGGGCACTTTTACTCAAGTGTGTGATGAGATTTAGTTAAAATGCCCCCCTGCCAATTTGAAATGTGAGACACTGAGTACACAAGACACTGCATGCTGCACTGCATGCTGGGGCATTCTCATTAGAATGCTCCAGTGGACTCAATTAATTAAGGATCATTAATCAGAATGTGTTGGAGCATGTGTATAGGCACTCTTTGGTTTTAGCAAAATCACATTTTCTGATTAAAACCAATTTTGTTAAAAAACGCTTGACAAGCTCTATACTGCAAGGTAATCTAATGGTTTCTTTCACCTTAACCTCCTGTTTGCTTCTTTACTTTTCTCTTCATTAGTTGCTACATCTCTCCCTTTTTTGTTTTGCTACCTAATATAAGCTTACTCCCCCCATGTATGTGTTTCACCATGTCTTGTCTTTTCCTGGGTTTGTTCCTGATCCCCTTACCTAAAAATACAAACACCGATATATAAAATGTGCTTCAGTTTCCTCCCTATGTGGGACCTCAGAATGCTGCTCTGGAGAGGACCTGAGGGTTTACTCTCATTGTTTGGTTAAGGGAGTGAAATAGTACCATCAGAAAACTGCTGTATCTCCTTAGTAGTGTTGAAGTCTCACTTCAGCACTTTGTTGTACCAGACATTTGCTGCCTTTCAGGTTTGCTATCTGTCAAAGGAATGTGTTTAAATCTGCCTTTCTTGGGTTTCAGTAGGAGCCTAAACCTGAAATAATGCAGACTTTCTCTTAACTCTCTGCTTTTCTTGTCATGTCATAGTCCCTTCACTCTTGATGAGGTTTTTCTGTTAACATTAAATAAATATTTGTATCTCCATCTTTTATTATCTTGCATTTTAGAGCCATTATGAGGCACTTTTCTTCAAAACTTCCTTTACTAGCCTTCCTTTTTGAACATTCCTTTTCCTTCTCCCCCACCTTTTGCTGAAAATTTCTGTTTTCTTTTTTGTGATTAGTTTTCATGAATCCTTGCTTCCATTATTAGCGCTTTTAATTTCCTCTTTTATTCCTCCCTCTACATATTGTTTTTTCTCTTTGCTTCTTAAGGGACTGCCTATGCTGACTCGGTGAGGCTTTCCATGCCTGTTCTCTGTGTTTCCTCCTAAAATAGAAATAATATAGGTGGTTTAATGGTAGGTGTGTGCCAGCAAGCTCTGAAGAGACAACTTATTCAGAGAGAGTCTGTGGAGCGCTGCATTAAGTTAGCTACATTATGTGAGTCTGGGGAGGTAGTTTGCTGTGGAGCAGACCTAGAGTGTCTTACTGCAGCACTCTGGGGTAATATAGACAGGCCCTGAGTATGCTATTGCATCACACTTTACTCTCTCTTCTACTACTCATTCTAAAACATTTTATGATTCTTTGTGACTGAATTTATATAAAAATAAATTATCCTGCACAAGGGAAAACATTTATTTGGTCCAATACGAGATATAAATGACTATACATATCACATACCTACTGAGTAATAGGAACAATATTGCTATCTGTTTCCTAGTGTGAATGTAGTGTTTTGCATTGATTTACAGCCAACAATATGTTACCAATAATAAAATGCAATATGGAAATTCCTGACCTGATCATCTGACTGTAAATATTCTGAGAAACCTAACAGAAAGTCAATGAGGCTTCACAGTTAAGTCAGCCATGGATGCCTGATTTCAAAACAGAGGACACAAGCACATTTTATTATAGTTCTCAGATAATGCAGAGTACACAGAGTGAAATGGAAGCAATAGCAGTGAAACTGGGTTTGGGAAAAACAGATTCCATACTCAATCTGCTTGTTGCAAGCTGAGAAAATGCTTATCTGAATTGTAGTTTTTCTGCCCCTTGTATTTTACACTTGGCAAAAATTTGATCATTTCCAAACATAGCTTCCTGTTAAAAGCTAGGTAGAAATGATAATATTCTTTATGCATTGTATGGAGGAGTGTAAAGTCTTCCTGAACTGGAGTTTAGAGGCACAGAAATATTTTCTAGTAGAGTTATGCTAAGTTACCACTGAAAATCATGCATATCCATACTGGCCATGAACAGCAGAGGTTTGTTTACTTTTTACTCGTATCAGCTTTGAATCATTGTTTGAAAACTGTGATTTTTATCAATTTGACATTAAGCAAATGATCAGGCTCGATTTGGTAACTAGGGACGTGTCCAAATGAGTGTGGACATGTGGTATGTGGAGCTGCAGACCTGTCTGCAGCACCACAAACAGCACATGGAAGCATTCCTTGTGGTGCTACTTTGTAATGTTGAGTGGGGGAGGGGGGGATTGACCCCTGGAAATCCCAGGGTAAAGAAAAACCCCACACTTAAAAAAAACCAGGGAGGCACACATGGTAGCAGTGCATGTCACTCAAATCCAGAGCCTGGCCAGGTGGAGCCATACTATGGCTGCCAGCCAGACTTCCTGCTATAGCTGCAGCTCCCCAAGGGCCCCAGGACCCCAAGTAAGGTTGCTGGGGCCAGCACAGTTGCTGGTCTCAGCCTCCCCCATCCTACCTGGGGTAACCTACCATGCATGAGAGGGCTTGTAGCATGGGTCTTCCCCAGGGATAAGAAGCAGTGGCACAAAGTGGCTCTGAAGGGTGGCTTGGAGCCTCACCCACCTTGGGGAAGGGGGGCTCCAGTACACCCTTCCCACCCTCCAGCAGAGTCTGAAAACCCCCCAGACAGAGCACCCTCTGCTCCCTTTTCTCCCTCCAATTCTGAAAACAGCTTGAGGCTGGTAGGCACCAAAGATGCTTTATTTTGAGACTGTCTTCATCTGACCCTTCATGCAGCAGGGTCAGATTTTCACCTGATTGGCCATTTTCGAAGCTGTCTGCAGCTGTGCACTTGTGTTTAGTTACGGCTATAAATTGCTTTCTGTGGCCAAATCAGGGAGAAATTTGACACTTCTGTCTGTGCCCTAGAGCTAGTTTCCTTTTTGTAAGATTTCATATGTTTTACAACTTTCACTCTTTGTGGCAGGCCACAGAAGAAGCACTCACAGTGTGGCCATATCAGATTCCAAGGAATCTGAATTCTGCTAAATACCTTTGTCATAGGGCATAAAAAGGAAAGGGCTTTTTGTGGCCACATCTATATCTGGAATAATGCCAGGTAGCTATTCAGTAAAGAGCTAGTGAAAGCTATTCTTCAGAAAGCTAGTCTTTAGTAAAGGGCTGGTCCTCTTTCTAAAGCAAAAGGAAAGACTTTCCTTTGACAATAGAGAGATGGATTCAGCTTCAGGCATCCAATCCAGCTGTCAGCTTCAGTGGGTGCTGGATCAAGGCCAAATTCTATTTCTCTTCTTCTTCAAAAATAATAAGTAATGAGTCTAGAAATTATTTTTTCCTCGGGAATAATCACTTAGATAATTCTAATGTAATGATGCTTGCTCATTCAATTAATTCTGCCCTCTCACTTTGTAATGAATTTCTTGCCAAAAAAGTCTATAACATTCATATTCTAATCTTGGTTTCTCCAGTGTGTATTAGGATAGTACCATCAACTTTAACAAAGTTACTCTGAGTCCAGCCAGGGAATTGAGTTCAGAATCTGATCTCTATGGTTCTGGAAACAATTTTAAAAAATGGAAATAAAACAAAATACAAATAAAACCCTAACCAAACAAACAAACGAATGAACAAAAAAATTCCACACAAATATTTGTGTATAAAACTTACTGGAGAAATTCTAAATTTGATTATAGTGAACTTTTGAGTATCAACATTTGTTTTTTCCAGTGCCAAAGTTTGTTTTTTGTTAAAGAGAAACATCATATGGAAATCATAAAGGCTGCTTGCAGAGGTGGGAAAAAAAACACTCATTTAAACTCAGTGCACTCTCACACTGAGCCTAGCACATGCCTGGAAGGGACAGAGCATTAGTTGGACCTGTCTCACCCAACTTCTGTATAGATTGGGTACTTTAGTGGGGCTTTTTTGAAACTTTTACTTAATAGGTGATTGTATCGGTTTTAGATAAAAATGCCAGAAAGCCCTGCTGAAGCACCCGATCTATACAGATTCTGTGGAGGGGGGGGCAAACTAATGCGCTTATTCTGGTAAAGCACACTTTGGGTTTTTTCCCCACATCTCTCAGCAGACAAAATGTTAAAATATAAGCTAAGATTCTCAATAACAAGTCTTTAAAAGTCAGCTCCAAATTCAATATTTCAAATGATATGGCCAATTGTATGACCAAAGTATATGTTCTAATTTACAAATGTCATAAACATTCAATAAGCTTCTATTGACTTCAGTAAACAATAGTCTTTTTGGAAATTTAGGTTGCATAATTTTGAGTTATCAAGCTTACTTTAGTTCCCTGTTTTCAAAGTTTAAAATTTGAGTTTTTCTTTTAAAAACAGACCAGTATTTCAGTGGCATTATGATAGTTTATACATAAGACTATTGCCTAGGAAGGCAGCATTACAAACCACTGCAGATTTAGAATGAACCTATAAAGAAACATGAATATCCATATTGGTTTTTAAATGTCATTATACTTCTTTACACAGACCAATACAGATTCAATCTATGTTATTAACAGCTATTTGTACAAAGAAAAGGAAAAAATGGGTAAAATGAAAAGGCTCTTTATACTGAACATTCATACAAAACACATACTTCTCTTTCCCCTCCATATCTGCATGCCTCTGCAATTCTGGGGTCCAGTATTGACTGGACAGCCAATGTAAATTCCCTTGAAACTAATGTGAGTCTTTTATTGATCTCCAATGGATGTTGGATGTGGTCCACAGTGATTTAAGTGTGCCTAATTCTCAGTAGTATGCACTTTGCTTGATATAGTAACTGCTTCCCAAATTGGGCTCTTTGGTGGTTTTTTTCAGTTCCGCAATATGAGGTAAATTAGATAAGATGTATGTAAGGAACTAAGAAAGAAGACATCTATTTTGGTGTTAAATAATTTGTCAACAGAAAATATATTTTGTGTTCCAACAATTTAGTCTGCTTTGTGCTTGGCAATCTGATACATCCCCAAGAGTATCAGCACTGTTTTAATCAAGTGTATGCAGAATTTCATGCATTTTTTTTTTTAAGCAAACCTAGCCAAGTTCACCTCCTCTACAGATTTTAAGGCCCAGGGAAAAATTTATTTTCACCAGATGCATATGCTAACAGTAGCAAAGCTAAGTTCTGTCAGACGTTTTCTGGAAGAGATCTTCTGATTTTCTCTTTGGGGGTACATGGAGACGTTATGCTTGGATCAACCTAACTAGGGTTAAGGAGATCTAAGTGCTGATCTGTACAGACATTCAGAGAGATTAAATTGGGCAAAAAATGCCAGGTCCAATTTAAATTAGTTCACCTGATGATGTAAACTTAATTAGGGTGTTTTTACACATGCTTCAGGGGTGGATTTTCATGTTTCTTTATAGGTTTATTATAAATCTGCAGTGGTTTGTAATTAAAGTGGCTCCTAGAGCTGCTTTAATTAATGTACCTACAGCATCTCATGTATTCAGTATCCTGTGCTTGAAAATGGTGGTGGGGGCAATTTAACTAAACCTCATTCAACAAGCTTTAATTAAAGTGCCCCTGCCACCATTTTGAAGCACAGGAACACTGAATACACAAGACACAGAGGCTGCTAGAAAGAGATAATTAGCACACTTTAGCAGACTCGATTAATTGCGTCTTCTCTGGTGCACTATAATTACAATACTTTGGTGGGGCGGTGTCCCTGCATATCTACAGGTGAACTTATATTGGGAACAGTTTTTCCCTATCTACTGAATATCTATACATGTTTGAAGCACACCCCCAGTCCTGGGCTGCGGTCTTCTTTGCCCCCAATCCTGACTAGGCTATTTTTAGCTTCCAGATAGACAATCCCCCTTCCACTGTGGATCCACTAATGCCCCACCCTGTGCAGACCTGGTAGCCTTATCAATATTACTGCCCCCCCCCAACACAGACTGGCTAATCCTCCCTGTGGACCTGCTAGCCCCTCCAACTTTTGCCCCCCCCCTCACCACTCACTCTATTTTATTTAAATGGGGTTTCTGCCATAGATCCCAACATTGACAACTATGTGCACAAGCTGCTTCCAATCTATGATTGTGTGGCTTAAAATAAGGTGCATGATGATAGATGGGGTGCGGCAAATATCCTCATGTACCCAAAAAGACTACACTGTAATATGGTTGTCGGAGTGGGGGAGGAAAAGAGCATGAAAGTTATATGCAGCTGGCTGTTTCTCATGCTCAGTACTCACTCCATGTAAAGTTTGTACTGCTTTATGATAGAGAAAATAAACACAAGAAGCAATTTCCCATGGTCTCCATATTGTTGGATGCAGATAAACTGTGTCCTTTTTCAGGCTTTTGAGCAGAGAAAGGTACTCTGTCTCTTAACCAGTTATTAATTAATTTCACCCTTGTATCATTCTTCTCTCACTATGTGCAAGATCATTTATTTTGAATTTAGCAACATTATGTAAATGTCAGATAATCTCTGTACATATATTAACTTTGTTGCTGTATCCTAAAAATACCTTACGCTTTGCAGTGTTCAGAATGTAGCATTTGGGTAAAATTATTTTGCTCAGTGCTATACTATTGATGTTAGAAGATAAAAGTGTGTCAAATACTATATGGCTGGTAACATGTAAAAGGCATAGGAAAGATGTTTATTTGCTTCATATTATGATTTCATATTTAATGGATCACTTTAATAGTGATTACCTAATTTGATCATTTAGTTATCAGTTGTGATGTGCAAGGAATTCAGGGGCTCTTGAATCTCTTGCATGGGCTACCTATATTGCACTATCTTGCATATGATTTGAGATAACTGTCAGAACTACTACACTGCTCTTTTCCAGAGGGGTGAGGAATGGACAGTCTTGGCACCTTTATTTCTAATGCAATGAACAGTACAGTTGTGCCAAAACAGACTCAGGATAATATTCAACACTGCAAAGGCTGTTCTCCCAATAGGATAAGAGGGATTTGGGGGACTATTGATTCATTCTCTCTTATATCCTGGCTGTGGACAATGGCTTATATGTGACTTTTCTTGCAGGTTATATTTTAAACCTCATACAGCTCCTAAAACCTATTTAAATGTTTTATTTGTGAGCTTCTCTTGCTAGATTTCTTCCAGTTTCCATTATCTACTGCACTACATTGTAAAAGTTATGAATGAGTTATCTTACCTTTCATATTTCTCCACCAAAACACTTTCTTTTCTGCCACCAATACCATGAATAATGGCATTTCCACCCTTTAATTAACAAAAAAATCCTTTTTTTCTTAATAGAACAATTTGTTTATATTCCCTTGTAATGGGAACAGAACTAGAACTCTCTCCTAATTTTATAACACAGAATTTCTAGTAATTTCACATCAGCCTCTGAACAGTTATCAGAAAGTAACAACATGTAGACACTACTGATTTGGGATACATTTAAACTAGCAACTTAACTAGAAAAGTTCTATTTAGTATGTTGTCACCAGTCCAGGGCGTGTCTTCTGCTTGGGTCCTCAACCCCTAATGACTTCAGTGGGAAATGATGGCTCTCAAACCTGTGTAGATAGTGCTTCATGTCTTGCAGCAGTGTACTTGGCAATTTTCTTGCCAATTTCCAGTTGGTCTAATAAAAGGTAACATTTTGGAACCAAGATTTCTAGTTTTTTGTATGTCTTTTTCTCTCAGACCAACACGGCTACCAAGTACATCCCTGAAACATGGAAGATGCCGAATTTGAGCTGATTTTGGATTTTAAACTTCATTGCAGAACAAGAAGGAAGTTTTTTTTTACCTCCCTGCCTGCCATCTGACACCTCCAGGGAAGGCATTCTACCAGATCAACACATCAAAGACCTACTCAACACAGCTCACAAGGACACTCTCATGGACCCAGAGGGACAGCCTTCCATCTTCAGCTCCCTCTATGCAAAAATGAAGTTTATTTCCTACCTATGGGGACTTTTTACCATCTTGTACCATCTATACTTTTCCCAGAGCCCGATGAAGGGACTTTGATCCCAAAAGCTTGCAGAAAAGGACAGTTTTCTTGCCATTTTCCAGTTGGTCTAGTAAAAGGTATCATTTTGCAACCATGAGTTCTAGTTTTTTGTATGTCTTCATGTCTTGCAGGGTCATTTCCTTTGTCTGTTGTACTTAGCTGTTATATAGCTAAATGTGTATCACCTTTCTGTTGTAGACTCCAAAGTACTCTTATAAGAAGAATAAGTATTATTGTTCATCATTTTACATATGAAGAAACAAGCACAGAGTAGAAAATGCTCACCTTGCTCAGACTCACAGAGCCAGCAACATCACCCAGATCATCTCATATCTTCTTCGTTGCCCTCTGCTGGATGCATGTTCGAAATATAGCAAAATACAGTATCTGCCAAAAGTAGTAGTAAAAGATGTTAGAATAAACCCCAAGAGCAGGTGATAACTTGATACAAAACCTTCTATTAATAATTCTTTTTACATAGTAATAATAAAAACACGTTAACAAAACAGAAGTATCACTAGTAGAATTCTGTTCTTCATCGTGCACTATCTTTTACTTTGTAACTTGAGAAGAGAGCTTTCAAAATTCTGAACTATAGTTCTCATGAGAAATGCCTCTGTCATTTGAGGAAAAAATGTGTATTGGAAAAAATGACAGATGTCAGGTGCTAATAATTATTGCATCTTAAATATTTATAAATTCACAAGTTACTACAAAAATGTATTCCTTAGACTGGCAGACTGTGATGTTGAAAATTATGCTCCTGATTTCTTTTGTTGCCCAAGGCTATGTGTTATAAATGATAGCTTTGGACTTGGAAAACCTGTGTGTTTTTCACTACCCTGAGTCAATTAGAGATCCATCAAGTCATAAATAAGTTACTAACATCATTTATGTTCAGGAATATGTGTCAAACAGCAAACCAACAAGAGGAGTTGGCAAGGATTTTTTTGTATTGCATATACTGATTTTCAAAAAATAATTGTATCTTTTTAAATGTGTTTGTGACACAGTTGTACTAATCATTTCCTCATTTATATATTTCATCAGTTCTCTGCAATTATAATCACCAGCAATTTAGTACTTGAAATATACCAGAGACCAACAGTCTGTCTTGATAACAGACTAAAATATCTGAAGAATCTGCATCATCCATCTGAAACTGAGGCCATATTAGCAGTAGGAGAAATACTCACATCCCTTTGGCTGTACATTAGAGCCAGATTCTCTTGCTGCCTGTATATATGCAGATCTGGAGTAAGCCTACAAAACTGAGAACCGAATTTATGCTGCAATGCAATCATTGCAAGCTGACAAGGATAGTGACTTGTCTCAAATACATTTGTTAATGAACAATGAATGGTCAATAATTCATTGTTATTTCAAGAACACCTCCTATGCTGCCCACTTCTGCAAACTACAGAATGTGTTGACTTCTGAAGACATTCCTGTTAGTGTCAGTGAGATGCCATGATATATCCATGAGTTTCAAGATGAAGGTTTTTTAAGTTGGTTGTGCAGCATATGCCAAATTATTCAAGGTTTTAAAGTTGCATGCAGTTTACCATCTTTGTGTATATATTAGTATATAACATAGCTAAACTCAAGGTTAGAAAGAGGATTTACAGCTTAAATTTGCTTTTAGACCTGTATAACAGTAAATGGGCTTGACAAGTTAGTGGAAACATAATAGGCTTTTATAGTATATAAGATTAAAATATTGGGACAGAGCATTGAGTTGGAGTAAATTGACATAGGTTCATTAAAGCCAATGGGAGTATGCTGATTTACCCTAATGATGATATACCTCATCAATGCTATATTCTGGGAGTGACCAATAGTATTATTTTGTAAAATCAGGAGAGTGTTTTAAAATTCTGCATAGCTTTTGTGACAGCCACCTGGTAATCAGCCATTAGATTACGCTTGGCTAAGGCCCCTGCTACTCATTAGGGGTGTGTGAAGCAGGCCCTATTCAATTCAGGTTCTGATTCAGCCTGAATCATGGACAGTGATTTGATTAGTTGATTCAGATCACTGCCTCTAATTTGATTCGGCCAAATCTGAATCTGAAGATTCAATGCTGATTTGGAGAATCAGTGATTTGGACATAGACATAGCTTTGAAAGTTTTTTCTACATACCTCAAGGTCACAAGCTGCGATGCTGGGGTGAATGGAGCGTCCCACAGGAGTGCAGAGGGGCCCTCCACGTGCTCGGTGGTGAACCTAGAAGTGGATCAGGAGTACTTCCAGTCCACTTCCGGGTCTGCTGGGGAGCACACTGGGGCCCCCCCCCCACACCTCCCTGGCTTGGTGATTGGCCACAGGGGGACCTCAGGTGCTCCCCCCAGACCCAGGAGGCACCAGTCACCAAGCCAGGGAGGAGCATGTGGGGCCCCCCACATGCTCCCAGCAGACCCAGACATAGATCAAAAATGCTTCTGGTCAACTTCTGGGTCTGTTGCTGAGCGCAATGAGGAGCCCCCGTGCTCCTGTGGGACATTCCATCTGCCCCAGCATTGCAGCATTCATGAGCCCCTGCTACCTAGAGGTATGTAGAAAAAACGTTTAAAAGCTCTGAATCTCTGATTCAGAGAGATTTGGAAAGATTCAATTCAGAGAGACTAAAGGCTCCTGTGATTCGATTCGGATTTGGAGATTCAGCCACCGAATTGGACCAAATCTTCACAGGATCGATCAGGGACTGAAACTTCACACAGCCCCATTACACATTACATGTATTATGTGATTCACTGGTTAATCACACAATAAATTTGGAACGGTTATAGGTACAAAGATAAAAATGACTGTTCAGGTATAAAAAGCCAACCAGCTATAAAATTAGTTGAAAATGTGTAACACCTCTGTAGATGGTTGCTATCCAGCTTTAATTTGAATGTGTATCAGGGCCCTAGTTGGCAGAACCTCATTTACTAGTCCTCAGGTATTCCCTGACTGAGCTCCATCCTTTACAAGTCATTTACTAAAATTTGTATGGTCCAAAGAGGACCATAAACTACTAGAACTTGTGGGAAACTTGTATCAGAATGGAGCTATTCTTTAAATATCTTATGGCATATACATCAGTATACAGAATTCTTCTCTTGTATACTTCATTTCCCCCTCTACGCATCATTAATGTGGTGGAGCCTTACTGCTGCTTTATCATTGATGCTTGCCAGGTTCTCATTCTGGGTATGTGGGTGTGCTGCACATGTGAAGAGGTGGTGAGCAGTCTGTGGTGCATCACCACATTCACTTATTGGACAATCTTATAGAGCCAATCTTATAGAGTGTGGCATTAGTGTCAACCTGATGTTTAGTATATTTTCCATCCCTGGAGTATGTCTGCATTGACTCTGAACTGCCCTCTTGGCTGCCACTGAAAAAATAAAGCACCTGCCCCACACTGCATGCTCCAAACCAGAAAAGGTGGTGATGAAGCCGCTGTTATCAAGGACTGTCTTTGAAACCTTTTGAGAGTGACAGCAGAGAAGAAATGGGAGGGCACTCTTTCACCCTCATCTGCTACATCTGTAGAATATCCTCACCACCTCATTTCTAGGTTGTGAGCATGTGAGTATAGGAGCAGGTGAGGGACAGCCTCAACAGTGGCTTGGAGCCATATCCCTGCTGTCAGACAAAATTAAATTAAGCTACATGAATAATAGCTTCCTTGCTTTTTTAAATAAAAGTTGAAACAAAGGAATAGACCACTGTTCTTTTCTAGAATCTTCTAATGTTGATTAGTCTTCTCAAGGTGGCCTTGATTCTGCAAAACAGACAGGGTAACTTTGCATATATGAGTAGTTCAAAGGAGTAAGTATAATTACTTCCTAGAATAAAACTATAGGCATGTGTAAACATTAAACCTATGTCTCCATTCCTTCATTGTTTAGAAATTTTCACCATTGTTTGGTCTTTGTAGGTTCCATTACTGACGATAAAGGTTTGCATCATTTTATATGATACCAGCACAACTCTACTGTATGACATTCCTGAAGTGATACTTTAAAATAATAAAATAAACAAAATACATCCCCCACCCCCAAATCCTGAACAACTCATTTGAACAAGGGTATAGTAATGTACACAGTCTCATAGTGCTTGTGAGAGAGAACTTGTGCAAGAGTTGTGCTTTATTCATTATTTTAAAGTGTGGGAGAGATGGACTAAAAGGCAGCCACAAAGGGCATCTATACATGTGCGCTGGGCTGGAGCGGGGGTGCTTTAGTTAGAGCAGTTCTGAGACCCACTCTAATTAAGGCACTCACAGCATCATATGTATCCAGTGTCCTGCACTCCAAAATGGCAGTGGGGACACTTTAACTAAAGCTCATTGCATGAGCTTTAGTTAAAGCCCCCATTTTGAAATGTGTGGATGCTGAATACACATGACTCAGAAGCTGCTGGGGCGCACTAATTAGCACGCTCCAGCAGACTCACAGCTCCTATGTGTGCTACTTAGCATGTGTTGAAGCAGAACTCCCTCATACGTATAGGTGCCCTAGGTTGCTGGATGCACTGGGGGCTACTATAGCAAGAACTCAATTTTAATTGCTGGCCTAAGGCATAATGGTGACACTTAAAAAAGGAATCAGTGACAATTAAGAAGCCCAAAGGAGCTGCTAATATATTTTGTGTAAATTGTAACCATAGACAGTGAAACGATCCAATCATGACAAGGTGTGTAAATTGCCCCCAGGTTTGAGCTGTTGCTTAATGTTTGCTCTTATGAATCATTTTAATATTAATTAAATATTTTCTTAACTAAATTTGATTTTTAAATCTAACTAAAATCAATGGAGCCTTTTATAGTCTATTTTAAACTCCTGCTGTTGAGGCCATGTTGTGAAAATGCAGCCTGGCTGAGTGACTACTAGATGTAAAGTGGCAGAATGCCTCAGCCACAAAAGTAAGAACAAAACCAAAAACTACACTTAGAATTGTAGTTAAGGAAACCATGGTTTAAGAGCTTTAGAAATGCTTACTACTTAAGTCTTTCTGCAGAGGGTAACTGTTAGGCTAGGTACAGGCATTACATTTTTACCAGTATAAGTGACTGGAAACCGGTCTAGATCTGTAACAGAACAGAAGTTTGGCACATACAGAATGGTTTAAAAATGGCAGAACCCACTCCCAGATTCCCCTCCTGGCATACGGGTGAATGTATGTTCTGTTTCCTACTGATCTAAACTATGCCACTTACTGAAAACTGCATAACTTCAACTGATTCCATCTCATGCTTCTTGAATGTGTGTCCCTAACCTTAATTTGTGCTGTTCCTAAATTTACAATGTTCCTGAATTATAAAGGCAGACTTTTGAACTACTCTCTAAACAGACCCTTCCAAAGTATACCAGACAAGCTGATCAGAAGATTTTGCGCATAATCCCTTGAGGAGCTTGGGGTGGGTATCAGTAGAACTTTCTGCAGCTGCTTGGGTTCAGCCTGTGAATCCAACTGAAGAACCTATCCTAGTGTACAAGTTTCCACCCCTTACAAATGTTTTGTTTTTCAGGTTTTGGGTGAAATGTATAAACAAGAAATGAGTAAACATGAAAAGAAACAGAAAACCTGCAACCTAGGATTCAGTCCTAGTGGAAATGGATATTTTTCTATCTTTTTATGATTACCTGCCAACCTATTTTAGCGGGTTACCTGTAGTTCCTATGACAGCTCAAGCCAGAACATTTTAGTTGCTTCACTGCATGAATCCATGTGAGATCTCAGCATGAGCTATGTTCATGTAGGAAAGCAAATAGGGCTTCAGGAAGCCATAACAAACACAAAGGGCCTGAGTATAGTAAATTAGCTTAAAATGATGGCTTAATGGTTCTGACACTATTCACAAGTTCAGATCAGCTTTTCTAAATTGGAAAGAGTGAATAGCTTCTCAAAACTGCCAAAGCAGGGTGCGGTAGTGTTCTTGGCAGGTCATGTCTTAGTTGCTGTATCCACTCAGATTCAATTCCGTCCTCTGTCTGAGGGGATTCATACTTCTGTCTTGTACCTCTACAAGTTAAGTACATTAAAATTAAGGCTATTGGACCATAGCTGTCCAAATGGCAGCCTGTGGGCCACATGCAGCCATAAGGAATTAAATTGTGGTTCCTTGTTCCTGGTTTGAGCATCATGCCCTTCTTATTCCCCTGCCACTGCTGCCAGAGTCTCTGAGCTCCCCTCCCTCCTCCAGCTTCCACTGCCTATCCTTGTCCCTGGGTGTGATGATAAGGTCCACATGGAGAAAGGATCTCACAGCCATGGGGTTTGGGGAGATCCAGGGTACTGGGACAGTGCAGTTGGGGTGGCATCTGCTATGTGGCATGGAGGAGGCTCACACAGCACTTTATGGGTATGTTGACACACTACCGTGGATGAGTGCCTGTGGCACCAGGATAGGGGGGAGGGAAATAGCACAGCACAGGGGAAGTGTGTTGCTACCATGGTGTTGGGGTGGGGAGGCTCAGAAAGCACAGTACATGGCCTGCACTGCATGCAGCCTAGGGTTGTGGGTGGCCTGTGTGCCATGTGGTTGAGGGGCTGGTGGCCCCTGGCCACTCAGAAGCTGGACACCCCTGCTATAAGACTTTAGAATGGAGTACTCTCAATATCTCTTGTTGATGCTTTTCAGTTTTAGCTAAGTAGTTAAACATTCACTGGAAACCCGGTGTCCCACTTTCCAGGCGAGTGTCCCAACCATCAGGATAAAAAGAAATTTTCATTGTGTGGCTTAATGAATATTTAAATATATTTTAAAATATTGAGCAAACTGAGATAGAGGGATTAAAAGATATGCACATCCATGAGTTCCTTAATCACTGGGAAATTTAGTAAAGCAGGAAAAAGGCAGTCGTGAATATAGCTCTTAATTCCTTGTTCAATATACACTTTTGCTATTGTGGTTTGAGCTAAATTTTTTCCCCCTCAATTTTTAACAAAGTCCTACTAAGCATCTTAGTGCTAGACAGATCACAGTAGTAATGTAGTCTTGTGGAAGAAGCAGTTTCCTCATGCAAGTGTCATTTCCTCTTTTTTAAAAAAAAAGAATTAATATATATCTTGCAGGGAAAATTGTCGGGAAAATGTAGGTAATTGAAATTATCTTACCATATATTAGGTATTCCTTGCTATTTGTTGCAGCTGGCTTGTAGTTTGGTAAGCCTTTGCTAGAACTTTTGCCTGGTCATTTATTTTGATTTGCTCAGAGTCAACCTTCTTGTTTCTCCTAACCAAGCAGGATACACTTTTATAGCTATCACCAGATCAAATGTAGAATTCTAATGCAGATCTCCTTCTTTAGGTGGAGTTCCTCCTTCCAAAACTCTCACTTGAATCCTGCCCTTTCCCTCTCCTTCCCCTTTACCCTGTGAGCCAGATAGAACAAACATGATGTTTATTAGCTAGATGATAATGTTACTAGCTAGATAATGATCAACAGTCTAATTATTTGGAGTGCAGTAGCACCTAGAGGCCTCAGTGAAGATCAGTACTGTATTGTATCAGGCACTGTACAATCTGAGACATTCCATACCCAAAGGCTTTACTTAGACAAAATGGACCAAGGAAATGGGCAAATTAGCCTGCCTAAGCATAAAGACATGTTTAGGATTAGAACCCATATAGCTTGATTGCTAAACTAGGCCTCTCTGTGGTGTGTACCCTGATGTTCATTGGCAAAGCTACCTTTACAGTTCCTCTGAAAGTGAAGAACCAACATGAAAAAGCAGTTCTTGTTAGTGGTGTGGTTAAACTGATCACTTGAGTGACATAGGAAGCCAACTTTGTTACGTTCCCTTCTTTCTTTCTTCCACTCCACATGTCTTTTTGTATAGCTACCGGGGGAAGAAGGAAAGGGGGGCGCGGGAAGAACAGAGAACATAGAGAATGGTATTTAAAAAAGGAGAAAGAAATTCACACCTAAATTTAAACAGCATAATTATAACAGAGAACAAATCTGATCAGTGGTAAAATACAAATTCAAATCTAAAACACAGTGTGTTACAAATAACTAGTTTGGTGATACATTTCATGTACCAGCCTTAGGCTTCATAACCAAAGAATCTTCTTTAAATTATTGTTTTTTCCTCCAGCTAGTAGACTAATTTTCTGATGAGCTGGGGTCATTCATCCTTGTCCAGATGACAGAAAACAGCACTAATATCCACATGCTTAATATTTGGACTCAGGTTCCCGGGAGGCAAATTTCTTTCATATTTTGTAATTCGGGCTTGTAAACACTTAAAAAAGTATCTTTTTTTCTCTCAGCCTTGAAGATTCCTGGCACAGTGTACTGCATGATTGTTTGGAATCTCTTTTAGATGTGATACCTCTTTCTGAATCCTTTGACCTTACATCAGCTGTATACTTTCTAGACACTTTTTGACCAGTTGGACACACACACAATAAAATTCCTTACTCTTAAGAATGTTATTAAACTAAATGCATATTTCACATTTCAAAAACAACAAAATGGGGTTACAAACTTAATTGTACAATTATTGAGAAATACCTTTTGTATTCCTTTTTCAACAAATTTCCATAAATTTAAAATTTAATATTAAAAAAACCTCTCAACATTTGAAAGATCAGTTTAAATTGAACTTAAAACAATCACAAAGGCATAGAGAGTGGGTTTGGCAGCTCTATTTTTAAGCTAATATCTACATGTACACTTAACTGTGCACTAGACTAATTTGCTTTGATATAAAGTGTCACATTACTGTCGGTGACAGTGCTATCTTATGGTGGTGAAAATAACAGCACCTAAGTGCATGTGTAAATGCTTACTCAGGCATACATTGTTCCTGGTTAGCCTGGGCAGGAGGGGGCTAGACCCCTGCCAGTTGACTAGCTCCAAGGCTTCACACGCTGGGGCACTCTTGTTCCTCAACCAGCCCCTCCACTGCCTGATGCTGCTTCTTGGAGCCCGGGGGTGACCCCTGGGCTCTGTGCCAGCCTGGGGCTATTCAACCTTGGCTCAAATTGCTGTAGTCCCAGGTCCAGCATCTCCATGTGTGTCCTGAATCACAGCAGTTTGAACATTTACACATTCCATTAAGGTGCCATGACAAACTCTGGTGTAAACTGTGTTGGAGTTTATCACATTGCCTTAATGGCACATGTAGATACACCCAGTTTCAAAGTTCATAATCACTTTACCAATTATGCACTGATTGACCTATGAGCTACAATTAATCAAGACAGAAGTTGTATTGAAGTTTTAATTCCCCATGGGTTATATCATGGAATAGTTCCATTTGTTTTGGAGTTTGTTCCTCCCCAGTGAAAATAACAACAACAGCAATAAAAATATCATCCTAACCTAATCAATTATAACTAGTGGTGGTTAAAATACTTTGATGTCACCCTCAAAAGCTTTGCAAGGTATGACTTCAGCAAGGAATATGTAATATAAAGTGTAACCAGGATTGGGCTCCAGGAAGGGCAGTGATGCCTCCTGGTGGTCCCATAACCCATGCCTTGCTCTGCTTCTAGGATACTCTCCCTTTCTTTTTACCTGCCATGCCTTGATACACTTATTAGATTGAAAAGAAGGCTGCCTAAGGGTCCTAGAGCAAGCCCCAATCTGTCTATTAGCTAGTAGGTCTCTCCTGGACACTGCTGGTCTCAATTCTTCCCTTAAGCTGTGTGGGCACTCTCAGCCCTCCCATGCCCCAGGGCACCTGTAAGCCTTAATGGCTAATTACATGGCTCACAGATGTTGCCTGTCCAATCAGTCTCCCTTGTTGTGACCTCAGCACACTTGGCCTCCACCTCTTTGCTCTTACTGGGCCACTTAGCTCAGATCTACTGAGTTGGACCTGGCTTCTGGGCTCCAGCTGTAATCTCCCTCTATTGGGATCTAGCTTAGCTGCTCTTGGGCTTTGGGCCTCTGGCCTTGGTTTTCACCCCTTATGGGCACTGGGCCCCCTGGTTCCTGGTTCTCACAATTTCCAGGCACTGGTTTTGCCCTTCTTGGGCTTCGAGCCCCTGGCCCTGTCTCAGCCTCTCTCAGGCACTGAGCCTGCTTCAGCTCTAACTGGGTTCCTGGCCCCTGTCCTCCTCCCCTCTCAGGCAGTGGGTCCCTGCACCTGTCTCTTCCCCTCTCAGGTGCTGGGCCCCTGGCCCCTGTCTCCCTCTTTCCTGGGTGATGGCCTACTTGGCCCCTGTCTCTGTCCTTTTCAGGTGCTAGGCCTGCTTTTGCTCTGCTTTGCCCTTCTCAGGTTTCTGGGCCCTCTCTCCCCAGTCTGTGCCTTGAACCTGATCCCTGGTCAGGTAATAAGTGTCAGTTCAGGCTTAGGGCTGAATACCAAAAGGTGAAATTACCTGTTTATGCCTCCAGATCTTTAAATGCAGGTAGCTACATTATACAAATTAGACTTTATCTATTTCCTTGAGTGTGTCACCCCAGTTAGACTAAGATTAAACTTGGTGCAATGAAATTAAAACATGTTCACTCCCAGGTTTTTCAATTACATCATTGAAAGTATGGGTGGGATCACACATTACATCTAGATCATGTTAAAGCACTTAAAACTTGAATGATCATAGATTAAATCATGTTAACAAGTGCTAAGTACCCTGTAGGCATCTTACAAATTATAGCAGTTGAGGCAAGAATTATCTTTAAGTTGTCCTGGGCAGCTTAATATATCTTAACTTCTAAATGTTCCATGGAGATTGTAGCAGGGCACTAAGGTGCCTGCTACTTGGAAAGAGGGAGTCGTGGCTCCGATTTCAGTTGCTAGGGGCGACTGGAGGGAGTTAAGGACATACACCTGTTTGATCAGCTGAACAGAAGGGGCAGAGCCTGGCTCAGACATAAATCGCAGGCCAAAGCCCAGAGAGGGAGGCAGCCCGCAGCCAAGGAGGAAGGAGCTCGGCCTTGAATGTGTGAAAAGGAAAAGGCCTGGATGTTGGCCAGTCTGTTATCTAGCTGCCCGTAGACATTTACAGGGAGCACCCTGATAAATCAAATAACTTTTACTTTCTGTGTGGGGTGATTGACTAACCTCCATCTCATTGGGGAATTTACTTTCCCTTTATTCCATCAAATCAAGGCGTGGCAGAATAGTCCCCAGGGAGAAAATTCATTGTTTACTGGGAACCTCACAACACACATAAAAACAAACATTTACCCTGAAGTCTGTGTGGGTACCCATGCCAACACAACATAGATTATTACCTATACTGGCTGGGGAAAATCAAGAAGTGGGAGGAGGGTAGCATGTAGATTGACAGCAATTCTTCTTGAATTTGCTGAGTTCTGTAAATTTTCTTCCAGCCTGTGCCCAATATTTATAGATGTCTCCTTCTAATATATTAATAAATGATCTCTGATTGGTTTTATATACATTTCTTTGTTTCACTTTTGGAATTGAACTGAACCAGATCTCTTGTGGGCTTGGAAAGTGTCCTAATCAGAATTTATGTCTTTGGCTAAGCAAAAGGGAGGGGTTTTTTTAATCTCATTTCCTTCCCCATTGTGGAATGCTGTTCAGCTTTGGTCTTTTTCTTCTTTACCTTACTTTATGGTCTTCTCTGACAAGGCTGTTTTTTTGTTTTGACAAATTTTCTAAGCATCTTAACAAAAATATATCTAGTATAGCAAAATAACATCTAATACATCAGTCACTACTATTAATATTTTAAGATAAAGCTATGATATAGTGTATTTGGATTATGTATTATATGTCTCCCCTATAATATCTCCTTTGAGGCTTTGTGCTTTGTTTAATTGTTTAGTTAGACATATGGATGGCTTCTTTATTGACCAAGCTAGTTGTTACATCTGCAAAGGTTCGTGCTACAGTCGCTCAGAAACAGACTTTGAGGCTTTCTACTTAGCCGAACTTCTGCAGCTGGGCCTGGGCCCCTTGAAAATGGCCAAAGCTGGCCACAACAGCCCAAGACTTGAGTTTGGCTGCTCTCGCCCTCAAGCCAGGGGATTGAGGTGGAAGCAGCAGCTGGCAGGGAGCCATCACTGAGTGTGTGGGTCCTGGTAGAAAAAAAGGGAGTGTGAGCATGCATGCACCCTGAGGCTATGCAGAGATCTGTATGTGTATTGAGGTATGGGGTTATGGAGCAAGGTGTGTTACTGCTAGAGAGTCAGGAAAGCAGGATAGATATGGAGCAGACTAGCTACACACTTGCTCACCAGCCTTCTTCTAATGGCAGGTTATATCTGTGAATGTTACAGAGGGTTTTAACCCCAAATGTGTAACTGTTCACAGTATGTGCAAATGCTAACAGTTACCTAACATTTCTTTAAGTTAGCATGTGCTGCTTGTAACATGTAAGCATACCTTATCATCAGTGTAAAAGGTAGTGAAGGTCTTATGTTTGTAAGACCATTTTGTTTCTAAAGACTTTTTCCTCTAAGTTATCAAATTTGCAGCCAGATAGTATTAGAAGTCACTTTTTCTATAATCTGTTTACAAAATAGGTGAGGGTTTGTTTCTTTGTCCAGGCCTTCATGAATGCTGAAAACTATGTTGTAAACACTTTGAGGAAGGAACTTGTCTTCACTTTGTCTTTTCATTGTATGCAGCACACCAGAACTCCTATTTTTATTATGACTATAGGCTGGAGTAATAGCTGAAATGGAATAACACCTGAATGCATACATTTTGTAATATATTCACTGGCTGCAGACAGAATTCACAAAACTCTGTTTTGGGTAGGTATTCACTAAAAGATTGTGCAGTTATGACACTGAGATTAAGGAGCACTCCTTGTACTTTTTAAATCCATGATTATTAAATGCCTTTAGCCTTCAATGCAGAAGCAGCCTAAAGCCCTTTCCTGAATTATTCCATTTTATAGTAAAATGAATTAGAAGACATAATTATTTCTCAGGCGTTTTTAAGATGGTAGAGTGGGGGGGTGGGAAAACTTTCAATCTGTTGGGCCTTTACAACTATGTTTTTTCCTCTGGACTTTTGCAGCAAAGTAGATTAGATCATTTTGATATTGGCATGATGTATAATGCCTATATCTACTTTGTAATTGATTCCTAAGGCTTGGCTGAGTGGAAGAATAAAGCTTCAGAATTTCAATGATATTGCTTCTGTTACTGGAATTACAAGATGTATCATGACCACAAATAGAATATACAGTCTCACAAATAGTCTAGACACATCTAGACACATTTCTTTTATTTGTTGGTAGTTTATTGGCATGGAAGCATGATGACACAAATGGTATAATCCAAAATACAAATGTTGATGATCATTTACATGGAGTTAGACCATGGAAGAAAACTTCTCTGGTTCTCCTGGAGGACAGGGAGAGGGAGTGTTTGGGGCTAGTTTTCTAGGGAGAATTTCCATTTCCTGCTGTGCTTTACCTGAAGCAGTGCTCATAAGTAGGTACTCTGCTGAACGGTGGCCAGAGTTGCATCAGTGAAATCTGGAGTTGCAACTGCTGTAATACCTTGGCTGTGGTGGTCGAAAAAGTTTTCAGTGTCTTTCGGGGTATATTTCGGTTCAGGTTTGTGTTAGGTGGATCTGCATAAGCATTGTGGCCTCTCTCAGAAAAGCAATGCAACCTTCAGGGATGGGATGACTGGTTGTCAATTAACCAGATGTATGGTACCACTCCATTTAACTCAGACTGATAAGCCCCCTACAACAGTAGGGAATACTGACTTTGGCGCCTTTGCTTTGTTCCAGCCCAGTGGAGCAGGGGTTGGGAGGGCTGTTTGAAAGGTACGAAGTCAGTGGGGAGCATCAATAAATCAGTATAATCACTTTTCCATGTGGACAGTTGTCAAGCCAAGAGCATGCTGTATATCAGAGTCGGCAACTATATCCTTCCACATGAGCATACCTCAACTTACAAAGGAGTTGCGTTAGACCGTTCTCTCACCTATAAACATCACATTGAGAAGGTCAGCAGTAAGGTCTGTATGAGTAGCTGCCTTAAGAGCATGACATGGTTTGAAAACTTCAAAATGCTCAGAACCACCACACTTGCAATGCTATATGCCCCAGCAGAATATTGTGCTACTGTATGGCCCAGAAGTTATCAATCTAAAAAGCTTGACACTGTACTTAACAGTGTGGGGAGACTCATAACAGGCTGCGCAACTCACATGTATGCAGATGTAGTGCCTGTACTTTCAGGCATTAGACCAAGTGACTTAAGAAGACAGACACTAACCTCTTCTCCTACTGCCATGTTTTGCGGCTGCGGAGACTCTGGAAGGCTGGGTATTGTGGCCTTGTCTGTTGTGCTAAACTTAGATAAGGGTTGGGGTGAATGGAAATGAAATGATCATTCACAGTAATCTGGTCTGAAATCTATTCCTACAGCATTTTATACCAACACCAAATGAGTCCCCCATTTGGCACGATCCTGGCAGAGAAGCACAGGTCAAGCTGAGCAGACTGAGATCTAGAGATAGATGCTTCAGAATAACACTGTACAAGATGAACATCTTGGACAGCCCCTTGTGTGAATGTGGTATCCAGCAAACAGCACAGCACTTAATTGAAAGCTGCAATCTTTACAAATGCCCAGACAGGGCAGATAGAATCTGCATACTGGGCACATCTACACGTTCACATTTACTGCACCATAGTCAAAATTATTGCACAGTATGGGTGCACATCTACACATGCATGCCCATACTGTGCAGTAAATATGGTGACTTATGCCGACTTGAACATAAATTTGATACCTGCATCTTGCAGGTATCAAATTTATACCCGATTAATTATTGCACTGTAATGCACATGTAGACACTTTACTGCACAGTAACACTGTGTGTGTGGACTGACTTGGGACTAACTTTAGTCCCAAGTCAGTCCTAAGTCAGTCCACATACAGTGTTAATGTGATTTAATGCCTGCATGTGTAGATGCCAGCTTAGTCCCACTTATTGCGCCGTAACTTACTGCACAGGAAATTTAAGCTGGTGTAAATGCACATGTAAATATGTCCACTGAGTGATAGTACCAGCTGGATGGAGGGAATGGCAGCGGGGCAGAGATTGGAAACAATGGTTTCACCACCTTGGGTCACTGAAAACCTGATGGTGCAGCCAGCCCAGTGTTTGAGTTAACATGAGTTGCAATAGGATCCAGTACAGATGTTTATTATGGCAGTGTAACCTACAGTGCTGAAGCCTAATGCCACACCCATTCAGGGTTATTTTAGAGCAGGATTCACCATTTTTACAGCCGTCTACTTGCTCTGACAATCTGTTCAGTTATGGCTGTAGAGCACTTTTTGTACACATACCGTGCAACAAATGTAACTTTTGTACCTGGCTCATGAGTCTCTTCATTTCAGTGTTTATCAAACTGAAGGACTTGCATTATGCAACCTTCCTGTTCCTCAATGTGATGGTGGACCTTGCCTCTCTGTATCCTTTTATAATTTCCTAAAGAGCTGTAAGTACTCTGACTTTCTCGCCTGCCACGTCTAGAATGTTATTATAATATGTTCTGCTTTATGTTGTCACTTGTCGGGAGGGTTGTTATATATATATTTGTTGTTTTATTTTGCTCTTTGGGTGTCTCTATTAGGAATCCTGGTATTATAGAGGAAAACTTCACTCGATTATTCCCACACACTCGCTGATATATATATATTCATAATCAGATGCAGATTAACACTTGTCTTTATCTTTTTTCTTTATAACACTATACAAACTTTTGTTATCTTTAAACAGAAGTGGTCCTTTTTTTTTATAACAATTATATCAACTCTGTAATTCTACCTACATACTGTTCTTATTGAACCTTTATCAGTTTGGTTGGACTGAACTTGGTGTTAGTAAACAAAGTCCCTTTAACTCTGGTTTGTCCATTTATTTTATGTTTTAGAGCAGGCTTTTCTCTTCAAGCCTTGTTATTTCTCTCTCTTTACTTTTGCTAACCTGAGTGTGTACCCCTCATCTGATGTGTGCCTGAAGCCTTGAATCCTTGTGGTCAGCACACAGTTGTTTTCACTAAGCTTGTGGGAGTGAGTCAATTCACTCTTCTCTTTTTTGTTTGTTTGTTTACTTTTCAGCGCCACTGCCATCCACGTCTCCGGTGCCTCTTCAGGGATCCACCCCTCTTTCTCAGAACTCCACTCTCTCCAGTGGCGAGAAAAATCCTGAGGTAAGTGTCTTATCTCCTGGAGATCGTCTTTCTCCCTCTCTTTCCCATTTAGACGCTCTTTCTTTCTTCTCCCTTCTGGAGACTCCCTTCTCCTCTTTCTAGTCTTTTCCTGGAGCATCTATCTTAATATGGTAATAGCTCCAGAAGGGGCGTTCTCCGGCTCTTTTGCTGTGTTGCTGTTTACTCTTTCACACTTAACATTTATACCTGTCTACATGCCAGGTCAGAAGTATATCTATGACCCAGAGATTGCATAGATGTTTGAAAAAAAGGGAATAGGATAAGACCAGTAAAGATATTTTCACTTGTGCCTTAAGATGTCTTCAAAATTCCAGTCCTGAAAAGTGAAAGTCTAGTGTAATTACCCATTGGGCCACTATGTCTCAGCTACTACTAGTATTCCCTGGCATAAGAAGGCACAGGACTTATTTTATTTGATAGTATGATGGGAGATTCATCCTTATAGTGCATGTCTTATAATGATAGTATAGATATATATAATGCAAAATATTTTAGTTACTCCATTAACATGTTCTGGTTAGTAAGTTCTGACAGTCCTTCTTAGAAACAAATATAGCTGAAAAAGTCAGGTGGTAATGTAACTTGCAACTTTGTTTAAAAGGAGTAGGAGAGGGGAAAACAGGTCTGCTTATTAATTTTGTTTAGATTAATTTTGTTCCACTATGGGAAGCTTAAACTTAAATTGCTTTTCTTGTTATACTTCCTTTGTAATATGAGAGATTTTATTGTGCTCTTATCAATGTGTTTTCTATTCTCTTTTTATACTATTTTATTGCTTTTCCTGTGTATAGTCACTTGCTTTATACTGCTGATTTTGACATCACTAACTCCATCTCTCGAGATTAGATTCAGGATTCCTAAGGCAGCTTGCTGTAGTGCACGCAATTCAGAATGTGGGGACAGCTCCCTAAATATCATTCATAAGATTTATACAAGCAAAGAAAACCTTTTGAGAATGGTTAATTTGAGATCAGATGACTCATAACAATTAGGCCTGTGCGAAGCAGCTGGTATTCACTTTGGATTTGGATTTGGCCAATTTGGGGGACAATGACTTGTTTAGGGATTCAAATGACTGTCCTTATTTGATTCTGCTGAATCTGATTCAGAGATTCAACAGCATCCAAATCCCTGAATCAGCCAGAGCAGGTCTGAAGTGGGCCGAATCTTCTCCATATGGAATCACCACCCAAAGCTTTACACAGCCCTAATAACTCTGGCAATAGCTATGTTCTTGCTCATATAAATAGCAAGATACAGAAGGTAAAATAGGTTATTTATTAGTTAAAATCTTGTTCAATGTGCTCTGGTGAGGTACCGGAGGACTGGAAGAGGGCCAATGTGGTTCCCATCTTCAAAAAAGGCAGGAAGGAGGACCCGGGAAACTATAGGCCGGTTAGTCTTACCTCGATCCTAGGCAAGCTGTTTGAGAAAATTATGCTGGCACATACCCAGGAGGGGCCAGCAAGGGACTGCATGCTTAGGGGCGACCAAATCTTCATCAGTGATGGTGATGGAGGGGGTAAAAAGCACCCTGTTCAAATTTGCTGATGACACTAAGATGTGGGGGGATGTGGGCACACTGGAAGGATGCAACAGGCTACAATCAGACCTAGACAGGTTACACGGGTGGGCGGATGAGAATAGGATGGGTTTCAACACAGACAAGTGCAAGGTGATGCACCTCGGGAGGAACAACCGGCACCATACCTGCAGGTTAGAGAACTCCCCTCTTGTCAGCACGGAAGCGGAAAAGGATCTTGGGGTCATCATTGACTCCAAGATAGACATGGGCCGGCAGTGTGGGGAGGCAGTTAGGAAGGCCAACCGCACCTTGTCATGCATCCACAGATGCATCTTGAGCAGGTCCAAAGAGGTGATCCTCCCCCTCTATGCAGCACTGGTCAGGCCGCAGTTGGAGTACTGCGTCCAGTTCTGGATGCCACACTTCAAGAAGGATGTGGACAGCATGGAGAGGGTCCAGAGGAGGGCCACTCATATGATCAGGGGACAACAGGGCAGGCCCTATGAGGAGAGGCTATGGGACCTGAACCTGTTCAGCCTCCAAAAGAGAAGGCTGAGGGGGGATCTTGTGGCCTGTTATAAACTAGTTGGGGGGATCAGCAGGCATTGGGGGAGTCACTGTTCCCCCGAGCACCGCCAGGAGTGACCAGGAGTAACGGTCACAAGCTGGCAGAGGGTAGGTTTAGGTTAGATATCAGGAGGCGCTACTTCACAGGGCGGCTAGGGTCTGGAACCAACTTTCAAGAGAAGTGGTGCAGGCTCCTACCCTGGGGGTCTTTAAGAGGAGGTTAGATGAATATCTTGCTGGGGTCGTTTGACCCCAGTATTCTTTCCTGCCATGGCAGGGGGTTGGACTAGATGATCTGCTCAGCTCCCTTCCGAACCTAGAAACTATGAAACTATGAAGTTCTTTCTTATGATTTGTCACCAAAGTTATGCCAGTAAAAATATGTGCTAATGCCTATATAATTGCTTTACATTTTTCAAGGTTGGATCTCATTTCCTACCAATCTAATAATTTATCATGTTAAACATCATGACCAGAAGGCTTATGTTCAAAGTAGTAATTCTGGAAATGTCAAACAGCATGGTAAGAGCATGGTATTTGTCCTATGTGAACATGTAGTAGGGGAGGTAATGATATATCTGTGCAACACTGTGCAGTCAAATTTTTACATGAAATTTGCAATCTCTTGCTATGGACTCTTTAATTAGCAGACCTTCACTTGGTAATCTCTGCAGACATGAACAATATGTGTCATTAGTCCTTCAGAAAGAGAACTGAATAAAAGGAATACAATCAATAAATCTTTATTTTTTTCAAATTTAATGCCTGCTTTCTCTTTTTAAGCTTCTTGATTTTTAAGAAAAGGATAATTATTACAGAGTATTGGGCCCTGATGCTCCTCTTCCTGATCAGTCTTCTATCAGAGTAGCTGAACTGATTTTCTCAATTTACCACTAATTTATGCTGGTGAAAGGAAAATCAGTCCTCTTGTATCTAGTCAGATAGTAAAATGTGAAAATCTTGACAGTTTGCAGAGTACACAAATAATTGAGAGACAGATAGAGAATTGACTTGAATCAAGAAGATGGTTGTAGAGCTGAATGTGCAATCTGTCCTGAGATGCAAGCCAACACCCCATTCTCTAGATTGGGTTGGCAATGTTTTTTGACAGGGTACCAAAAAAACTACAATATCTTCCTGTAAGATGTTGGTGTGGTGGCGGGTGGATGGCAGGGAAGCTGTGAGAGGCTCAATCCTTCTTGTGGCAGTGCAGCCCTACCCCTTCCTTATTATCTGAAGACCCCAGTACAGCTACTTGTAGCCTCCTGGCTGCCTGCTACAGCCAAGCCAGTCTCTGGGCAGGCCCATACTGCCCACCCTGGAGCCAGGGCTGTTCACAGCAAGTGGGAGGGAGGCTGAAAGCAGCTGAACTGGGGTCTATAGATCCCTGGCTTAGCTAGTTGCTTGCAGTGGGTGACTGCATGCCTCATGATGAATAGCTGGGAAGGGACTAGGGCTGTGCCACAAGAAGGATTGGGCCCATTGTGGCTCCCCCTCCATCTGCTTTGAGGGCTGGCAGGCCAAGCAAAATGTTTTCATATGCCACATTCTGGCACATGTGCCTGGGATCGCCAACCCCTGCTGTAGACCATGTTGGCTCTAACAGACATTATTCTGGCATCTGATATCTTGATATCTTCAGTAAGTCATTTAATCTCTCCAAATCTTCTTGTAATATAAGTGTAAATATAAGGGTAAAGTTATAAAGCACTTTGAGAGATCTAAAAATATTGGCTTTTATCCAAAGCCCAAAATGTACAGGTTATTTTTCTATTAAAATGTTTGCAGGGGAAGTTTTTTGAGACAATAATAGTATAAACACTGAAATAAAACATTATAGTTGACTTAAAGCCTTGACTTTGTTGTTATGGGAGAACTACCTGACTAAACTGGATTGAGCTAGTAGGGGACAGTTTCTCAAGTTATCTTGCATTGGTATCTGAGACATCACAATCACTTCCTGTGTGAACTATAGGAAGAAGATGAGGTATGCCAGAAAAAAAAATCATGTCAGTTTTGGCAAATACTTCATAGTTTCATAGTTTCATAGTTTCTAGGTTCGGAAGGGAGCTGAGTAGATCATCCAGTCCGACCCCCTGCCATGGCAGGAAAGAATACTGGGGTCAAACGACCCCAGCAAGATGTTCATCTAACCTCCTCTTAAAGATCCCCAGGGTAGGAGCCTGAACCACTTCTCTTGGAAGTTGGATGCAGACCCTAGCCACCCTGACCGTGAAGTAGCGCCTCCTGTTATCTAACCTAAACCTACCCTCTGCCAGCTTGTGACCGTTATTCCTGGTCACTCCTGGCGGTGCTCGGGGGAACAGTGACTCCCCCAGTGCCTGCTGATCCCCCCAACTAGTTTATAACAGGCAACAAGATCCCCGCTCAGGCTTCTCTTTTGGAGGCTGAACAGGTTCAGGTCCCGTAGCCTCTCCACATAGGACCTGCCCTGTTGTCCCCTGATCATATGAGTGGCCCTCCTCTGGACCCTCTCCATGCTGTCCACATCCCTCTTGAAGTGCGGCGCCCAGAACTGGACACAGTACTCCAACTGCGGCCTGAGCAGTGCCGCATAGAGGGGGAGGATCACCTCTTTGGACCTCCTCGAGTTGCATCTGTGGATGCATGACAAGGTGTGGTTGGCCTTCCTAACTGCCTCCCCACACTGGTGGCCCATGTTCATCTTGGAGTCAATGATGACCCCCAGATCCCTTTCTGCCTCTGTGCTGACACGAGGGGAGTTCCCTAACCTGTAGGTATGGTGCCGGTTGTTCCTTCCGAGGTGCATCACCTTGCACTTGTCTGTGTTGAAACCCATCCTATTCTTGTCTGCCCACCCTTGTAACCTGTCTAGGTCTGATTGTAGCCTGTTGCATCCTTCCAGTGTGCCCACATCCCCCCACATCTTAGTGTCATCAGCAAATTTGAACAGGGTGCTTTTTACCCCCTCATCCAAATCACTGATGAAGATGTTGAACAGTTTGGGCCCAAGGACCAAGCCCTGCGGAACCCCACTGGCCACGTCCTTCAAGGTTGAGAAGGACCCATCCACTACCACCCTGTGGGTGCAGCCCTCCAGCCACTTGGCGACCGATTTGACTGTGTGGGGGTCTACACCACAGCCCCCCAGTTTCTTAATGACAACGGGGTGAGAGTCAGTGTCAAAAGCCTTCTGGAAGTCCAGGAAGGCTATGTCCACTGCTACCCCTGCATCTAATGATCTGGTGATCTGATTGTAAAAGGCCACCAGGTTGGTCTGACAGGATCTGCCACTGATGAACCCGTGTTGGTTGCCCCTAAGTATGCAGTCCCCTGCTGGCCCCTCCTGGATGTGTGCCAGAATAATTTTCTTAAACATCTTGCCTAGTATTGAGGTAAGACTAACTGGCCTATAGTTTCCCTGGTGCTCCTTCCTGCCTTTTTTGAAGATGGGAACCATGTTGGCCCTCTTCCAGTCCTCTGGCACCACACCAGAGCACCACGAGTGCTCGTAAGGCCGTGCCAGGGGACTTGCAATGACTTCGGCCAGTTCCTTTAGAACTCTAGGGTGGAGATCATCTGGACCAGTGGACTTGAATACGACGAACCCCTCCAGAAGCTTCCTAACTAAATCCTCGCTAACCCGTGGCCCAGATGTGCCTCCCCTGGGGTCTGTGGGGGGCCCAGCAGGGAGGTGGTTGTTCTGGTCCCTACTTAGGAAGACGGAGGCAAAGAAATTGTTAAACATGTTAGCTTTGCCGTCTGGTGTGATGGCCAAGTTTTGCAATGCATCCTGCAAGGGCCCCATATTACCCGGGACCTTCTTTTTACCCCCTACGTATTTAAAAAAGGACTTCTTATTGTCCTTAATCTGGGAAGCTAGTCCCAGTTCCAGCTGTGCCTTGGCCTTCCTAACTACCCCCCTACATCCCCGAGCAACTGCAGAATAGCCCTCCCTGGTGATGACCCCTTCTTTCCATTGGGTGTAAGCCTCCTTTTTAGCAAGGAGACATTCCCGGATGCTTTTGGTGAGCCATGGAGGCTTGTGTGCTCTCGTGCTCCCTTTGTTCCTCGTTGGGATTACCTTCCCTTGGGCTTGGAGGATTGTCTCCTTAAGGAGTGACCACTCTCCTTGGAAACCTGGATTCCCTCCCCTCCGGGACCTCAGCGCTACTGCGACTATCCTCCTTAGCTCGTTGAAGTCTGCCCTCCTAAAATCTAAGGCCGCTGCATTACTGCATGCCTTTGCCACCTTGCGCTGGATGGTGAATTCCAGCAGGCGATGATTGCTGTCGCCCAGGTGGTCGAGCACCCTCAGCCCCCTCACCAGGTCATCACCCGTGGTCAGCACTAGGTCCAACAAGGCGTCTCCACTGGTGGGGCTGTGCACCTTCTGGGTTAGATGGAGGTCCTGCACTCTGTCCAACATCCTATGTGAGCATTCAGACCTGGCTGACTGTTCTTCCCAGCAGATATCCTGGAAGTTCAGGTCCCCCATGACTACCACATCCTTAGCCTTCACTACCTCTGTGAGCTGACTCAAGAATTCCTGCTCAAGCTCTTCTCCCTGGTTGGAAGGTCTGTAGTAGACTCCCACCATTAAGTCTCTTTCCCCTCGACTGCCTTGTACTCTAACCCAAAGCACTTCAGAGTGCCCCTCCCCTGACTCCTTGCTAGTTGATGAGGATGTGTATTCCTCCTTAATATAGAGTGCCATGCCCCCACCTCTCTTTCCTATCCTGTCCCTTCTGTACAGCCTATAGCCCTTGACATTCACCGCCCAATCATACGTTGTGTCCCACCACGTTTCCGTAATCCCCACTATGTCCAGGCTGGTGTCAGCCAGCAGGAGGGTGAGTTCCTCCTGCTTGTTACCCATACTATGAGCGTTTGTGTAGAGGCATTTGAGGCCTCCTGTGGATGTGTGTACTGACCCCCTAGTCCCAGCATTACCCTGGCCTCTATTTCTTACCTGTATATTCACTTCGCTCGTTTATTTGCTTCCTTTTCAGTGATGTCAACAGTTTCCCATTTATTACCGTTGTTTCTTCTGGTGACATAAGTGCAAGCATGTTCCTTCTTACAGGGTCAGGTTGCCCTATGAACACTATCAGATGAATGACAAGTATGTGTATACATAAAAAATGCCTGTGCGTATGTGTATATGTGAAGTTACTGTGTGTGCAAATAAAAGCTCATTTACATATGAGCTCACGCAGCCATTATGAGCAAGCATTGTGAAGACTATTGCTAAATAGTATTATGTCAGTAATTATGATGTCATCCTAGCTTACATAAGTCTGATTATTGTTGACTGGGGGAGATATTTACACTGCAGTTTTGAGTGGCACAAATGGAGTTTACATAAGTGGACAAGAAAAGCTCTACCCCAACACTTGGAGAGGTACTGGTGTGACAGTTCATGTTTTACTACCTTCTCTGCAAAAAGTGTAAGGGAGTAATAAGGTAAAAGGTCTCATTGCCAGGAATTTGTTGTACTCAGTCAATTTCCTTTGTTGTATTCAGTCAGTTAACTGCTAAAGTATTGTAAGCCATGGGCAGTAGCTCTGATTTGTGCCCAAAAGGCTCAAGATGAAATTTATGCTACCTTTCCACTCATTCTTTGAGCTCTTTTTTTTTTTCCTTTTTGGGTGCATCCCTAGATCAGTAGTTGGGTCAGTTTTTATTCTCTCAAGGGCAAGAAGCACCAGCTAATTAGGAAATAACTATTAAACACACTATACATTGGTTTCCTTGTGCATTTATACTTCCTGCACACTTGGCTTCTAATAATTTAGCAATATATGTTGCATCATCCAAATGCTTGACTGCTTGATCTTTTTTGTCCATTCTGTCTAATATAAGCAGTGTTTAGAAATGAACTGATTTCTTCAGTGATGGGACTTCCTGATTTCATTTCATATATTTCATAGATTTTCATAGACATCAGGGCTGGAAAGGACCTTGGGAGATCATCGAGTCCAGCCCCCTGCCCAAAGGGCAGGAAGTCAGCTGGGGTCATAGGATCCCAGCAAGATAAGCATCCAATTTACTCTTGAAGGTGTTCAATGTAGGTGCTTGAACCACCTCCGCTGGCAGACTGTTCCAGACCTTGGGGGCTCGGACAGTAAAGAAATTCTTCCTTATGTCCAGCCTGAAACGGTCTTGCAGGAGTTTGTGACCGTTTGACCTAGTCATCCCTTGGGGCGCTCTGGTGAACAAACGTTGCCCCAGATCCTAGTGGTCACCCCTGATAAACTTATAGGTGGCCATCAGATCACCCCTGAGCCTATGCTTTTCAAGGCTAAAGGGTCCTGTGGCTCTCAGCCTATCCTCGTAAGATCTGTTTTCCTGACCTCTGATAACGCGCGTGGCTCTCCTCTGGACTCTCTCAAGCTTCTCCACATCCTTTTTGAATTGTGGAGCCCAAAACTGGACGCAGTACTCCAGCTGCGGCCTCACCAAGGCCGAGTACAAGGGGAGAATGACGTCCCGGGATTTGCTTGAGAAGCATCTATGGATGCAAGCCAGCGTTTTGGTCACTTTATTAGCCGCAGCATTGCATTGCAGGCTCATGTTCATCTTGTGGTCAATGATGACCCTTAAGTCTCTTTCTTCTGTAGTGTTATCCAACGTAGCACTGCCGAGCCTATAAGGGTGCTGCAGGTTTTTCCTCCCAAGGTGGAGAACCTTGCATTTTTCGGTGTTAAACACCATCAGGTTCTCATCTGCCCATTTGCTGAGCTTGTCCAGGTCAGGCTGGATCACCCACCTATCTTCTGGCGTGGATGCTTTGCCCCAAAGTTTGGTGTCATTGGCGAACTTGGCCAGTCCACTCCTGACTCCAATGTCCACATCATTAATGAAGATGTTGAACAGTATGGGTCCCAGGACAGAGCCTTGAGGGACCCCACTGGCCACAGGGCACCACGATGAGTGACTGCCATCAATTACAACCCTCTGGTTTTGACCATGGAGCCAATTTCCCAGCCAGCGGATCGTGATGGTGTCAAGGCCACAACTAACGGTTTGTTGAAAAACAATCTATTCTATTCCAATTAATTTTCAGGTTTATTTTGGGCTTCTTTCAGAATGTAATGTCATGTAAAAATATAGAATGTACAAAGACAGTTCTTCCTACAGGATCAAACTCTTTTGTGGCTATTTGGTACCTCTTTATTCTGCCCAGTCGCATTTTGTTGTCATAACAGTGTCCTCCCATTTTTTCTTCTTCAAACTAGTTCTATTAACTTAACACATCACTCTCTCACACTTTTCTACTGGTTGCCACATTTCCCTGTCTTTCAGGTTATATATTAAAAAAATATATATTTATATCCCTCGTTTTCCCTTCTTTATATTTGAGGAGATGGTGTATTCTCACATAGTAAATTTCATGCCCACTCTTTAAAAAGACAGTATTTTGAATGTGAAGAATAGGATAGGATAAAGATCTGTTGCTGATTTATTCTCTCTTCATGTTTCTTGGTTCCTATCTCTGACTAGCACAATAACTTTGTTGTGTGTTACTGCACTCTCTCTATTTTAATGTTATAGACATGGGGTGCCAGTGATCACTAATTCTGCTGCTGCTGTATTAAGGGTTGATTATGGCCAATTTGTAAAGTATACTCTGGCTTGAGTGAAGTTTCAGTTCAAAATCTTTTACCAGTGAAATGAAATCATAATAAGAGAATTCTATACCCAGTAGGGAGTTTAATTATTTTTGTCTTTTCTGGTAATTTATTCAGCAGTTGGAGACTTTTCTGTAAAAAATCCTGGTTGAAAGTCTGACTATTTTCTTAGCTGGAATCCAGCAAGTGAAGTATATATGTTGAGTATCTTAGGGAGAAGTGGTACCAAGAAGATTGATTCATTAAAAAAAATACTTGGTAAGGAAAATGATTGAAAACATAGGTAGTTGAACTACATGTATTCTATACATCTGAGATTTCTGATAGAGAAACTGGATCCTTGTCCCCAAACTGTGCTTTTGCAAACTACTGAAAAACTTAATTCAGGTTTATAAACCAATCTTTTAATTTTGGTCTCTTCTACCTTCTTAAAATCCCCAATCCATTTAAACCTAAATTCTTTTTTGGTTTGGTTTGGCCATCTAACAAAGAAACATTTGTTTACATAGCATTTTTAATGGTTTTGGTAGTGGGTGGGATTTGTCTTCAAAAGGGGTAAGGACAAAAAGTATTTTAAGAAGATTCCCTCAGAAAGTATCTCAGGACTCAGGCTGCAACTGATGGTGCTCTTGCTCTTTGGTTAGTTTTCTAGGAGGCCTAATAGTAGGCCCGTGCGAGTAGGCAGGTATTTGATCCGGCTTTGGATCCGGCCTCTTTTCATGTCAGCAATCTGATCTGGAGCTTTGGATCAGTTTCCCGCTTCGATCCAGCTAAAGCAGCTTTGGAGCCGCCTCGGAGATCTGGCCATAGGGTATAATGGGGGATCAATGAAATATCTGTAACTTTGTTGCTTCTTGTCTGATTTGGGTGAAACTTACAGGGATGGTAGCCTCTGATGAGGCCACAGAGCCTGCCAAGTTTCAAGAAGGTAGGTGCAGGGGTTTAGGGGGAACTGCACACCAAATTCTTGAAAGCAAAACTCATGTCACATGTATGTGTTACACCACAGGGAACTGAAAACTGCAGGGGTGGTGGCCCTTATTGAGGCCATGAAGCATGACAAGTTTCAAGAAGATAGGTGCAGGCTTTGGGGGGAACTAACCTCAAGCTGCTAACAGGCAAAATTCGTGACATAGATGATGCTGTGTGTGTTAAGGCACAGCGGGCTGAAAACTACAGGGGTGGTGACCACTGCTGAAGTCACAAAGCCTGCAAGCTGTCAAGAAGATAGATGCAGGGGGAGTCTGGCTTCTGGGGCCCTGCACCTCTGGCTGCTAACAGGCAAAACACGTGATGTGGGTGGGTGGCATTGTGTGTGTGTTAAGGTGAGCCCTTCGTGGTGCTGGGGCCTCTGTACAACACAGCAGTGTGCCCTAGTGAGGCCTCCTCCTACCGTACAGCCTTACACCTGGTCCACCACTTTACATGACAATAGGTACAATAACTTAGCTGGCTCGACACCAGTAGCAGCAGCAGCAGCATCAAAGGTACCCAAATGGAATTGTCACAGAGCCTGTGGTTTTTTAAAGGAATTGACAGCAAGAAATAAAGATGTTGCTTTGTTTTGGACATATGATGTTCCTCATGGTGTGTGATGTCTTATCTTGTGTTTTATGTCTATATGTTTGTTATGGAAAAGAAAAAGGAGTACTTAAAAAATGTATCTTTGGAAGCTTTAGGGTTGAAATCCCCTTTCTTTGTCAGGCTGAGGAAGTACTTGCAGTTGGTGTGTCTCCTGGTCCTGGATGGAAGGAATAGTAAAGAAGGCAGAGGCTGGCCTGGCACGCAATACAGGCAAGAAAGCCAGTCAGGGAAACTGGAAATGGAGGCGTCAGGGGGGAGGGACAGGCTGGGGTGGGGGATTAGGGGGAAGGAGGATGTAGCAGTGTAGGTAAAAGTGCAGAGATGCCTGGGGTGTCAGATGCCTGGCAGGTTTCAGTGTGTCAGAACTTCATTGCATATATTGAGTCCATGAGTTTCTTCTGTACCTACTACCTAGGAGGCGGATGAAGTGCAGTTCATAGGCCCAGCTCTGAAAAGTGGTTTGTAAATTCAAACAAGCACCTAACCTCATCACCAGAACTGAAGCCAACTTCCTACAGCTCAAAACACAAAACCTGCCAACTATCTTCAATACCCCCACAAACTGTACACCAGAATCTATCAAAAACAACAAAACCCAACTACCTGTGGGGGCATATTCCTCACCAAAAAATCACTCTGCCTCCAGTCACTCAGGTCTGATCCTGAGAGAGAACAAATTACAATGCAAACCACTTTTCAGAGCTGGCCACCTACACGTCAGCTTTGCCCCCTTCCCCTTCCACTCTCTCTCCCTCCCCCGCTCCACCTCCCTCTTCTAACTTTCACTTTCAGCCTCCAAAGCTTGTCTGAAGCATCCAAAGCTTTTCTGAAGCACTTTGGAAGTTCTGAACCGCTTCAGACAGCCTGAATGAGCCAGCGCTTTGCTCCGGGCGTGCCGCTTCAGACGCCAAAGTGTAAACACTTTGTTTTGACCCTATCTGTTCCCCTCATTTTTCAGTTATCTTAGGAATCTCTTGGTTATCCCTTCATGATCCAGACATACTACAGGGCCTAAGGAAGCTCCATTTTTGGCTACCCTACTGCTCAATCTCTTGCTTGCAGAAGGTGCCTCGAATGGGGCCCCAGGCCAGAAGCTGGACCTATAATAGCAGTAGCTTTGCACTGACCACAGACACCTGTGATCACAGACAACAACTCCCAGTTATTATCAATGGGAATACCTGCCCAGTGCACCATTACCTATCATTTTCTGCTAAGTATCATGACTTGACAGATGTTTTTGGTGAGAAAGGAGTGGATCAGCTTCCCCCACAACACTCTTATGATTACCCCATTGATGTTGTGCCAGCAGCATAGATTCCCTTGTGGAGCATTTATTCTCTTTCTGAATCAGAGCTCAGGGCTCTCAAAGAGTACATCATGGAGGACCTCTGTAAGGGGTTCATCAAATCATCCACAACCCCAGCTGGAGCCCCCAATATTCTTTGTGCATAAAAATGATGGATCTCTCTGTCCCTGTGTCAACTTCAAGGCTTTAAATAGGGTAACAGTTTGTTATCATTATCCGCTGCCCCTAATGAATGAATTATTCAAAAGGCTTCATCAGACAAAAATTTTCTTGAAGTTAGATTTATAAGGAGCCTACAGCATTTTCCATGTAAGGGAACGGTAGAAGACCACATTTTGGCCCTGCTATAGACATTTTGCAGACCTATTTATGGCCTCCCTCTGACCTTAGAGCCATGCCCATGCCTCACAGATGTTACCAGTTATTACTTCAGGCCTCCTCAGGCCTCCACATCCTTCCTGGCTTTGGCCTCTTTTATCTGGGTTGGCCCCTCTCAGGATAGGTCCACTGCACTAGACCTGGCTTCTGGGCTTCAGCCCCTGCCGCACCCCACCTCTAGCTGTGATTTCCTGGCTCTGGTCTCACCCTTCCTCAGGCTGTGGGCCCCCGGCCCTAGTCTTGTTCTTAGTTGTTGACCCTTGGCCCTGCAGGCTTTACCCTACTCCACTTTCTGCCTGCTTGCTCTTGAGCCCCAGCCCGTAGCAGTGCTACAAAACCATGCATGCCCCTCAGGTCTAGTTTGAGAAATGGCTTTGTAAAAATTGCAAGTTAATTATCTCAGCTTCAGATGCAACCTGCTCAATGAAAAAATATATATTTTTCTTATTGAGCTTCATCCTAGTGTCTGAAAACCAAGCTCAGTTAATTCTTGTATCACCAGTAAAGATTTTGAAATAGGCAGAAAGAGGCTGATCCTGTTCCTCGTGAAGTCACTGGGAATTATTTAACTCAAAGAAAGCCGAAACAGGGTCTTAAATGAAGTTCTGTTGCTGATGCTGGCTAAACTGGAAAGCAACTCCTTTTTTCTTAGTCGTGTTTTCTGAGATAACAGAATGCGTAGAACTTCTTTTAGTCATTAAAATAGAAAGACAGAACTCAAAGGAGTGGATATACTCAGTAAGAAGACAGACTTTTTATATACTTACTTTCCTACAGTAGAACTGTACTTCAATTTAGTGTCAAAGTGTCGGTCTCTAGCAGTTGTTTCAGAGCAGAAGCAAGAATATACACTGTATTTCAAAAGAAAGTAACTTTTTTTCAAGTCTCCCAATGCTTGTGAGTTTTGGAGATCTGCTTATTTTAAAAATCTTCCTAAGCTGCATCAAAAACTGCTGTGACGCCATTTGACATGAGGTGACCTTGCCAAAGATGGTATCTTAGTTGTGGAAAATACACCTTTTGGACTGCAGAGGTGGTAGAAATTCAGGAAAAGAACATTTGAGGGAAGTTTCTTTAGGTTATTATTGCACTGGATTTCCTGTTATGGATAACAGAAATTATTTGTAGATAATTCTTTAAGTCCGTTTTTTATTGATGTAACATGAACAATTACATCTCTGAAACCAACAAAAATGTTTGCCTTTTGAGGATTGTGTGGGGGAAATGTTCTTGATTGCCATAACAAGTAAGGAGTTTCATAAAGAGAGAGTTTCTTGACAGTGATTGGAATGGGAGTGAAACAGAAACAGAACTCCTGGGGTGCCTGTAAATGTGCTGGGAGGCAGCTATGCTGTGATGTAATTACAGCACATTGGAGAAGGCCTGATTATTTGAGTCTGCTGGATCATGCAAATGAGCACATGCCAGCCAGCCTCCATGTCTCATGTATTAGCATTTCCATGCTTCAAAATGGTGGTGGGGGAACTTTAGTTAAAACTCGTTTGATGAGTTTTATTTAAAGCATCCCTGACACCATTTTGAATTGCAGGGATGTTGGTACATGAGATGCTGTGGCACTTTAATTGGAGTGGCTCTTCTAGCTGCTCTAGTTAAAGCACATTCCCTTACCCTTGGAGCACATGAAAAACAGTCCCTGGGTTCTTGGTCTGACCATTAATTCATTTGGCAAAATTTTGATCTACTTACAGTGATGTATAATCTACAATGATTCTTTTGAGTGTCAAACTTTGAGATGATATAAATAAAAATAGTATATGGACATAGGGCAAATCATTTAACATACCTATACCTAGTTTTTTCTGTAAACTGGAAACTACTCCACTAAAGAGAATGGAGTTGCCTCAAGCAAAAAAAAGAAAAAGATAGCACAACCCTCTATTTTTAAGGATACCAAGCTACTAAATTGATTTAAAAATTGACATCTAAATGGTATTGTGAAGCTACGTCAACATTTGTAAAGCATTATTATTAGGGCAGGGGGAAGAAAGAAGTCAGAGGGTGTCTCTACACGTGCAGTTAATGCAAGGCAATAAACTCTGGCACATATTGTGTCAGAATTTATTGCTCCTGGGTACTGTGTTTACATGTGTGCGTAGGGATGCAGCACATTGAGCCAGGTCAGAAAAGCCTCAACTGGCAGAAGGCCCTGGGGCTCAGCCTGCCAGGCTGGTTCACTGTGCCATGGAGGGGCTGGCTGGGGCACAAGAGTGATTCAGGGTAGGACTAGATGGCTGGTAGCCCCCATACTGAATCACCATTGGTTCCCAGCCATTCCCATCAATGTATACATGTGTGTTGCTGCACAGTAAATAATGCCACCATAGAATAGGACTTGTATTTACAGTGGTGTTTATTAATTCACTTGACATAATAGGGGCACATATGTACTTGTGGAGACTTTACTGTGGAGTTAATTAGGCTGCTCCAAAGTAAATGTCTCATGTAGATGCACCCAGAGAGAATTTAATAGAACCCACTGTAAGGTAAGTTCTGTTTTCAGTTTTACCAGTATAGGCCTGGAGTAAGTCTCATTTATATCACTGGGATAACCCCAGTTCTATTGCTGTGAGAACGGTTTCTTCCTGAGTCTCTAAACTACTCCTGCTAAATGTTGGAAGATACATAACAGAAAGTATTACATAAAATAAGTAGGTCACACAAGTGAATGTAAAATGCTCTGATACTGCCCCTTATCTTTGAACAAAATTCTAATTTGACTTTAGCACAAGAAAAAGAAATGAATACTGCATATGCTCCCACGTGAGCTGTCAGCATGATAAAACTGAATATTCTCTAAATCAGCTTTTCCATGGACAGCTGGTTCATCATCATTAGTATGTATATCCTTATTAATATCTGGGCCACCCAGTTATGAGACCTTAGATTGCAGCTTTTCAGAATTTAACACAGCTCCAGTCGCTTTAAGTAGGTCTGTCTGCTTGACCTCATTCCTGAAAGAATGGTCATACCTGCTTGATTTCGGCATTACCACTTTGCTCTCCCAAAATCAAGAGAAATAAAAAAAACCCCTCTATTAAACAAATGCTTTATCAAAAGTTAGGAAAAAAATGTGCCATTCTGTTTAGAAACTGCATTTATGCATATTTTGATGACCTATACCACTATTCAAAAGCTGTTTCAAAGGGATGGTCACTGCGCAGTATTTGATACTTTGAGGTCTGAAACAATGATGATGATGGAAGACAGGCAAAAACTTTCTAATGCAGAATCTGAGCATTAGATTCAGATGATAGTCACGTTTAAAGCCTGTAATTGCCCGGATTATAAATATACTGTTGGTTCAGACACTTTGAATCTGGAATATTTTAAAACATCTTACAGAGCACTCACAGTTCATCGGTGACTGGCCATATGATCAGTTCAACCAATTGAGAAGTGTATCACAGAACTAACTTTTTGCTCAAAACAGAGAGTAATATCTAAATGATATGGGTGCTACACAACTTGAATGAATGGCATTGGAAATCCTAATTTGGGTACTTTCCTGCAGCAGCGACCTCTACAGGAGTAAACAGTGCTGTTACATTTTAGGCTGATGTCACCTGAGATAAACCGTGAACTGTGTGATTTGGATTTGTGTGCTACAGATGGGTCACTCAGTATCTTAAAACATTTATTAATTTTTAGCCCTGAAGGTTCTAAAAGTTTACAGAAAAATAAGACCAGATTTTGACAAAAAGTAATTATTATCTCATTTTAATTGATGTTCATGGATGTGAATCCCACCATTTTAGTCACATGAAGTTCTTCCCATTATGTCGGAAGGAACACATTAAAGAAAATCAAAATAATCACTGTTATTAACCATCACCATTTTTGGTAAGGGGAAAAAAAGGGAATACAAGCAAACAAACTGTACTATTTCAGATACAATCTCTCGTACAGCTCTCAGTTGGAGAGCTTTTAGCAGGGTTCACACCTTAATAGTTAGGTCTGACCTGGTGGGGATCATTTTCCTCTAGCTAAGACAAATATATTATTCTTAAAAACAGCCATGAAACCTGGCTCCCTGTTTCAGACATAGCTGAAACTGTTCACAGATAGGCAATGGAATTTTACCAAAGGGTTGGTGAATCCATTTTGGCTTACCCTGGAAATATAAACAGCATGTCAAAGGGCATAGAAGAGCAATGAGACAGTCCTGTGACATTGAAGCAGATAATTTAAGTTCACTTAGAAGACATCACTGAAGGACTATTCTGGAGAAAGGCAAATTAATGAATATTAAGAATCGTAAATTAAAATTAAATCCCACTAGTTGTTTCTCTGTTTATCAAGATTAGCTGATGTGCCCTTTCCAGGAACATACAGTCTAAACAATCTGGTATTGATCAGAAGCTGTTAATATATTAAGTTACAAAAGAATTTCAATAGTTCATTCAAATGACTACAAGAACAACTGAAATCCAATTCTTTGACTACAAGAACAACTGAAATCCAATTCTTTGGCAGTACTTTTGCAAACTCCATCTCACCAATGCTGCCTAAGTCTCAATTTGTTATTGTGTTGTATAAGCAGCACTAAGGCAGTTGTTCTCACTATGTTGGAATTCTGTTCTTTACTCATCATGTCGGTGCTACTATTTAGTTTTTACAGAGGTGTTGTCTTGAAGGTATGCGATTGAACTGAAACTGCAAGAGACAGAGCAATAGTATAAGAGTTCAGCGGCATGCATATGTTTTTATCTCTATTGTGTTACTAAAGGTGGGAGCTGCATCACTTTCAAGGGCTTAACTAGATTCAGATATCATCTGCTGTACCTTTCACAGGCTTAACACCTTCATGGAATGCTACTGGTATTATTTTCAGCTCATGAATATGAAATCCATCCATGCAGATTGTATACTGCAGTTTTAATTCTTCTTCAGTTTATAGTTATACAATTCTGACTTTGTGGAGGGAAATTCTCAAACACCTTTAAAGTTTTAACACTTTATTCAGTCCATTTTCTGAAATATCCCTTTAGATCCATCAGGCTTTAATAGTAGCTTGAAACACCATTTCAAATTAGTTTAAATGTTTTATTAATGTAAAGTTCTTTCAAGTCTTAAAATAGTCTCTTTAAAATCATATCAATCTGAAAGAGATTCTTTAAATGCAAATAGTCATCAAAGGAGGTATTATCTTTTCCCAAAACCACCTTGAAAATATGACACTTCTTTTTTTTGAATTCCTCAAGCATTGCCAGAGAACTAATTAATTCTCCAAATGTTTTTATACTCACGAAAATCACAGATATTTTTGTTGTTTGCATATAAACACAACATCTGGTTCTAGTATTTGTGATTTTATATAAAACCACAGATACTAGTGTTGGTTTTTTTCCTTTAAAACATCATACCATAAGAACCAGATGTTTCATTCACCTCTACCATTGTGGAATAACACAGGGAATTAGTAAGTTAGTATGCTTTGCATCCATCTTTATAATTTTTCTCAGCCTCCATGTTTATCAAAATTTTTCCTCTGTAATATTACCCTTCTTGAACATGTCATTTTTTTTATTAGATGACATCATCCTGTGTTAAGCAGCTTGTACCAGAGAACTATTATCCTAGAATAAACATATTGTGCATCACGTGCTGAGTCAAGTATATTGATGAGACAGAATGTTCTCTTCTTGAGTCTCTGTTTAAGACAAATGAGCAGATGGTTAATACCAGAAACCTAAATTGTTAAACTACCAAGAAACATGAAATGGAGAGACTGTGACTTTTATCTATCAAATAATTCTGTCTATGATCCCAACCTTTAATGGTAACCTCAGGCTCTTTTTCAAGTTATGGTATGGGACATCCATTTGTAGCAATCACATTTTATTGCATGCATTGCTATTACTGTCCTTTTCATAATTATTGCATGTGACTGTTCATTCTGAATGAGATCAGGATCTTCAGCTCTATTCTTTAATAAGCTACTTATTCTTTTTTCCACCTTTAATTTAAGAACAGTCCTTTTCACAGCAGGAATGAATAATCTTATTATAGATTATTCCTAGGCATCAGCATCTCATCTACACATAATTCTCAAGTGACTGGTCTCTTTTATAACTTTTTTTTATTTTACTAGCTCTTTCCTGCACAAATTCCCTCTAGCATATATTTCTCCTCTGCCTATGTACTGCAGGATGGCTGTACTTTTTAGCATTTAAAGTTATGACATCAACACACAACCTTTGTGAACCAGTGAAGTTGTTTGATCCTCTCCTCAGTAACTGGGGATGAGAAACCTACTCTGCTAAGGCTAATGTTAACCAAGCATCAAATAATATGATAGACAAAGGTTTTGAGAAAGAGATACACTGGGCAAAATGATTTCAGTGTCAGAAGAGCCTTAATTCTGCTCTGAGATGCTGAAAATCATAACACTGTGTTACAGCAAATGTAATTTACCATTATTAGAGACACATTTATTGTATGACTACAGGCTTTGCATAGAGCTATTTTTTTCAGTTTTAACTGAGAGGAAATGCAGGGGGATTTTTTCTTTATGCAATCTAAATATTGTGTCCCTACAACATTAGAGGGCATGTTTTTCTTTTTAATATAACTTTTAAAAGAGGAGCAGGAAAGAAGTGGTGTTCAGCATTTACTTTTTAATAAGATAGCTGATTTATTATAACATTCTGACTTTTTTATAAATGTAATTTGTATTTGTCAGATGCATGTAATTTGTCAGATAATTAAATGGGTTTTGTAACAGTATGTAGTGCTTTGAATTGAAAATTATAAGAAGCAGTGAATGTGAAAATATGAGACTTCACCTTACTAGAACAGATAGAAGAACAAGGTAGTGGAGCGACCTGATTCTGAAAGTGTCCAGTAATGCATACATTAGAATCTTTATCACCATTTTATTATGTAATGCTATAGGTGTGCATGGCATACTACAGAAAAAACAGAATGACTGGTTTGTGGTTCTGTGGTCTACTGTCTAAGGCACTGAGGCTCTAAAATGTATGAACACATTTACTCTACATGTACCTGTGTGCTTGCTTGAAACCAAGCAAGTTTATATCAGGGCCTTTTGCCATTATTGGCCCTGTCCACAGAAGTGTGCACGTGTGTTTTGCAGAGATGCATAGATTCATAGATGTTAGGGTCAGAAGGGACCTCAAAAGATCATTGAGTCCAACCCCATGCATAGGCAGGAGAGTGTGCTGGGTTCAGATGACCCCAGTCAGATGCCCATTCAACCTTCTTTTGAAGACCAAAGAGTCTTAGAGGCTTTTGAGGTGCTGTGAAAAGCACCTTGTGCATGTGATTTGGTTCTCTTCACTGTATATTTGCATTGTGGAGCCAAATTTAGATACTGGGAAAAAGAAATATGCTGACAAGTGTGAAGCAGGGCAGCACACATGACAGCATTATGTGCCACCTGAAACTGGAGCCTGGCAAGCCAGAGCCATCCTCTGGTTGCCAGCCAGGCTCTGTGTGCCTGGATTTTCACTGATGGAGCCCCAGGAGGCCCCCAGGAACTCAGGTAAGACTGCTGAGACCAGGCCAGGTGCTGGCTCCATCTTCTTCTACCCCACCTGGAGGTTTTTGCCCTGCGCTAACCCCACATGCAGGGGTGTGCACTGAGGGAAAAAGCAATAGCACAAAGTTTTACCACTGCTTTTGCCCCCACTGCAGTCACATGCCCTGGCTCGTGAGGATGCGGCCACCACTTTTAACATTAAAGTGTTGAACATAAGTATAGGTAGGCAAAAAGACCATACGAGCTGAATTCAAATATAAGGATAATGCCCTAAGTAGATGTTGAAGTGGAGCAGTGTTTTTATCTTCAGTGGGAACCGAGATTACAAAGGTCCTTACAGCTAGTGCTTAAGATCAGGGCATATAAATGGCAATCTCTTTTAGTAGAGTACTAAACTATAGACTTGATTACAGAATTGTAAATGGTACCTATGCCATTCCTTTTCTCCTCCCCATCCAAACCATAGTTGCTAATTTTGTTTGGGTTTAGAAGCACACCAGATTTTTCTTTGCTGAATACTGGAGCATGCTGTATGTGACATATTGAGGTAGCCACAGGGAAGGATTCTCTGGCCCTGCAAAGAGGCACTGGCTGTTGTAGCTTAATCAGTGTGCCTCCTTGGAGAAGTTTGTGAGGTTACTTGGGGCACGGCAGGGAGTGGGAATGGGAAACATTAAAATAAAGCAGAGAAGAAAAGGAGTCAAAAGGAGAGAGAGCTAAACAGGGAGAAAAAAGAGATTATTTTCCAAAAATCTCTCCTACCAAAACATTAGGCAACCTTGATTATTGTGATGGATTTCAACATAAGCTAAGACTGGGCTTTAGAAGAACAATAGTGCAATGCTACATGATCCTAGGTCTGCCAATAAGACAAAGTCTGATAAACATGTAGCCAGATCTGAGTATGAATTCTAATTTAAAATATTTAAATAATGAAGGTTAAATTAATCCAGTGAACAGTGTTTCTGTAGTATAATTTCAACATTAGTAACCATGAGATATCATTAGTATGATGCAGTATATTTACCAGTCTGTGTGTGGTAGCAATGTGATGTGACAGGAAATAATATAATTTGATAGGTAAATTAGCTGCTAATGACAACCATTTATTTACAGTCCCGTTTAGACAGCAGATATCATAGCTGGTGAAGGCAGTGATAGCTACAAACCTGCAGATACTGACAAAGGGCAATAATTGCATCATTCCTGTAAAGTTCTTCCCATTTCTCATATTTTCCTCTAAACTTAAGTAACTTTAGAATGTCACTGAGCAATTAGCAGTTATGGAAAGAATAACTACTTATTAAAAGATAACATTTATGTTCCATGGGAATACCATAATAGAAAAAAAAAAGAGGAAAACCTAACATTTAGAGATATCTAACGAAGAACTCAAGATCATACTAATGCCTCATCTGTAATACAGCTGTAATGCAAGAGAAATTATTAAACTATTCTTGCTGTTGCTGTATGTGCATATAAGAAGTGTGCTACACCAAAGAGCAAGCTGTCTAATTCAATGTCCAAAACATTGCTCCTTTTCTTACTTTTCTAGATATTTACAAGACAAACCTGTACTATTTATTGATTAGCATTAAAATTGCAATAACACCTCTATGGACCAGGTACTCTAAACTAAAAAAAAATCAGTCCGTGCTATAATGGACTATGGGAAAATCTGTTTATAATTGCTTGTTTGGTCAGTTCCTCCATGGGAATATGGTGTTACTGAAAGTGCATTTGGATGAAGCAGACAAAAGCTTATAGACTACTCCATCCCTCAGAGCCTGTACATTTACCAAGCCACTTCTACAATCATGGTATCATACTGGAGGAAGATCAAAAGGTGAAGAGCCTCCAAACTGAAATAATTCTGAAGAAAGTAAACTCAAATATAGAGAAATATAATTTCTCTTTATGAACCCACGTTTTTGCTGGATGGTGAGGAAAATACATCTTAATGTCTAGTCTATGGGTGTGTATAGATGAAATGGGGGCCCTAAACAGAAGCAGTGGGTTTTTAAAAACACCGCTTCAATTTAGAGCCAATTAAACCCCTGTGTTATGCACACACCTGACTTACTTACCTCTCTGGCAGTGAAGAGGGGAGGGCGAGATGCCAGCGGGTGGAGCAGTCCCTGGGCTGCTGGAGGGCGGGGGGAGAAGGAGCTGGCACTTTCCTTTGTGGCAGTGGCACCCCCCCCCAGCAGCACCCACTCTCAGGCACCCGGCTCGGGTTGTCCCAGGGGGCACTGCAGCTGTGTAGGAAAGCACCAGGCCCCTGTGTAGCTCAGGCAGGCTCCAGGTGGGGAAAAAAAAGATCAGGCTTGCGGGTTTTTTTTCTCTTCTCTTGGGTGGAGTCTGCCTTCCCAGGCTGCTGCCAGGCTGCCTGCAGGGCTTCTTGCAGAGCCCCTGAGCTACACAGAGCCCGGGGCTTCACTTTGTGGCTGGTAGGGCAGGAAATTAAAACTCCTCAGAGGAGTTTTAGTTTGCTGTGCCCCAGGTCATTTAAAGCACATTATGCTGCCGAATTTGCTGCAGGGGCTGTAATTAATATGCAATATGCCACCGAAGCATGCAAAAACCAACACCATTAAAGTGACACAACAGCATTTAGCTCACTTTAAAGTGTCATGCACACATGCCCCTCATTTCATCTACACACAGCCTATATTACATAGTGTTCCTAGAATAGCTATGTTAGCTAGGTGTATGATGTAGCTTTGCTGAGATCCCTTGACTCTGGCTGGACATAGCTACGCAGACAAAAGAAGGCCATAGCCTCTGTCATTTACAGAGGTGGTATGGCTGAGCTAACAGGAAAAACTCCCTTCTGCCGTTACGTACTGGGTGCATCTACGCAAGCTTTAATACAATTAAATAAGCTCTGATGCAATTTGTAATGGAGCCAGCTTCTCCCAGGCATAATATTTACACGTGTGCCTGGGACCACAGCAATTAGGGTGGAGCACCCCCAACCTGGCCAGGAGCCTGGAGGGTAACCTCGGGGGCTCCAAATGGCAGCATCAGGTGGCAGAGGGGCTGGCTGGGACTTGAAGGTGCTACAGCATGGGGCTAGCCAGCAGGCAGCCCCCACACTTTAGCACCCTTGTGCCCCAGCCACCCCCCTACACATGCATTTAATCTCACATAAGTACTCCACTGTATGATAGTACTGTCCCTGACAGTCCTTTCACATGGAGTTAATTACTGCACCGTAATACCAGGAAATGTGTAGACTGTGATGCTTTACTGCAGAGCTAATTAGTTTACCCTGCAGTAAAGCACACATGTAGATGCACCCACTGGCCACATCCAGGCATGTAGGCATGTGCAGTTTGTGGTTCTGCAAACCTCTTTGTGGCACCACAAACCATTCATAGAGAACTTTATTATGTGTTGCAAATTGGGGCAAAGCTGGAGCAAGTTGGGAAAGGGAAGTTTGCTTGAAGCGGGAAAATTTGTCCCTCACCAAAGTGTAAATGCAGGGGCATGCACTGTGGCCCAAAGTAGCAGCACAAATTTGTGCTGCTTTTACTTATGCTTCTGCAAATGCATGCCCCCTGCAGGTGTGGACGGGGCCACTGTGTCTCCACTAGAGTGCTCTTATGATGTAACTACACTGGCAGCAGCTCTATAATATAGAGACAAAGAGAGCTGGGATGAAATGATGTGTGAGGAGTAAAAAAGAAAAAAAAATCCTAGGCAAATGCAATGAACTATTGCCATGGGTGTGAGTTAATAACTAGCCATTGTAACCTATGAGAAGCAGGTGTCTATTAAGAATTTTGCAGATAAAATCTTATTTCTGCTGAAATGTTGTCCTTAGCTATAATGGGACAAGGCTCCCATTCTGAGTGCTCACAGCTTGGTTTTGCAAACCCCTGCTTAGACAAGTCAACCCCTCTATTATGAGAGTTACTTACAGGCTTGATCTAATTGAAAGATTTCTATTGCTTTCATAGACTTTGGATCGGACCCCAAATATATAAGGGCTTCTAGTATCAGGCCTTTAGAAACCAGTAATCTTAAAAAAGGCAAGTTTTCTTAAAATGTCTTAACTTATTTTCTGAACTGCACGCCAAATGACATTTTGTAGTTTCCTGTACTGTACCAGTCTTTGAACCTTTGAGATGCTGCTTTCAGTTGAATCTTTTACCACTTAAACCTCCCTCCCCCCCACACATTTAGTTCATTTGCTGGCAGTACATGTAAAGCTGCTATATGTAATTAATTTCTTTTTTGTATTTATGAAGTTTACAGTTATATTTTCAGGGCACATGTTCAAAATGTAATAAGAACATTCTGCTGCTTTCCCAGAGGCCAAAGAAAGAAAAAAATATTCCCAGAGAACCAGTGATCATCCACCTGCCCACTACCATCCTTGTCCACCAGAATACAAAACTGGCTGTTTGTTTACTGGGGGAGAGAAGGACAACAGACTTCAGGCATTTCTGCCCCACAGCTAAATTGCTAAGCTAGCCCAATTTTACTTGTTTACAATATTAACAAAGGGATACAATTGTTTTTGTTCTAAGCATATTATTGAAAATGGGCACCTTTTAGTTGCCTTAATTCACCATTTTCGGGTGTGCAAAATGAATATAAAATATTAACACTCTGATCTGTTAACATTTTTCACCCCTTTATGCAGGTGTTTTATGCAATGTGCAAAGTAGGGTAAAATGATTTCATAGATTTCATTTCATAGATTTCATAGACATTAGGGCGGGAAGGGACCTCGGGAGATCATCGAGTCCAGCCCCCTGCCCAAAGGGCAGGAAGTCAGCTGGGGTCATAGGATCCCAGCAAGATAAGCATCCAATTTACTCTTGAAGGTGTTCAATGTAGGTGCTTGAACCACCTCCGCTGGCAGACTGTTCCAGACCTTGGGGGCTCGGACAGTAAAGAAATTCTTGCTTATGTCCAGCCTGAAACGGTCTTGCAGGAGTTTGTGACCGTTCGACCTTGTCATCCCTTGGGGTGCTCTGGTGAACAAACGTTCCCCCAGATCCTGGTGGTCACCCCTGATAAACTTATAGGTGGCCATCAGATCACCCCTGAGCCTGCGCTTTTCCAGGCTAAAGAGCCCCATGGCTCTCAGCCTGTCATCGTAAGATCTGTTTTCCTGACCTCTGATCATGCGCGTGGCTCTCCTCTGGACTCTCTCAAGCTTCTCCACATCCTTTTTGAATTGTGGAGCCCAAAACTGGACACAGTACTCCAGCTGCGGCCTCACCAAGGCCGAGTACAAGGGGAGAATGACGTCCCGGGATTTGCTCGAGAAGCATCTATGGATGCAAGCCAGCTTTTTGGTCACTTTATTAGCTGCAGCATCGCATTGCAGGCTCATGTTCATCTTGTGGTCAATGATGACCCCCAAGTCTCTTTCTTCTGTAGTGCTAACCAACGTAGCACTGCCGAGCCTATAAGGATGCTGCAGGTTTTTCCTCCCAAGGTGGAGAACCTTGCATTTTTCAGTGTTAAACACCATGAGGTTCTCGTCTGCCCATTTGCTGAGCTTGTCCAGGTCAGTCTGGATCACCCGCCTATCTTCTGGCGTGGATGCTTTGCCCCAAAGTTTGGTGTCATCGGCAAACTTGGCCAGTCCACTCCTGACTTGAATGTCCACATCGTTAATGAAGATGTTGAACAGGATGGGTCCCAGGACAGAGCCTTGAGGGACCCCACTGGTCACAGGGCACCACGATGAGTGACTGCCATCAATCACAACCCACTGGTTCTGACCACGGAGCCAATTTCCCAGCCGGCGGATCGTGGTGGAGCCAAGGCCACAACTGGGCAGTTTGGCCAAGAGGTGATCATGGGATACCAGATCAAAAGCTTTTTTGAAGTCAAGATATATGACATCAATCTCTTCTCCCTTGTCCAGATGATAGGTCACCTGGTCATAGAAGGAAATGAGATTGGTCAAACAAGACCTACCCGCAACAAACCCATGCTGGCTATCCCTTAGAATGTTAGCCTGGGCCAGTCCCTCAAGGATGGCCTCCTTACTAAACTTTTCTAAGATCTTCCCCAGGATAGAAGTCAGGCTAATGGGCCTGTAGTTAGCCGGATCCACTCTCCTCCCTTTCTTGAAGATTGGCACCACATTGGCCTTCTTCCAGTCTTCGGGCACTACACCAGAGTGCCAGGAGTTTTCAAAGATCCATGCCAGGGGCTGGGCTAAGAAGCTCGCCAGCTCCTTGAGTACCCTGGGGTGCAGGTTGTCAGGGCCAGCTGACTTGAAGGTATCCAGCTTCGCAAGGTGTTCCTTCACGAGGTCAGCATTGATGGAGGGTAGGGGATCCCCCTCACCCAGATTTCCCTGTGACATAGCAGGCATGGGCATCCCATGTGACTGATGAAAGACTGACGCAAAGTACCTATTTAATAGGTTGGCTTTCTCCTGGGCGTCAGTTTCCAGTTGCCCCATCTGGTTTAGCAGGGGTCCAACGTTGCCCTTGCTTTTCCTCCGGCTCCCCACATATCTGAGAAAGGACTTTTTGTTGTCCTTGATGCCTGAAGCTAGTTGGAGTTCAGTTGCAGCCTTGGCTTTCCTGGTTTGCTCCCTGCAGGACCGGACCAGCGCGGAGTAATCCTCCTTGGAGGTGAATCCCATCCTCCATCCTTTGTAGGCTTTCCTTTTAAGCCACAGGAGGTCCGCTAGGTCCCTGGAGAGCCAGGAGGGCTGCTGTGCCTTCTTGCTGCCTTTCCTCCATGTTGGAATAGATTTAGCTTGTGCATTGAGGATCGCTTCCTTGAGAAGCAACCACTCTTCTTGAACTCCCTTCTCCCTGGGGTCATGGTCCCTGAGGGCCTGACTGACTAGCCTCTTGAGCTTGTCAAAGTCGGCTTTTCTGAAGTCAAGGACTTCTGTGTTGCTGATTGACTTGCCAGCTTTACGGCAGATGGTGAAGGTGATCAGCTCATGGTCGCTGTCACCCAGCTTCCAATCGATCACTAGGTCACTGATTAGGTCGTCCCCCGTAGCCAGTACCAGGTCGAGCAGCGCTTTGCCTCTCATCGGCCCATAGACTTCTTGAGTCAGGTAGAGGTCATCCATGCATGAGAGAAAGATTTGCGACCACTCGGATTTTGCTGAGTGATCTTCCCACGAGATGTCTGGGTAATTGAAGTCACCCATGACAACCAAGGTCCTGGAACAAGCGGCCTCAGTCAGTTCCCGGCCCAGCCAGCGGATCGTGGTGGATCCTGACTTGAATGACCGGGCGAACTCCTGGTCAAGCTCAGGACTTTGAGTGGGAGGTCTGTAGTAGACTCCCACTGTTGTGTCCCCTGTGCCCCACGAATTTTTACCCAGAGGATCTCTAGCTGTCCATGCCAGTCGCCAACATCAGCTTGCAGGGACATGTAGCTTTCCTTCACCTAGAGAGGAACACAATCCCTTTTGTCAACACAATCCCTCCTGTACAGGGAATAGGCCTCTATACCCATGGTCCAGTCATGGGTGGAGTCCCATCAGGTCTCTGTTATCCCAATGATGTCATATTTCTTTGCACTGAGCAGGAGGACGAGCTCATCCTGCTTGTTGCCCAGGCTCCTGGCATTAGTGTACAGGCAGGCAAGTGTCCCCTTGGGGGCTCGTGCCTTGCCCACAGATTGTGCCAGGGCTGAGGCAGGGGTGGGCTCCCTTAAGTGCCTTGGTCCGTTGGCTTTGCAAGGGTTGCTCAGCGGGCCAGCAGTGGCAGTAGTCCCCCCATCCCCCAGCGGGCTTAGTTTAAAGCCCGGTGGAGCAGGTCAGCCAGCCTGGCTGAGAAGAGCCTCCTCCCCAGGGGAGAGAGGTGGGGGCCATCTCTTCCCAGCAGCTCGCTGCCTCTCTCACCAAAGAGCGGGCTGTGGTCATGGAAGCCAAAGCCTGGTGGCTGCTGAGGGGGTGTCTGGGGGGCTTCGGGGGAGTGGGGGCGCAGCGGGCTTCACCCGCGCATCTCTCACCACTCTGGAGCCTACCTAAGTGTGTTTTGTTTTGTTTTTTTCCCCCCCATTTGGCGGGCCCTTTTAAACTACGCGCATGCGCAGTGGGCCTGCCATTGGGGGACGCTGGTTTCTCAGGCCAGGGGGGCCCTGTCCGGGATTTGGGGGGCCCTGTCCTACAGGAGGTGGACTGGTGAGTACCCCCTCCTTCTCTTCTCTCTCCCTGGGGGGCTGGGCCAAGTAGGGGCCTGGGCGGGCGCTTGATCTGGTCCAGCACCAGGCAGTGGCCTCCTCCCAGCAAGCAAGGAGTTAACCCCTTCCCACCATGAGCCCACTTACCTCCGGCTGTGCTGGGGGTCAGCAGGGGGCTCGGTGGCTGCTGAGGGGGTGTCTGGGGGGCTTCAGGGGAGTGAGGGCGCAGCGGGCTTCACCCACGCGTCTCTCACCACTCTGGAGCCTACCTGAGTAATGATGCCTGTGACCTTTAGCGTATAGGCAAACGTTAGACCTAGATTGAGTAGCTAGGGTTAGGATGACCTAAGTATTGATCTATACAGACCTACAAGGACGTTAGATAAGGCAAAAAATGGCTGGCCCGATTTAATTTAGTTGACCTGGGGAAGTAAACTAAGTTAGAGCAGGAACAGGTTAGCTCAATCTACCAAATGTCTATACATATTTAATGTGCAGCCCTGGCGCTGAGAAAGCTCAGCTCCTCGCTCCAGCCCCAGGGCTGTACATTTCTTATCCCCACCACTATCCTAACCAGGTTATTTTTAGGCTCTTGAACCTCACAGCCCAGATGAACACCCTCCCCCCCCACAATGGATTCTCCATCCCCACTGCCCAAACCTTCCAAATCCCACACCCCAGACTTGGCATGTCCCCTGTGGACCTACTGACCCCTCCCCCACATTATTTCTGTCTCTATCCCTACCCCAAAGCTCCTGACACAGCTTTCAGCATCAAAAAGTATGCATCATTGCAAACACTGCACCATATATCTGATCACTCAGCTTAAAGTAACTTTGTGACTGTAGATCAGGCCTGGTAAACGTATACACATACCCTTAGTCTTTATGCCAAAAAACAGTCTCACCACTGTTGTGAAGCTTCTGTATACCCAAGCACAATACACAGAGCATGCCGGTATGACACCTTTAGCTGTGAATAATTTCATTTTGTTAGTATTTATTACATGTCACACTGTATTTTGACAAATTATGCCTGCAACTTGTAAAAACATGACAATAAAATGGGGAAGGGGAGCATACCAATGGACATCAGCACAATTCTGGTGTAGAGAAGTTAGACAAGTTTGTACCAGCTGAAGATCTAGCCTCGTAAGTACTTTACTACCCACAGATTCTGCATTGAAAAGGTACAGATGGTTTAAACAGGAAGGTAACTGAGTAATTATCGTCTTTCAGATTCATTATATAGATCTCCCAGTGACTCATATAAAAGTATGAGAAAGGCAAAATTCCAAGAGTAATATTTCCTTGGCTTCCCTGCATCTGAGCTTAACTTTCTTCTGTTATACAGAACAAAATTTGGTTTTCTGAGCCGTGGGGGAGAGGGTGTTGTGATAAGAGTGATACAACATCCTTAAAAGAACACATTTCCTAAACGTGTATACATAAACCTTAAGTTAACTTTTAACCCTTGTAACAAATATGAATGTTGTCAACAACTATTTAAAGGACAGCATGTTTCTAGGAGGGATTGTCCCTTGGTAACAAATACTATGGCTTATTTTAAATCCAATACAAACATGCATTCAAACACAACTCTAGTAGACCTTTTTTCTCTTTAATTTCTACATAACCGTTATCCAAGTCCTTTGAAGGCCTGCAATCTAAGTGTCATAAAGTCCGGAAGGGCAGTGAAAGACCTCCAGGTGCTCCTTAGTCTATTACAATCATAATGAACTCTCTCTTTGAGTTCCCTCTCTCAGAAATTGATTCTAAATGCAACCTGCTAGGCTGCAAGGCAAGTAGATTCAACAACTAAGGAGCATGTGGTGTACTGGCCACACCCAATTTCTAAATGATTCTGACTTATTTAACAACCCATCTATCATTTTTCCTGGCCCTGGCAAGTCTATCGGCACACAGACACACCAAATTAACAACTATGTAACCTTTTCACTGCATCTTTCTTTGTCCATACACTTCACTACAAACATCCGAGTTACATTTACAATTATTAGAAGGATGGAAAGAGAAGACTTTCTGGATAAACAACTTGGCTGGATCCAGATGTGCAGGAATGTGTGGTTTGTGGTGCCACAAACTGCATACTTGGCACATTAATATGTCCTCCGTACTGCAAATTTGCAGTAGCAAAATTTGCTACCAGGAAATCCCAGTAGCAAAAAAAAAAGGACAGAAAAAAGTGGCATGGCACATGTGAGAGAAGTATGTGCTGGCAGACAGAGGCTGGGTCCTCCTGGGAGATGCTCTGGCTACTGACAGAGCATCTCCACCACTTCAGTTGTCCTCTGGCATGGTGAGAGCTGGGAGGAGTGGGGAAATGGCAGTTTCCCTGAAGCAGGGCAATTTGCCCCACACCAAACCTCACATGCAGGGTCATATACTGCAGCAAAATATAGTGGCACAAATTTGTGTTGCTACTATTTTTGCCTCAGCAAGCACATGCCCCTATATGTGGGGATGTGCCTCTTCAGTAAAATTGGTGAGTAAATATGTTTCTGCCATGTATTTTAAATGTGACTTTATTTAATTCATTTATTAGGTCCATAATAGCAGGTGTGATACCTAATATGGCTTAGTTATCCAACAGTTTTTGAAATGTCTGATAACCAATTTTTCCCTTCGTCATTATCTTTTGGCAACTGTAAACTCTTAAGTTTTAGGCTTATTTTTTTTTGGTGATGTTGATTCAGAATGAGTTTTCCAATACAGGAAACCCTTGTTATTTAAGGGTTTGGCATTTGCGGTTTCAAACATTCACTAATGCTGAACCTACATTTTAAATACACTTTATTCACTTCCAGGAGCTCCTTGGGAGCTGCACACTTGCTGCCTCTGGGCTTCCATCACCGCCACTGGGCTCCTGCTGCTGCTGCCACACTCCTGCCATCACCGCCAGAGCCGCGCCCTGCCCTCAGCTTATTTGCAGATTTCACAATTCATAGTTTCATAGTTTCATAGCTTCTAGGGTTGGAAGGGAGCTGAGCAGATCATCTAGTCCGAACCCCTGCCATGACAGGAAAAAGTACTGGGGTCAAACGACCCCAGCTAGGCATTCATCTAACCTCCTCTTAAAACCCCCCAGGGTAGGAGCCAGCACCACTTCTCTTGGAAGCTGGTTCCAGACACTAGCTGCCCTGACTGTGAAGTAGCGCCTCCTGATATCTAACCTAAACCTACCCTCTGCCAGCTTGTGACTGTTATTCCTGGTCACTCCTGGCGGTGCTCGGGGGAACAGTGACTCCCCCAATGCTTGCTGATCCCCCCAACTAGTTTATAACAGGCCACAAGATCCCCGCTCAGCCTTCTCTTTTGGAGGCTGAACAAGTTCAGGTCCCATAGCCTCTCCTCATAGGGCCTGCCCTGTTGTCCCCTGATCATACTAGTGGCCCTCCTCTGGACCCTCTCCATGCTGTCCACATCTCTCTTGAAGTGTGGCACCCAGAACTGGACGCAGTACTCCAACTGTGGCCTGAGCAGTGTTGCATAGAGGGGGAGGATCACTTCTTTGGACCTCCTCGAGATGCATCTGTGGATGCATGACAAGATGCGGTTGGCCTTCCTTACTGCCTCCCCACACTGCCGGCCCATGTTCATCTTGGAGTCAATGATGACCCCAAGATCCTTTTCCGCCTCTGTGCTGACAAGAGGGGAGTTCCCCAACCTGTAGGTATGGTGCCAGTTTTTCCTCCCCACGTGCATCACCTTGCACTTGTCTGTGTTGAAACCCATCCTATTCTTGTCTGCCCACCCTTGTAACCTGTCTAGGTCTGATTGTAGCCTGTTGCATCCTTCCAGTGTGCCCACATCCCCCCACATCTTAGTGTCATCAGCAAATTTGAACAGGGTGCTTTTTACCCCCTCATCCAGATCACTGATGAAGGTGTTGAACAGTGTGGGCCCGAGGACCGAGCCCTGCTGAACCCCACTGCCCACGTCCTTCCAGGTTGAGAAGGACCTATCCACTACCACCCTCTGAGTGCGGCCCTCCAGCCAGTTGGCGACCGATTTGACTGTGTGGGGGTCTACACCACAGCCCCCCAGTTTCTTAATGACAACGGGGTGAGAGTCAGTGTCAAAAGCCTTCTGGAAGTCCAGGAAGGCTATGTCCACTGCTACCCCTGCATCTAATGATCTGGTGATCTGATTGTAAAAGGCCATCAGGTTCATCTGACAGGACCTGCCACTGATAAACCCATGTTGGTTGCCCCTAAGTATGCAGTCCCCTGCTGGCCCCTCCTGGATGTGTGCCAGAATAATTTTCTCAAACAGCTTGCCTAGGATTGAGGTAAGACTAACTGGCCTATAGTTTCCTGGGTCATCCCTCCTCCCTTTTTTGAAGATGGGAACCACGTTGGCCCTCTTCTAGTCCTCCGGCACCACTCCTGAGCACCACGAGTGCTCATGAAGCTGTGCCAGGGGTCTTGCAATGACCTTGGCCAATTCCTTTAGAACTCTAGGGTGGAGATCATCCGGACCAGCTGACTTGAGTACATCCAGCCCCTCCAGAAGCTCCCTAACTAAATCCTCGCTAACCCTTGGCCCAGGTGTGCGTCCCCTGGGGCCCGAGGGGGGCCCAGCAAGGAGGTGGCTGTTCTGGTCCCTACTTAGGAAGACGGAGGCAAAGAAATTGTTAAGCATGTTAGCTTTGTCGTCTGGTGTGATGACCAAATTTCCCAATGTGTCCTGCAAGGGCTCCACATTACCAGGGACCTTCTTTTTACCCCCTATGTATTTAAAAAAAGGACTTCTTATTGTCCTTAATCTGGGAAGCTAGTCCCAGTTCTATCTCTGCCTTGGCCTTCCCAACTACCCCCCTACATCCCCGAGCAACTCCAGAATAGTCCTCCTTGGTGATGACCCCTTCTTTCCATTGGGTGTAAGCCTCCTTTTTAGCAAGGAGACATTCCCAGATGCTTTTGGTGAGCCATGGAGGCTTGTGTGCTCTCCTGCTCCCTTTGCTCCTCCTTGAGATTACCTTCCTTTGGGCTTGGAGGATCGTCTCCTTAAGGAGCGACCACTCTCCTTGGACACCTGGCTCCCCTCCCCTCCGGGACCTCAGTGCTCTCCAACTATCCTCCTTAGCTCACTGAAGTTTGCCCTCCTAAAATCTAGGGCCGCTGCCTTCCTGAATGCCTTTGCCACCTTGCACTGGATGGTGAATTCCAGCAGGCGATGATCGCTGTCACCCAGGTGGTCGAGCACCCACAGCCCCCTCACCAGGTCATCACCCCGGCCAGCACGAGATCCAACAAGGCATTTTCCCATGTGGGGCTGTGCACCTCCTGGGTTAGACGGAGGTCCTGTACTCTGTCTAAGAACCTACGTGAGCGTTCAGACCTGGCTGACTGCTTTTCCCAGCAGATGTCCGGGAAGTTCAGGTCCCCCATGATTACCACATTCTTAGCCTTCACTACCTTTGTGAGCTGACCCAAGAATTCCTGGTCAAGCTCTTCTCCCTGTTTGGGAGGTCTGTAGTAGACTCCAACCATTAAGTCTCTTTCCCCTTGACTGCCTTGTACTCTAACCCAAAGCACTTCAGAGTGCCCCTCCCCTGACTCCTTGCTAATTGACGAGGATGTGTATTCCTCCTTAATATAGAGTGCCACGTCCCCACCTCTCTTTCCTATCCTGTCCGTCCTGTACAGCCTATAGCCCTTGACATTCACTGCCTAATCCTGCATTGAGTCCCACCACGTTTCCATGATCCCCACTATGTCCGGGCTGGTGTCAGCCAGCAGGAGGGTGAGTACCTCCTGCTTGTTACCCATACTACGAGCGTTTGTGTAGAGGCATTTGAAGCCTCCCGTGGATGTGTTTACTGACCCCCTAGTCCCAGCGTTACCCTGGCCCCTAACTCTTACCAGTTTATTCGCTTCACTCGTTGGTTTGGGCTGGCCTGTAGTTGTGGGTGCTGTGTGGTCTGGCAGTCTGATGTTTCCTCCGCCCTCATCTACCCCTGTTGAGCCTAGTTTAAAGCCCGCCAGAGGAGGTCCGCCAGCCTAGAAGAGAACACACACTTACCTTTAGGGGAAAGGTGGATCCCATCCCATCCCAGCATGTCTCTCGTCGTGATGTGCTGGTCATGGCTGAGGAAGCCAAAGCCCTCCTCGAAACACCATTCCTGTAGCTGCCAGTTTGTCTCCATGATGCACATTTCTTGCCGACTGCCTCATCCACTCACTGGCAGGATAGAAGAGAAAGCCACCTGTGCGCCCATCTCCTTCAGCACGCACCCCAGAGCATGGTAGTCATCCATCAGGCAATAAGGGTTGCTCCTGGCCACATTATTAGTGCCCACATGGACTAGGACCATGCGGTAATAATCGGTGGGCTGGATTACGGTTTGGAGCATCCCTTTCACGTCATGAATCCTTGCTCCAGGTAGGCAGTATACCTCAGAAGCTGAGCAAGTATTGCAACCTCTTGTCAGCCCCTATGTATTTACTTTTATCTGAACGACTTTGTATCCTAAAGCTTCTGGGTCACTAAATAATTTTGAGGTGTAAATGTCATGCTTTTGCCTTGAAATATCATCATTGATAGTGAAGCTATCACAGTGATATGTCATGCTGATGCCATATCTCATGTAATAAATGTGTTATAAAAAAAAATAGAATATATCCCCTGCGAATGGCGAGGGTCATCTGTAATGTGACAATAATCATCATCATTATCATCATCATCACAAAAGCCATTTTTTTTACTTATAAGCAAAGAATTTTATTACAATAGTAAAAATGTCCATAAAAATGTCTGTTTTACTCTAAAACTTTCTCCTAGAAGAGACTGGAAGTGATAGTTTTGTAGCTGTCTAGATGGAGGTTAAGAGAAAGTCACCTTCTCAGTCCCTTTTTCCTAATCTGCATTGTCAATTAATGTTGGGAAATTTTTAAGTTTCTAAAGGATAGAAGTTAGGCACCCAGTGGAATTTTCAAAAGCACCTAGTTTTCTCTCTACAGAATTCCTTTAAAAGGCCGGTTACATATACCCTTTCAGTAGCCCTAATGCACAGGGACAGAGGAATCTCAGTTTTCCAAGTTGTGAATGGTTTCTGAATACAACCGCCCTAAAAACCTGTAACATTGATTCCTTTTTCAAAATTATATATTGGTAGAACTGAGGCATCCCTTGATGTAGGCTTTTCATTTCCTCTTTCTTACTTGGATATGGATAGGGTTTTCCTACTACTTTCAAATATTTAAAATTTTGTTTTAAGTATTGAAGACCTTAATAGCTAGCTGAATAATTGTACTCAGAGTTAAGGACTA